>NW_028230447.1:6081434-6393465 GCF_043228905.1 Azolla caroliniana
ACGACGGGTTAGCCGATGACGAGGTGGATGACTTCCTAGAAGACCATCCCACTATCATACCTCTTTTCGAAATTGACGCCATATCGACCGTTGGCACACCTCTAGACGAGAAGGTCACGGAGAATACACCTCCCCAGGATGAGCCTGATTCCACCACCATCGCAGAATTACGACACGCTTGGGACGGTTTTGAACATGAACTCGCCATCTCCCAATGAGTGAAGGCATCAATGCTCGAAACACTGAACCTTGGTTCGGACGAGAACCCTCGCACCCTACAGATTGCTAATAACTTACCAGCCGGTGAACGAGCAACCCTCATACACTTACTCACCGATTACTAGGATGTATTCGCATGGTCTTACATGGATATGAAGGGTTTGGACCCTCAATAATACCAACACCAGATCCATCTTCTCCCTGACGCTCGACCGGTTCAGCAAAGACGATTTCGGATGAACCCCAATTATGCGGCTAAGGTCAAGGAAGAAATCGACAAGCTCCTCCGAGTCGGGTTCATCCGACCGGTAAAACACGCCACATGGTTAAGCCCAAATCGTAGTCGTCCCCAAGAAAAACGGGAAAATCCAAGTCTGCGTCGACTGCCGCAAGCTTAATGCTGCAACGGTCACGGATGGATTCCCTCTCCCGTTCACGGATAGCGTTCTCGACACGGTGGCAGGTCACGAATGCTACAACTTTCTAGACGGGTTCAATGGTTACAACCAAATCAGAATCCACCCAGATGATCAGGAGAAAACAACATTTGTCATGGAATGGGGTGTTTTCGTGGCAGAAGTAATGATGTTCGGTTTAAAAACGGCACCGGCCACGTTCCAACGCATCATCACCGAAATTTTTAACGAGTATATCCCGACGTTCATGCAAGTCTTTCTCGATGACTTCGTCATATATGGCTAGCGATTGGAACACACGACCCAATTACGTCTATGTCTTGATCGATGTTGCCAGGCTTGGTTAAGTTAAAACCCGACAAGCGGCAACCTACTCGGGCACATTGTCAGTCAAGAAGGTATCGCCATGGAACCGGATAAAGTACAAGCCATCCTAAACCCCCCGGTGCCCTTGAACACAAAAGGCCTTAGCCAATTTCTGGGACAAATCAGATGGCACAGTCGGATGATACGCCACCAAGTCGATTTCGCGACAACACTACACGCGGCGGTGCATCGACTCCCCTTTCAGTGGACTTCAATCGAGGAAGAGGCTTACCAAGCTTTGAAATTAATGCTCTCGCATGCCCCAGTTGTACAACCCCCGATATGGTCGGAACCTTTTCACGTCTTCATGGACGCATCGGATATCGCCATCGAGAGCGCACTTATGCAATGCATGCCCCCAAATTGGTATCGACCAGTGTATTATGCTAGCCGACGTCTCTCGGCCGCGGAAAAGAACTATTCAACCACCGAACGAGAGGCCCTCGGTATGATCTACAACATCAGTAAATTTCGGCATTACCTCTTAGGCCGAAAATTCACATTTCACGTCGATCACTCAGCCCTCCTTTACTTGGTCAATAAACAAGCCTTGACAGGTCGACTGGCTCGATGGATGCTCATGTTACAAGAGTTTGATTTTCATATACAACATCGATCCGGAGTCCAACACGCCGTTGCTGACTACCTAAGCCGCCTCGAGTCAGGGGACCTTGCCGAGTCCACGTATGACGATTTATGCCGGTTTATTTCATCTCACAACGCTGCCAGACGACAAAGAAGATGAATGGATCACGGATATGACCCATTTCCTTAGTACTAGCTTTCCTCCCGACCACATGGCCCTCGATGTGCGGAAACAACTCGCAGTACGAAGCCGAAACTTTTGTCTCGTTTCTGACATCCTCCACCACAAAGGCTTGGACAGAATCTGGCGCCGGGAAATTCGACAATTCGAGAAGAAGGCCATCCTCCAAGAGGCCCACCTCGGAATCTCCAGTGGACACTATACCGGAGAGTCCATGGCAAGGAAAGTATGGCAGACAACGAAAAAGGATGCCCACGAGTTCTGTCGGCAGTGCGACTTGTGCCAACGGTTGGGACAGCCGATGGAACAAGCTCAAATGTCACACCAAGCCATTCTTCCATTGGAACCATTTCAAAAATGGGGGTTAGATTTTGTGGGGCCCTTCAAACCAGTCACGACCCGAACCGGTAATAAGTATATCATCATGGCCACGGACTACTGCACAAAATGGGTCGAGGCAAAGGCTTTACGAGACAACACGGCATCATCCACGACCAAATTCGTGTACAAACATCTTTGGTGCCATTATGGATGCCCAATTGAGCTCGTTAGTGACCAAGGTGGGCACTTTATAAACCATATAATATGCGAGCTTACGACACACTACGCGGTTGTACATAAGAAAAGTACACCATACTACCTGCAGGCAAATAGATTGGCAGAATCAACTAACAAAATTCTCCAAACAATCCTGAAGAAGATCGTCAACGAGAACCACACCGATTGGGATGACAAGCTCCAGAGTGCACTATGGGCTTATTGCACTACATTCAAAACGAGCATTCAATCCACCCCCTTTCAGATGGCTTTTGGTCTCAAAGCCGTTATGCCCATCGAGTTCCAAGTTCTGAGTCTCCGAGTTCAAGTTAAAGCACAACTCCCCGAGGCCCAATGCAAACAATTGAGGCTGGAACAACTCCTCGAACTTGGCGAGGACCGAGTAGTGAGCATGGCCCAACTTGAACAGTGCCAACGACAATGGAAAGCCTTTGTGGACCGACATCGGAAAGGATTGGAACAAGAACTGACCATAGGCAAACCGGTCCTCGTTTTCCAGACACGACTCGGTGCTATGCCAGGAAAGTTACGATTTCGATGGACCGGCCCCTTCTGGATTATTGACGAGTTTAATGGCACGTTCCAGCTCGGCACCCCCGCTAGGGAAATTGTCAAAAGCTGGGTGAATGGATTCCGACTGCGACCGTACTAGGGAAATACCCCAGCCAAACCTTTCGCCGAGTCTCACGGCACGGACAATGCCACGAAGGAGACCACGTGCCCCCCTCGGTAAGAACCCAGCAACATTCCAAAGTAAACATTAGGTAGGATTAGGCATAGTTTTAGCAATTAGTTAGTTCCACCTACCACATCACCCAAGTCAGGTTAGGTTTAGAGGCACACACTAGTCACTTTCACATTCACTTAAGTATTTAAAGCACATGCACAACATCCAAGGCACAACACTAACTCCCTAGGACACGTGGCCATAATATCCTATTATGGCATCCACGACCAAGAATCTCTAGGCTCCTCTTCATGCACAAAACCCTAGGCGTTCGCTAAAAAACAGTTACCCCAAGCACACCCCACACACAGACATTTTTTTGCACACCCAGCCTTCATCGCTCCCATGCTCTCAAGCCTCCTCTCGCTCTCAGCGCTTTCATCGCTCCCACCACTCTTGCTCACAAGCCCTCTCTTGTCCTCGTAGCCCCTCTGCTGCACCACAACCATCTCCTTCCCTCACTCTGTCTCGACTTGGTCTCATCCTCCTTCCCCAATCTTCCACACAACAGAACCCCGAGTTCATTATGCCTCTTGCAGCTTCACAGGAAACCTGCTCCTGGCTTCAGGAACGAGGATTGGGTGGTTATTTAAAGGTGATCGATGCCCCTGCACACCCTAATGCCGAAGTGGTCGCACGCCGAATATACCCGGACACAGTCACCAACAATATGGTTTGTGTTGCCTTGGACCTGAAGCGAGGAGGTGATCATGAAGTCGAGATTCCTGCTTCAATGAACCTGAAGGAATACTTTGGTGCGTATTCCATATCTGGTAAGGCCTATCGCACCTACGGTGGATCCAGCAAGGCATTCGGAGAACTCGCTCGCATCCTGATGGAGTAGGCGTTCGTGCATACCAACCCTACAAGTATGCCATAGAGAAAAGCGGCGATCATTATCAATGCCTACGAGGGAAACAAAATTGATTGGGGAATCATCACAGGCGAAGGAGTCTGTGCGGCGCTCGAATCCTTCCAAACCGGTAAGCGTTTGTTGCCTATGATCAATCACTTCCTCATAGTCCTATACCCACCTCTTTCGGTTTCTCCTCGTCGCATCCTGACCTCTCCACCACCACCAAGGAAAAAATGGGAGAAGATTTTGGAGATAACCCAGGAAGAATGGGAAGACCCCTCATCTTCTCCACCTCCCTCAGGCGTTCGGAACCCTGCTTCCGCTTCCGCCTCGGCCCCACCCCCACCAAAAACACAGAAACAACTAGCGGTAACAACAACCCGTGTCGAATGGGATGAGGCCGAGGAGCCCATCCCCGAGGATGTCACCATACGCCAGAGGCCACCAAGGACATCAATGACCTCTCCACAACCGAGCCCACAGCCCACAAGCCAGCAACCCTCAGCCATCCGGCAGCAAAAGAGGAAACAGGCCAAGGAGCAAACACCACCGGCCCCGAACGCACAGGATCAGCAGCCAAAAAGACGCCGCATCATTCGAGATGCAACCACAGAAACCGAAGGCGACCGGCGTCAGAAATCAAAAGAGGCCAGCCCCACCTCCACGGACATAATACCAACGGAGTCATGGCTCCAAGTTGGTACGATCAAGCATGGACAAACCACGCAGATATCAGAGGAGGAAGTCCTTGGTTACAAAGATCTCCCTGCGGAGGCATACGAGTTCAGTGCACTACTTCGACTGGGCACAACTTATGAGTTAATGGATTTCCTCGGGCGCGCCCAAGTAGCTGCCGCCGCTCGTATGGCCGAGGAGCACGCCGAAACAAAGATGATTCAACGCGCTCTAATGGGTGAAATTGAACCTCATGAGGATCGAGCCTTACAGAAGATAGGACGGAAGAAGCAAGCACAGAATACTTCGCTCCTCATGGAACTACCGGATCTGAACATGGCCTTAGTTGAGGCATATCGCAACTTGCACCACACTACTCGGGCAACCAAGGACATGGCCTGATGTATCAAAACGGCGCATCAGCAAGCCAAACAGGATACCGATCTATGTCAAGCCGCTGAGGAGAAATTGGCGACATTCCAGCAACAACAACTGCCCTTAAGCCTCCCTGCGGTGAGTGACGATGTCTCACCAGCCACTCTTCCGAACCCTAGCCTGAGTGTTGAAGGTACCGATGCACACAAAGACAACACTGCCCACCCCAAGGTAGTGACGGCCGAGGCCAACACAATGACGGACTCGGTACAGACAAATGAGCCATCGTCACGGGCAGATATCAGCTCGCACCCCCAAACCAGCCAAGCCTCCATGCAAACGCCACCACCTCCGGTCGTCATGGAGCGAGCGACACAGACAGGCAGGGAGTCCTCCGCTCAAATCCAGCAAACGGAAACCCAGACAGGGCCTCCCCTTCAGGACTACCAGGAGGAGCTTCTGGCCCAGATCGCTCTAGCTAAGTTGGCAGAATAGAACCACACCAACATTCTTGGCCAGCTACGGGAACAAGCCGCGAGCTGCGAAGCGAACCTCAAGAGACTGCTTGCTGAAAGGTCGGCCGCGCTTGAAGCACGAGAACGAGAGGTGATGACCCTCCAGGTCTCTATCACTGAGGCCAAAGAATGTTTCATCAAAGAAACCAAGCGGAATAGCCAACGGAACAAGAGCTCTTCGTAGACAACCAGGAATTACGACGTCATCAAAGAGCCTTACAGACCCTCCGTAAAGACTTAACGGAGGAATATCATACCTTGGCAACATCCCACACCGCGACCATCGAGCAACTCTTGGAGGAATTCAACGACGATCTAATGGTGTTTCGTTTAGAAGCCGAAGCGTACGAGGAGGAACGAATCGCTACAGGGAGTCACAGAGCTCTTACCACCATTGAGCAAGGAACCGAGTCACTCCCCACGACAGCTCGACCATAGGAACCTGCCCCTACCGACCTCCACATCCCAACCGAGTCACTCCCCTCGGCGGCTCGACCGGAGGAACCTGCCCCTACAGACCTCCACATCCCAACCAAGCCACTCACCACGACAGTTAGACCGGAGGAACCTGCACTTACAGACCTCCACATCCCACCGTAGCCACAACCTATAACCCCGACCCTGCCTGAATCGGTCCCAACAAAGGAGGGCACACACGACGTCACCGCCATCCTCGACTCGGCAACACAACCTCCATCACCAACCCCACCTGCCGAGCAACCAACCCAACCCCACGCCCCTGAGGATATCCTCGGCATATTGGAAGAGGAATAAAACCAACCTATAAGCCCTCGTAGGAACGGGCAATTTTTGTAATTTGTAATGTTTTGCCAAATCCATGGTGAATCGTGGGTCCGACAGACAAAGTCTTGTTCCACGGGCGTGCCAGGTGTTGTCCATAGGCCAAAAATATAAATTAGTTAAATATAATACGTCGGTAGGTAAGGTGAGTACGTAAGGAAGGTAGAGTTAGGAAAACGCCGAGTTTCGAGCCTCACAATCCGCCAACGGCTCGGCTCTGTATGAAGCAAAAGTATATAAACCGAGGTTTGCGTACCTCGGCAGGAGGGAGATACCTAGATCATTCTGAGCGAGAGAAACATCATAGGAGCAAGCCCTGTACGTACTGTTTTCGGCTAAGGCCGAGTATTGTAATCACTGTCAGCTTTATCATGGAATATAAATTTCGTCTTTTCTAAACTCCTATCTGTGTATTCTCCCCGTACTCGTAAATTGGGCTACGTTCATACTCAACGGGTTGTAGCCCGTGAACGATCCTTGTCCTCTTTTTTTCCTGTGTAGAAGAAGCTTCCATGCAACACGATCCCTTGACACCAATAGCCTGTGGGCTCATCGAATGTGTTTTCCAAAGGAACGGATAACATATGTTTCCCGTATCGACAATGCTCGCAGATGTTCTTCTTTGCCTGGAGTTTCGGAATGTAGCCGATCGAGATCAGCCGATCAAGTCCAGCTTGTGACATATGGCCGAGTCGGCCATGCCATAGGTTCGGGTCGGTCTTTTCGGCTACATTCACGACCCCTTCAGGGTTTATCGCCATCAATGGGTATAGATTATTATACTTATGCCCACTACCGATTTTGAGATTTCCTCAGCTGATCACCCATTTCGACTCGTGTAGAGTCGTTCAATACCCGTCTTCGGCTAACATGCCGATGGAGACCAAACTCCTCTTTAGATCGGGTACGTGCCGAACTCAGTGCAGGGTTATTGTGTTTCCATTTGACAATCTGATGGGAACCTCCCCGGTTCCGGCTATCTTGCACTCCTGCTCATTTCTCAATCAGACTGTGCCACTGGCATCGGCTGAATAGTTTGAGAACCATTCAATGTTGGGGGTCACGTGAAATGTGGCACTGGAGTCTATAGCCACATGTGTGGAACTTGTGCATTGTAGAGGACTTCTCCAATCATTGAATCCTCTAGGGAGAGGGTTTCTCCGGATCGGTTGTCGGCAACATTGATTTGGTTGCCGACTGGAGAGTGGTCTGAGTCGGAACGTCCCCGATTCCGCTCGGATGGTCGACCACTCTCTTTTCTTTTTATTGACCAGTAGTTGGAAACATTGTGGCCAACTTTCTTGTAGTGTGTGTAGTACTCGCTTGTTCGGCCCATTTTCGACTTCGATTGTTGTTGGTCTCCCCTCGTTCTCGATCGACTATATCGTCGACTGGTTCTATCGGTTGTTCTTTCGGTCGACTCTGTCGATCGAACGACTCGGTTGAGTGGTGGGCTTCTGCCGACTCGTCGATGGATAGTCCCATCGATTTTCGCTTGATGTCCTCTGTGAGGACTTGGCCGGTTGTTTCGGCCAAATTTAGGATCGGTCAGTGTTGTCCGCCGGAATAGTAACCGACGGACAAGAGTGCAGGAATACGGAATAGTATAATATTGTAACGCATGTAACGGTTCACGCGGGAAGCGTGAACGGCTGAAAGACCCTGCGTATATAAAGGGCAGAAAACCTCTGATAGAGGGGCATGTAATTTTGAATGTAAGAGACGTATCGTAATATAATTCTATCCTCTCTGATATCTATGTGTAGCTACGGCTAATCTACTGTGTGTCTGTAACACCTGAGAGCGTAGGAGTAAGTAACGGTGTGTGTATTAGCTCACTGTCAAAGGAGCTCGGTTGTAGCTGTCTCCCTTATATGCTACTAGGTTACGGGGAACATCCCACTAAGTATTATGCACAGACGCTACCATTCATTGTCACACAGTCACTTGGAGGTCTAGGTCGAAGGATTGACCGTAGACCGTGTTCCTAGTCGGTAACACTTTTGGCACGCTTGGTGATATGTGTCTTCTCACAGACAAACAACGAAGAATGGATGTTTAGCCGCAGACGCCCCAGAGAACCAACACGACCAGACCGGCCAATCACAAGGTCCATCACACGCCAAGCAGAGGAACGTGCACGGCAGAAGCCTCGCCTCAACGACCTCAACACTACCTGTCGTGATCACAAAGGTGATTTCCTGCTCTCCAAATACCTTGACGATACACGGGGAGCATGCTCACCACAACAACACTGTGGTCTTTCCTGGTCCGCCGTAGCCCCCAACATGGCCTTTGCCTATCCCCGCTTTAACGGCGAAACCAACACCGCAACTCACATTCGCCTGTTCCTCAATGTCTGGAATGCAAACCACATGGCGCAAAGCCTTTCTAAGGCAGTAGCGCACCAGTCCAAAATGACGGAGTTCGGGTTAACATTGGATGGGCGAGCGGCGTTTTGGCATTCCCAGATGGATCTACCAGCAATCACGACCTTCGACCAACTGCAGTCTGCCTTTTTGCGGTTCTTCCATCAGAGGGTTCCACAACGCGAAATCCTCGGACAGTTCTACACAATTAAGTAGCTGCCAACCGAGACGATCGTAGACTTCAGCTTACATTTCCAAAATTTACGGTGGAAACTAGAACGGGGCCCCGCGGAGGACGAGGCTCGGGAGACATTTCTGGCGGCATTACACCGACCCATATGGACAACGCTCAACAACAATAGTGTGAAAGGGGAGACGACGGATATGGTCATCGAACGAGCGTTACAACTCGAGCTGGCGACGAAGAGGAAAGGTTTTCTATGTCCTCATTACGACAAGCGTTACCTCAGGACGAGGAACGATAGTTTCATGAAGCAATCCAGTGCACGATTTGCTTGAACTCAGGGCATTCTGCAGTGGAGTGCAACATGTGAATCCACTGCCCAATCTGTCACTCGAAGGCTCACACAGTCGAACAATGCGAATACAATATGCTAAACAGAGCCACTCCCATAGTACGCAGCATGGACACACAACATCCCCCACGTTGTCCTGAACAAAGGAGGCAAGAAGACCGACCACGGTATATGGATCGCAACCCACGTGACGACTGACACTACCAGAATCACCGGAATCACAACGATTTCAAGGAAGACAAGCCAAAGGATGAGGACTATCGTGGTCCCCCTCGATATGCTAAAGGGGGCCGACACTATGAGAATCACCGGCCGAGAAACAAATGTGGTGGCTTCAATGGATCTCGTGGAAAGCAACGACAATATTAGGACCACTGGTGATATGACAAAAGCACGGACAAAGAGCGGCACCAAGAACCACGCCGGGGCCAACAACAACCACCGCGTACGCTCTGACAAACGAGGCCGGACCGTGAGGAGCAAGTCGTATCGGAGGATCGGCACGCACCACCAGGCGCCGAGAAGGGCGAATCAAGCATCCATTGTTTTGTTTGTCAGCAGCCCAGACATTATGCCACGCAATGCCCAGTACGCAAGGGCAAGGGGCCCGCCGTCAATACGATTACGGGAGAAGTGCAACAAGTCACGACACGCCAGCAAACGAAAACGGCTAATTGGGCCGCGCAAGATGAGATACGACGACAAGCCCAGGCATGGGTTGAAAAAGCAAACGCGACAAATACGGAACGCATGTGGAAGGAGTCCGCGAAAACAATGGGGCTAGTGCAAGACGAAGGACGGGCCCCAGACCCCATTTGGCAAGCACTGCGGGCTGCGAGATAACGTTAACCATGGAGAAGCTGCTGCAACTAGTCTCACGCTTCCGCCAGACGGGCATACCTAGGGTGAGCGTCGCTACGAATCTCACAGACCGTCGGTAGTGGATC
Organism: Azolla caroliniana; assembly: GCF_043228905.1. Taxonomy (NCBI): domain Eukaryota; kingdom Viridiplantae; phylum Streptophyta; class Polypodiopsida; order Salviniales; family Salviniaceae; genus Azolla; species Azolla caroliniana. The sequence continues at coordinate 6,091,561 of NW_028230447.1, forward strand.
ACCACAACCCGACTATTACATTGATATTAGATGGTCAGGAAATCCCAGGCTGCATAATCGATTGCGGCTCGGGCGTTAATGTAATTAGCGCGAAAACATGCGAGTAGTTAGGTATTTCAGAATGGGAGGCTTGCCCGTTCTAGCTCCGTATGGCAGATACCCCCTCAATACGACCATTGGGGTTGATACGCAAGGTCGGCATTATCGTGGGAGGACATCGCTTCGACATCTCGAGGGTAGTCCTCGCCCTGGACGCCCCAAAGGCATACCCTATGTTGTTAGGCAGACCGTGGCTTTGTGCATCGAATATCAAGTAGAGCTGGCAACACAAGTGTATCAATTTCCGACACGGACGCACCAAGATTCGCGTACCTACGGAGGAAAGGGCGACACAATCCAAGGGTATAACACCATTATACGCGGAAGATATAAATATGTTGGCCAGGGTGGATGATGCAGAATTAGAGGCATACCTAGACGAGCACCCTCGGATTATTCCGCTGTTCGAAATTGACCTCATCGCAACCGCGACAGAATATTCCACGACCACTACTCTCCACGACGAGACTTACGAACCAAACCCAGAGTCAATCTTGGAACTAAGCAGAGCACGCACAACATTCGAGAGGGAAATGGAAATTTCACGACGAGTCACCGCCTCCGCCCTGGAAGAAGTAAACGTGGGTACGACGTCCGAACCTCGTTTTCTCTCCATCGCAAAAGAATTAAGGCCGGACCAGAGAGACGCGATGATCGAACTACTCAAGAAATATAAAGATGTGTTCGCCTGGGCTCATGAGGACGTGCCATGGCACTGTCCCACGGGCGTGCCAGGTGTTGTCCGTCAGAATAGTAACTGACGGAGAAGAGCGTAGGAATACGGAATAATATAATATTGTAACGCATGTAACGGTTCACGCGGGAAGCGTGAACAGCTAAAAGACCCTGCGTATATAAAGGGCAAAAAACCTCTGATAGAGGGGCGTGTAATTTTGAATGTAAGAGACATATCATAATAGAATTCTATCTTCTCTGATATCTTTGTGTAGCTACGGTTAATCTACTATGTTTGTAACACCTGAGAGCGTAGGAGTAAGTAACGGTGTGTGTATTAGCCCACTGTCAAAGGAGCTCAGTTGTAGCCGTCTCCCTTATACGCTGCAAGGTTACGGGGAACATCCCACTAAGTATTACGCACAGACGCTACCATTCATTGTCACACAGTCACTTGGAGGTCTAGGTCGAAGGACTGACCGTAGACCGTGTTCCTAGTTGGTAACAATCGGCTATTGGCGTATGTCGTACAGAATACCTCCCAACTCGCCAGCAAGCTCGATAGGAGGGCAAGGGCTTTCACTTCTTCTTCGAAGTTGATCCCTTGGGACGAGAGCTCTGACAACACCCGGCTGAAGGTGTCGATGTGGGAGGTTGCCGGATCAGTCTCTTTCATCTTCATGTTGAACAATTGTTTGATCAAGATAAATTTTGAAGATGAGGACTTCTTCTCATATACGGCCTGTAATTTCTCCCACAATGAGAACGATGTCGTCTCTTTTGCCATGCTAAAATAGACGTTTTCAGCCAGATGCATTCGGATGGTGGAACATGCTATTTCGTCCATTGATCTCCACTCTTCTGTTGTCATCGAAGCAGGCTTTTTGTTATGCCGAATAGCTTTGACCTGTCTTTGGATAATCAACACATCCTGCATCATCTCTTTCCACAGGGCAAAGTTTTTGCCGTCGAACTTTCTAATTTCAACTCTTGTTCTAGATGTTGAAGCCATATTCTTTCTATGGATTTGATGTTTCTGACCTGGTCTTTTCTTTCAGCTTCTTCTTCTGTTATCTGTTGCTAGTGTGTCTAGTGTACTAGCTTCCGCACGTTATTCTTTTACATGGTATCAGACTGTGAGGGTTGAGAATCCTCTGTAGCTAACAAGCGCTTCAACCTAGACAAGTTTTTGAATCTTTGGACAAGAAAAGACAGGAACATTGATAGAGGTATGGGCAACTCGCTTCTAGTAGAAAAGATCGATAGGAGCAAGTATGCGTCTTGGGCATACAAGATGCACCAGTACCTACTCAGACACAGTTACTAGAGTTATGTGTAAGGAGTGAATGATGTAGCACTAGAGTTGACACACAAGGATTTTCGCCTGGGAATAGGCGGCGAGCAATCCTCTGTGAGTGACCAACTATTGAGCTATATTCGGGACGCCAAGTCGCTGAAGGATGCTTGGGGGAACTTGAAGAAGGTCTTCATCACCGCTTGGAAGTTGTAACTTTGCTAGGAGCTCAGCAATGTCCGACAAGGAGGTATGTCGGTCATTGACTACACCACCATGATCAAACAAATCTATGATTCGTTGGGATCTATAAACGTTTCGGTAGATGAAGATGAAATGGTGGGGATTTGTCTTGGTGGTCTAGCACAAAAATATGGGCCTATTCGAATGGTGATCTACACGAGGGAGAAGCCTCCGTTGTTTTTCAACTTATAGTCGATGATCCTCGTAGAGGAGAACCACATGGGTGCGTCAACGACCACGCATGTTGACAATAAGATGTTGTATATGGAGGCGGGTCGTCCATGTGTTCATGGAGGAAAAGGCAACAACAGTGGACCCTCCGCAAGTAGGGGGAGTCAAGGTGGTGCTAGGAGCCAGCAAGGAAAGCCCATGGACAAACTGTTGGTATTGTGGCCGAAAGGGCCACAAAGAGAGTGAGTGCTAGAAGAAGAAATCAGATTCAGACATAACTTAATCAAGCCATGCCGATGGAGAAAGGCAACAGCGATCACACTATGTTGAAGGCTCAAGCTGAGCCAGAATGGGTCGTGCCTTTGTCATGACGCAAAAGCCAATCGGATGGAGATGAGCACCTCGAATCCGAACGAGGTGTGGTATGTGGATTCCAGAGCTTCAAATCACATGGTGAACCACAAGGAGCGGTTCTTGAATCTAGAGAAGGTAAAACAACAAGGGGTCGTCGAAACCAGGGGCGACACCCCTCATCCCATCGAACACATCGGGGGCATGCCTCTGAACCATGTCGGCCATAGAGGAATAATGGCGAAGTTTCGCGTTCACGCGTAGGAAGAGGCGGGACCACAGGGGTCTTGGACCAAGGAGAGAGTGAGAGAGAGAGAGAGTTGCAAGTACACAAAAAGAGATTAAGAGCAAGAAAACAGGTATCCGATTACTATTGTCAATAGCTTACAACTCGAACAGTTACAACCGGCAACCCGGTAATTGATCCGACACAGGGTCCTACTCACGCACACCGACGACAACCACACGACTCGAAGAAACAAAAGGGGAAAAGGGAAAGAGAGAGACTCTGCTAGAAGCACACAGGCCGTCCATGAAGCAGAGGCAACGAACTCCCAACACCTGCAGAGAACAACGATTGGAGGAGAGAGAGCTCGGCACTCGGTTCTGCAGCAACACTTCATCCTCGCCAACGCGCGCGATCCCTTCTCTTCCTTCTCTCCTCTCCTTAAATAGTCCCCAAAAGGGGGTGCCCCTTTCTCCCTAGTCAAAACCGCTTTATTCCCTGTCCCTTTCGATAGAGATACGCACAATCCCCTAATAAATGCACACTACCTAGTATTTACATCAGCCGAGCTAATCGTGAATCATGTACAAAATATCAGTTCAGCGTCCACCCATGTAAGAGCCGGTCCATGCCCCTTTTTTCCGATTCCGCCCATGGCCGGTTTTCTTCACAACAACGTACTGCACATTCTGATGATAACAAAGAATCTGGTATTAATCGGAGAGATTGTCGACCAGGGGATGTAGGTTTAGTTCACTCATCTCGGGTGCTCCATCGAAGAAGAAGGCCAACTTATAGCGCAAGGATGCAGGAAGGGAGGATGTTCATCCTCAAGACTAACAATGTAGGCACTGCAACGTTTGCCAAAGGATAGAAAGTCAAATCGGACATTGATCGGCTAGTCAATTTCCAACGGCTCCAAGAGATGCAGACAAAGAACATTGTTTTTGGCTTGCCGAAACCTAGAGGTTGAAAAGGCCAAGCCTACAAAGCTTGCCAGTTTAGGAAGCAACACCGACTTCCATTCCCCAACGAGCGTAATTGGAGCTATAACAAGCTCGATCTAATCCTTTCAGATGTGTCGGGACTGGCACAGAACGTGACCATTGGTGGGAGCCGTTACTTTGTAACCTTCATCGATGACTACACTCGGCATACCTGGGCATGTCTGATCGAAAAGAAGATCGAAGTCTTCTCTTGCTTCCTAAAGGTGGAAATCCTTGTTGAATGGGAGACTGACCGAAACATGAAAAGCCTCAGGTTCGATGGAGGTAAAGAATACTTTTCCGACTAGTTCTCATGCTATCTGCAAAAGGAGGGAATTCAGTGCGAATTCCCTTGCAAATATACGCTAGAGCAGAACGATGTAGCCGAAAGGAAGAACCGGACAATTGAAGAAGTGGTAAGGCCAATGCTAGAAGAGAAGAGCATGCCCAAATTCTATTGGGCCGAAGCTGTTCGGATGGCTGTTTACCGTTAGAATCAAACATTTGTAGTCGAAGGCAAAGTGTTGCCACAAGAGCTGTATTTCAGGCGCAAGCCGAATTTGGGACACTTGAGGGTATTCAACAGCATAGCATACATGCATGTGCTGAAGGAAAAGCAGAGGAAGCTTGATGCCAAAGTTGAGAAATGTATCTTAGTCGGCTACTCGTACAAGCAAAAGGGTTATAAGTGCCATAACCCTCGAACGTAACAGGTTCGTGTTAGCGGCAATGTTGTGTTCGATGAAGCGGCTTCATGGTACCAACCGCCGACCAATCCGATTCCTGTAGAATCCATGCCAAATTCTCGGGATGAGGCCAATGAAGCCGAGATGATCCCGGATGAGGAAGAAATTGGCACTCTAGAAGAGAGTCTGATCTCATTCCAGCTAAGTGGGCCGAATGAGGAACTGAGTCATAATGGCCAGTTGATTAACATGCCACCGAGCGACAAAGACTCGGCCATGCAATCCCCGCATACAAAGCCGAAGAGACGGCTAGCACACAAGGAGAACGGAAAGAAGAAGATGTCGGAATATGACACTGAAGCGGGCACGTCGGATCTAAGCGAATCCAACGGGGCCATGAGCAAAGACAAACATCTTGAGTTGAGGACAAAATCGGCTAGAAGGGCCTTGAAGACGACGAGTGAGAAGTTGTGCTGATCAATTCACCATGAAAACCCCATAATTCGGTACATGTACAATGAGTACATGGCACGTCATTATGCGTACATGAAGAAAGTGGTTGAGATGCACAAGCCAAAGAGCTACACAGAGGCAGTGCAAGACACCAATTGGAAATCGGCTATGGAGGAAGAAATGCATGCTCTAGGTGAAAATGAGACGTGGGACCTAGTTGACCCTCCCATAGGAGTGAAGCCAATCGGATGTGGATGGGTGTACAAGGTATAATACAATGTCGATGACTCTATCAACATGTATAAGGACCGATTAGTGGCCAAGGGCTACGCACAACAACACGTCGGTCACGAAGATGATAATTGTGTGTGTGTCTTGTTGGTCGTAGCAACAACAAAGGGGTGACATCTACATCAGATGGATGTAAAGAGCGCATTCCTGCAAGATGAGCTTGAGGAACAAGTGTACATGGTACAACCCCTTGGATTTCAATCCGAAATGAACAAATCGACAGTTTGCTGACTGAAGAAGTCCCTCTACGAACTGAAGTAGGCCCCCCATTCATGGAACACAAAGATCATGTAGAAATTATGTCAGATGGGGTTTTAGACATCAAAATCGGATTCTTCATTGTTCCTTCAGCAAGGTCAAAGTAGGCCAGTTAGCATACTGTTATACGTGGATGACATGGTGTAAAGAATCAAATATAATTCTTGTGTAGCGGAAGATGTGTGTGTTATGTAGGAATTATGGATCGGCAACAAGCCGAATTATGACAAGTTGAGGATTTTCGAATGTGAGGCGTACACCCTCATACCTGTTGGGGACAAGGCCGTCAATGCAGAAGTGCAAGCAACATTCGTGATGAAGAAGAACCTGTGTATGCATGAGCAAGATAGACACACACACACAGAGAGAGAGAGAGAGAGAGAGAGAGAGAGAGAGAGAGAGGCACAAAGGAAACGATATATTCTAATAGCAACAGTTATAAATGACAAACAACATTCACTAATGGTTACAAAGTCACTTTATATAGTGACTATCCTAGGGCAACTGCCCTTTATGCTATTTACAGAAATGGCCCAAACTTGGGTTGTCCAAAGGGACAATGTGAATACGGCCATTATACACTTGTATTCGACACTCCCCCGTAATGGGCGTATACACGGGTTATCTAAAGAATTACAAGTATATATACAAGGTTTATCGGACGGATCGGTTTTGTCAGAGTCGGCAAGATCCGAAGACAGAGGACCGAACCGGTCGGGTCGGAAGAGCTGAAGCCGATCCTCAGAGAACCGATGTTTGTGGTCTAAAACCATCCTGTGCTGTGTGTCCGACTTTAAGCGGACCGATTTTTCGTTATGCCCATCAGGTGCCGAAGGGACCGGAAACAATCCGCTGAAAGGCACTTGGTCATTCCATCTACGACATTATCGGTTGTGGATATCTTCTCGAGACCGATTTTCCTTGAAATGACGCATTCCCGAACGAAGTGATATCAAACATCGATATGCTTAGAGGCGTTGTGGTGAACTGGATTTTTTGACAAAGCAACAGCACCCTGACTGTCGTTGTAGACAACTGGAGCCGAGTCGGAGTCGACCTATCAAAACGTGTGCACCAGCTGACCGAGCCATAAAGCTTCTTTTGCCGCGTCGGACGCAGCTACATATTCCGGTTCGGTCGTTGAGGTGGATGTGCACTCCTGAAGTTTTGACTTTCACGAGATTGCTCCATTGCCGAATTTGAAACAGTATCCGGTTGTTGATTTCCAACTATCCACACAGTCGGCGAAGTCCGAGTCGGTGTAACCGACTACGCCTGAGGTTGAGTTCGGGCCAAAAAGAATGTCGTGGTCTTTTGTGCCAGCTAGATATCTGAACACATGCTTGACTGCGTTCCAGTGCGATCGGTCGGGGTTGTGCATGAATCTGCTGACGACTCCTACGGCGTGAGAAATATCAGGCCATGTCGCGACCATCGCGTACATGAGGGAGCCGACTGCCGGTGCATACGGTATCGACTTCATATCTTCCCCCTCCGGACCGGATGTTGGACAGTCTCGTTGAGACAGCCGAAGGTTAATGGGGAGCGGGGTCGAAGCAGACTTGGTCGATTGCATGTTGAAGCGTTCTAAGACACGTCCGATGTAGTCGGTTTGAGACAAGAAAATTTGTCGTGTATCGTGATACCAACTAATCTTCATACCAAGTATGTGTCTTGCCGGACCGAGGTCCTTCATGGAAAACTTCAACCGCAGTTGCCGAACGAGTTCGGTGAGCTTTCCGGCATGCCGACCGGAGAGTAGTATGTCATCCACGTAGATGATGAGGAAGACGGGAGACCCGTCTTGAGCTATTTTGGTGAAGAGACAGTGGTCCTCATCGCTCTTAGAGAAGTTGACCGACTGGATGAAGTCGTCGAACTTCTTGTACCACTGTCAGGGTGCCTGTTTCAGGCCGTATAAACTCTTCCTGAGTCGGTAGACTAGATGTTCCTGGCCGGATACCACAAAGCCTTTCAACTGCTCCATATAGATTTCCTCCTGTAGGTCACCGTGGAGGAATGCCATTTTTACATCTAGCTGAATCAGCTCCAAGTTGTCAGCGGCCACAACGCCAAGCATGAAACGGAGGGTCGTCATTTTCACCACTAGTGAAAAGATTTCGTCGAAGTCGACGCCATATTCTTGTCTAAATCCCTTCGCAACTAATCTGGCCTTGTACTTTGGGGTGGTCGAGTCGAACATCTCTTTTAGTCGATAGACCCACTTACATGGAAGAGCACGTCGATTCTTCGGTAATTCGACCAAGTCCCAAGTCTTGTTTGCCCAAATGGAGTGCATTTCCGACTCCATCGCCAGATACCATGTGGCTGAATCGGCAAATGCCGATGCTTCTTCGTAAGACTTCGGTTCGCCGACGTCGGTAAAGAAAATTCCGGGAGAGTACCTCTCTGGAGGTTGTGACAGTCTCTCGGATCTGCGAGGTATGACTGGACTAGTCGCATTGGGTGTCAATGTTGGATGGTCGGGAGCCGAACCATTCAGCTGTGCCGAATTGGTGGATTCGGTGCGAGAGTTGTCGGTTACCTATGAAACCGATCTTGTGTTGTGGGTTGGGCCGTCATGAAGGGTTGGCACTTCGGAAAATATTACCCTTCGGACTTCAATAGGCCTTTTGGCCGTTTTATGCATAGCCGACTCGTTGAACACGACGTCCGAACTTCAGACGATTTGTCTGTGCTCGGGGTCCCAGAGTCAATATCCAATCTCGCCGTCGGGTCCATATCCAAGAAAAACACATTTCCTTGACCTTGGTTCGAGTTTCCGGCAGTCGTCTTTCGGTATGAGAGCATACGCCTCGCAACCGAAGATCCTCAATTTGTCATAATTCGGCTTACTGCCGGTCCATATTTCCTGAGGTATTTGAAGTCCTAGAGGTCTACTTGACGACATATTTATTATGTGTACTGCCGTAAGTAGAGCCTTCGCCCAGAAGCCATCCAACAGTCCGGAGTGTTGGAGCATGGATACTACGCATTTTTGAATCGCCCGATTCATGCGTTCAGCAATTCCGTTCTGCTCCAGACTATAGGGTGTCGTATATTCACGTCGAATGCCGCGTTCCCGACAGAATTTGACGAATTCTTCAGACTTGAATTCTCCTCCATTGTCAGTTCAGAGACATTTCAATTTCCAACCGGTCTGATTTTCGACCATTGCAAGACATTCGGAGAAGATCGAGAACACCCGATCTTTGGTTCAGATGGGATAAGCCCACACCTTCCGAGTCGAGTCGTCAATGAAACTGACGAAGTACGAAGCACCACCGAGAGACTCATGTGGCATTGGGCCACAGATGTCTAAGTGGACTAAATCGAGGGGGCTCAATTCTCTTGGTGTTGATGTTGGGTGTGATGTGGCTACCTGTTTGCCGTACTGGCAATGCTCGCAGAATTGGTGATCCGAGAAGGAGAGCTTGGGGATGTAACCGGCTCTGGATAGGTGCGTTATGTCGGCCTTGCTGAGGTGTCCAAGTCGTCCACGCCATAACGATGACACGGGGATATCAACCACAAATAAGTCACCCTCTTTGAGCGTGACATATAAAGGATACAAAGAGTGTACCTTGGGTCCTCGAGCAAACAGAAGGTTCCCTTTATGGAGTGTCCACTCTCCTGATGAGAACGTGGCACGGATGCCGGCTTCGTCAAGTTGTCCAACTGAGATCAAGGGTCTTGATAGCTCAGGAACGTGTCGGACATTGTGTAGTACAAGTGTAGAGCCACCCGGAAGGTTGAGCTCTATGGTGCCGATTCCGATTATGGCACAGTGTTGCGCGTTTCCGACTCAAACTGAGTTGGAGGTGCCGGTCCGAGTATTGCCAAAACTGAGATCAGTGAGGTGTCACATGATACGATGCGCCCGAGTCCAGGAGCCATGTGCTCGATTCCTCAGTCGTAAGCAGAACTTCTTATTCGACTGGGTTCTCTATGGACAGTATGTTCGGGTCGGTCGTCAAAATTTCGGCTGAAGAGCCGACATAGTTGACCTCCTCATGCCAGCTACTCTTCTAATCCGCTCTTTGAGCTTTGTCAGTTTTTTCTTTGAGTGCCCGGCAGTCGGCTTTGATGTGTCACGGTTTCTTGTAGTAGTTGCAGATTCGGTTGTCCCGGGACTTGCTCCAGCTTCGCTGATTGTTCGGCGGTCGGGAAGAACTTCTTCCCCGGTTGTTCGATCAGTCAGTCGAACCTTGTACTACGTAAGCTTCATTTGCCGAGTCTTTGGCAAAAGACTTTCTCCGAGCTGCTTCAGTCAGGATTGCGCTCGTGACTTTGGAGTACTTAACGGCAGCTATTGAAGCATTGCACACGGTTGTAACGAAAGTTTCCCATGAAGAGGGGAGACTACTCATGAGTATCATTGCTCTGAGTTCATCCTCGATTGCCATCCCCTGAGACAAGATTTGGGAGCTTATGCTTTCGTACTCGTTGAGGTGTGCCTGAACCGAATCGGATTCTTTCATCCGCAAGTTGTAGAGGCGCCGGATCAGATACATCTTCGTTGCGGCAAACTTCTTTTCATAAGTTTCCGACAGTGTTTTCCAAAGTTCAAACATTGTCGTGCATGATTGCACTGTGAAGTACATTGACTCCGACAAGTGCATCCGAATCGTGGCGTGGACGATTCTGTCCAGCTTTAGCCACTCGTTTGCCTTGTATGCTTCTGGAGGATTTTCATTCTCAATCGGGTCTATTTGACCCATGACTATGAGATAGTCCTGCATTTGTTCCTTCCAGAAGTTGAAGTTCGAACCGTCGAACCTCCTTAGACTCATCTCCGATGAGCCGGATGTTGATGCCCTCTGCTTCGGTTTCGGTTGGTAAGACTCGGTTCGGAGTTGACCACGAATCTTAGTGGGGTGCAGCAGGTCGGCTCACCCGATATCGTTCTAGTCGGTTTTGAACCCGAGTCGGTTTCGTTTTGGATACTTGTTGTTGAACTTGCTCGGAGTGACTACGATAACTTGAGGGACAGAACCAGCTAGTCTTCCCGAATGTTGCCAAGTCGCAGTGAGCCTAGTTAGCTTCCGATCGTATGTCGAATACCAATTACACGAAACCGATTGTTTGGGCCGATTCTGCTTTGGATGACTGCAACGATGAGAGGGACGGATCCAACTGATCCTCCCGAATGTCGATCAGCCGATTGAAGCACGAAGTGGTTGTTGCCAGGAGACCAATCTGCAGCGGGTTGAGGACTACTACCTCTTCATGAAAATAGCTCAAGATGGGCCTCCCATCTTCCACATCTTATATGTGGATGACATGCTACACTCCAGCAGCCATGCCGGCGAGCTTGCCGATCTCATTCGGCAAATGCAGTTGAAGTTCCAATGAAGGACCTAGGTCCCACTCGACACATTCTTGGAATCAAGATCAATCGGCTCCAAAATCAGCGACAATTGCTTTTGTTTCTCAAATCGACTACATCAAACGTGTCCTGGAGCGCATCAACATGCACTCGACCAAATCTGATTCGACCCTGCTCCCTGAATGTGGTTGATCATCCAATCTTCGGTTGCCTCAACGAGACTGCCCTACATTCGGGCCAGATGGTGAAGATATGAAGTCAGTACCGCATGCACTGAGCGAGACGACGTTCCCGAAGAAGAGCCGAGGGGTCAGGTTCCACCGCATGTCAAAAGACACTCACACTCACACACGCATACATATATACATACATTACATGCATACATTACATACTATGAAAGTGTTTTTAGAATCTAAGTCATTGAACATTAGAAGAATATAAATTATGGATAATTCACATTTGGAGGCCAAGAACACGAACCAAGACCTTGGGAAGAAGTCAAAAGTAAAAGTAAGAGACCAAGAGAAAAGTAAAAAGAGAAAAAGCAGACCATAAAAAACAGTAAAAAAGGAATGGTCATAACTCTTTCGTTTTCACCCAAATATTATGTTTAAATATGGTTTAGAAATCTTGTAAAGAGAGCTATCTATAGCTTTTTAAATCACTAAATTTGGAGCTCTAATGAGGAAGATATGACGATTAGAAGGTCGTTGGGTATTAGCTAAAAATAGGTGATAAAAAGCTTCTAAAAATAGCGTGAACGAGGAAGAAGAAGAAAATTATAATAGAGAAGGGGTCCTAATAGATGGAGAGGAGTCTTAGGAAGAGGTATCTTAGTGGAAGAAGATGGTTCTTAGTAGTGGGTTTGAATGATGGGTAGTAAGAAGGTCTTTGGTTTTTAAGTTCATTGTGGAGTTTATCCTTTTTGTATTGACTTAAAGTGGAATATTATAAAATTCTTATCTCTTTCTCATCTTCCCTACCTTTTATCTTAATTTCTTGAGTTTTCCTCTCTAAATCGTAGTTATCTAGATCTATATAATCTATTATAATTCACAACTCCATCTAATCGGTTTGATCAAGCCCTCATATTGTGTACGACTATCATCTATCTTATATGCCCTATCGTTTTGGCACTCACGCAAAAGGAGAAAGAAGTTGATGGAGGATCTAGTGCCTCAAGACAAAAGAAGAAGTCTAAGAAGAATGAGGAAGAGGAGAAATTGAGAAGGATACACTCCAAACGGAAGATAAAGAAGGAGGATATTCCTATGGGAGAAGGTGTAGAAGCTTTCAATCGGAAGCATAAATTGATATGGAGTGGACCAAGGATAACATGGCCACAACTCTCCAATTATCTCCCACATTACGAAAGGAGTGGGGAAATCTTGCAAGTATCCACCAAAGTCGGAAGACTATGCATTACGTGGGGATCGTGCGAGTAGAAGATCGAAAGGACATACGACCAACCAATAGAGATGGCATAATGCTCAAAGGATGTCAAAAAGGCACCAACATCTTGTGTTCTTTCACCCGAAAACACAAACTGCATAGCTAAGTTAATGTAGTATGGTAACACAAAGAAAGGATAAGTTATCCCTCCTATACGGAAAGGATCGGCTCTCCCTGGAGTGCCAAAACGATAGGGCATATAAGACAGATGATAGTCGTGTCGAATACAAGTGTATAATGGACGTATTCACACTATCCCTTTGTATAGCTTAAGTTTGGGCCATTTGTGTAATTAGCATAAATGGTAGTTGCCCTAAGTTTGTCACTATATAAAGTGACCTAGTAACCTTTTTGTAAGGTTGGTTGTATTATTGTTTCTATTGAATAGAAAGAGTCGTTGTGCCGCCTCTCTCTCTCTCTCTCTCTCTCTATCTCTGTGCACGATCTTGGAAACTGTCATACGCAGGTACTCAACCCCAATCGAATGCTACTTGATCTTCCGCATCGACGACGGCCTTCTCTTCAACATTTGGTATCAGAGCGAGGTCCCTCAACCCGCTGTTGGCCGTCATCACAGCCTGCACAGTATTCGGCCTTTCGCTTCATCTCAGCCTGCACAGCATTCGGTTTCCTACGTCATTCGAAGAAAAAGAGAAGAAAGTAGGCAAACACAAGCTTGAATCTCGCTGCGTTAGATCATCACTCGGAGTAAGCCAGTCGGCTGTACTCTACTTCCTTGATCGTAACTGCTTGAGGTGGGCTTCCTGCACAACGACGACTTCAAGGACAACCCCAGTTCGTGTTTCATTCGATTGGACAATAATCGGAAGGACCAGTCGGTTCCATTGCTCTCACCGTTGCAGTCAACCGAAACCGAATCGGCTTGAAGTACTGTTGGATCGTTAAATCTAGGTTCAACTCGACTAAGACAGTTGTCGGTAGTCAATCCGAACCAAATCACCGATTCTCCGTAATCAACATCACTTGTGTCCAACTTCGGCTAGAACGACACTGAGTGGGCCAAACCGCTGCACTTCACCAAAGTTCGTAGCCGACTTAGGGCAGAGTCATGACATCAACATCCGGCTCGTCAGAAATGAGTCTACGAAAGTTCGATGGATCGAACTTCAACTTCTGGAAGGAGCAAATGCAGGACTATCTCATAGTCAAGGGGCAAATCGATCCCATCGAAAATGAAGTACCTCCAGAAGGATACAAACCAATTGAGTGGCAGAAGCTGGACAGAATCGTCCGCGCCACGATTCGGATGCACCTATCGGAATCGGTATACTTTACGGTGCAATCATGTACGACAGCATTCGAACTGTGGAAAACACTGTCGGACACCTACGAAAAGAAGGTCGCTGCAACAAAGATGTTTCTAATCCGGCGCCTCTACAACTTGCGGATGAAAGAATCAGATTCGGTTCAAACACATCTCAATGAGTACGAAAGCATAAGCTCCCAAATCTCATCTCAGGGGACGGCAATCGAGGATGAACTCAAAGCAATGATACTCATGAGCAGCCTTCCCTCATCATGGGAAACTTTCGTCACAACCGTGTGCAATGCGTCAACCACGGCTGTTAAATACTCCGAAGTCACGAGCGCAATCCTGACCGAAGCAGCTCGGAGAAAGTCTTTCGCCAAAGACTCAACAGACGACGCTTATGTAGTACAAGGTTCGACAGAACGATCGAACATACGAGGAAGAGATTCCTCACGGCAGCCGAACAATCAGCGAAGACGGAGCCAGTCACGGGATAATCGAATCTGCAACTATTGCAAGAAACCCGGACACATCAAAGCCGACTGCCGCGCACTCAAGAACAAGAACGACAAGTCTCAGAAATCAGACAAGAAGAGTGGCCGGCATGAGGAGATCAATTACGTCAGCTTCTCAGCTGATGTGCTACCAAACGACCCGAATATACTATCGATCGAAAATCCAGTCGGATCAGAAGTTCTGCTCACGACTGAAGAATCGAGCACATGGCTCTTAGATTCGGGCGCGTCATTTCACGTGACTCCTCATCGATCCCAATTTCGGCAATATACGATCCGTCACTCCAACTCAGTTCGAGTCGGCAACTCGCAACACTGTGACATCATTGGAATCGGCACAGTAGAGCTCAACCTTCCAGGTGGCTCTACACTTGTACTTCACAATGTCCGACATGTACCCGAGCTCTCAAGGCCATTGATCTCAGTCGGACAACTAGATGAAGACGGCATTCGTGCCGGTTTTTCTTCGGGAGGGTGGACACTCCACAGGGGGAACCTCCTGCTTGCTAGAGGACCCAAGATACACTCACTGTATCCGTTACATGTTACGCTCAGAGAGGGTAACCTGTTTTTGGTGGATATTCCTGTGTCATCACTATGGCACAGAAGATTAGGACACCTCAGCAAGGCCGGCATTACGCACCTATCTAGAGCCGGATACATCCCTAAACTCTCCTTCTCGGACCATCAATTCTGCGAACAATGCCAGTATGGCAAACAAGCAGCCGCATCACACCCGACATCAGCACCAAGAGAAACGAGACCTCTCGATTTAGTCCACTCGGACGTCTGTGGCCCAATGCCGCATCAGTCTCTCGGCGGTGCCTCTTACTTCGTCAGTTTTATTGACGATTCGACTCGAAAGGTGTGGGCTTATCCAATTCGCACCAAAGATCGTGTCTTCTCGATCTTCTCCAATTGGCTCGCTATGGTAGAAAATCAAACTGACCGAAAACTGAAATGCTTTCGGACCGACAATGGGGGAGAGTTCAAATCAGAAGAATTCGTCAAATTCTGCCGACAACGCGGCATCCGACATGAATTTACGGCACCACACAGTCCGGAGCAAAACGGGATTACAGAACGCATGAATCGGACAATCCAAGAACGGATAGTTTCCATGCTCCAACACTCCGGACTGTCGGATGGCTTCTGGGCAGAGGCTCTACTCACGGCAGTACACATAATCAATATGTCGCCAAGCAGACCTCTAGGACTTCAAATTCCTCAGGAACTATGGATCGGCAGTAAGCCGAATTACGACAAGCTGAGGATCTTCGGATGCGAGGCGTACGCCCTTATTCCGAAAGATGATCGCCGAAAACTTGCACCTCGGTCCAGGAAATGCATTTTCCTTGGATATGGATCAGACGGCGAAATGGGATACCGACTCTGGGACCCCGAACGCAGACAAATCGTTCGAAGTTCGGACGTTGTGTTCAACGAGTCGGCTATGAATCCATCAGTCGAAACACCGATCGAAGTCCGAAGGGTAACATTTTCCGATGTGCCGACCCTTCAAGAAGGCCCCGCTTCTAACACACGGTCAGCTTCACGGGTAGCTGAACCTTACACTACCGACTCGGACAACTCTGACTCGGCACAGCAGAATAATTCGCTTTCGGACCATCCGACCTCGATACCCGATACGACCAGTCCAATCATACCTCGACGATCCGAGAGACTGTCGCAACCTCCGGAGAGGTATTCTCCTGGAATTTTCTTCACCGACGCCGGCGAACCGACGTCTTACGAAGAAGCATCGACATCTGTCGATTCAGCCACCTGGCATCTGGCGATGGAGTCGGAAATGCACTCCATTCGGGCAAACAAGACTTGGGATCTGGTCGAATTACCTAAGAATCGACGTGCCCTTCCTTGCAAGTGGGTTTATCGACTAAAAGAGACGTCTGATTCGACCACCCCAAAGTACAAGGCCAGATTAGTTGCGAAGGGCTTCCGACAAGAATATGGCGTCGACTTCGATGAGATTTTTTCACCAGTGGTGAAAATGACAACCCTTCGTTTTCTACTCGGCGTAGTGGCAGCCGACAACTTGGAGCTGATTCAGCTAGATGTCAAAACAGCCTTCCTCCATGGTGATCTTGAAGAGGAAATTTATATGGAGCAGCCAAAAGGCTTCGTGGCAACTGGCCAAGAACATCTAGTCTGCCGACTCAGGAAGAGTCTATACGGCCTCAAACAGGCACCGCGACAATGGTACAAGAAGTTCGACGACTTCATCCAATCGATCGGCTTCTCAAAAAGCGATGAGGACCATTGTCTCTTTACCAACACAGCTCAAGATGGATCACCAATCTTCCTCATCATTTACGTGGACGACATGCTAATTTCTGGACGCCACGCGGGCGAACTTGCCGATCTCATTCGGCAATTGCGGTTGAAGTTTGCCATGAAGGACCTCGGTCCGGCACGACACATACTTGGCATGAAGATTAGTCGGCATCGCGATAAACGACATCTTTTTTTGTCTCAGACCGACTATATCAGACATGTCTTGGAACGCTTCAACATGCAATCAGCCAAATCTGCTTCAACCCCGCTCCCCATGAATCTTCGGCTCTCTCAGCGAGACTGCCCGACATCCGGTCCGGAGGGGGAAGATATGAAGTCGGTACCGTATGCACCGGCAGTCGGCTCCCTTATGTACCTGATGGTCGCGACACGGCCTGATATTTCTCATGCCGTAGGAGTCGTTAGCAGATTTATGCACAATCCTGGCCGATCGCATTGGAACGCAGTCAAGCATGTGTTCAAATATCTGGCTGGCACAAAAGACCACGGCATTCTTTTCGGTCCGAACTCAACCTCAGGCGTAGTTGGTTACACCGACTCGGACTTCGCCGGCTGTATAGACAGTCGGAAATCAACAACTGGATACTGCTTCAAATTCGGCAATGGAGCAATTTCGTGGAAGTCGAAACTTCAGGAGTGCACAGCGACCTCAACGACCGAAGCAGAATATGTAGCTGCGTCCGACGCTGCAAAAGAAGCTTTGTGGCTCGGCCGGCTGGCGCACACGTTTCGACAAGTCGACCATGACTCGGCCCCAGTTGTCTATAGCGACAGTCAAGGTGTTGTTGCCTTGTCGAAAAATCCGGTTCACCACAACGCCTCCAAACATATCGACGTTCGATATCACTTCGTTCGGGACTGCGTCATTTCAGGGAAAATCGGTCTAGAGAAAATATCCACAACCGACAATGTCGCAGATGGAATGACCAAGTGTCTTTCGGCAGACCGCTTTCGGTCCCTTCGGCATCAGATGGGCGTAACGATAAACCAGTCCGGTTAGAGCCGGACACAGCGCAGGATGGTTTCAGACAACCGACATCAGTTCCTTAATGATCGGCTTCAACTCTTCCGACCCGACCAGTCCGGTCTTCTGCCTTCGGACCCTGCCGACTCGAACAAAACTGATATGTCCGAGAACCTAGGTTTATACCTGTAATCTTAGATAACCCATGTATACGCCCATTACGGGGGAGTGTCGAATACAAGTGTATAATGGACGTATTCACACTATCCCTTTGTATAGCTTAAGTTTGGGCCATTTGTGTAATTAGCATAAATGGTAGTTGCCCTAAGTTTGTCACTATATAAAGTGACCTAGTAACCTTTTTGTAAGGTTGGTTGTATTATTGTTTCTATTGAATAGAAAGAGTCGTTGTGCCGCCTCTCTCTCTCTCTCTCTCTCTATCTCTGTGCACGATCTTGGAAACTGTCATACGCAGGTACTCAACCCCAATCGAATGCTACTTGATCTTCCGCATCGACGACGGCCTTCTCTTCAACAAGTCGTACACAATATGAGGGCTTGATCAAACCGATTAGATGGAGTTGTGAATTATAATAGATTATATAGATCTAGGTAACTACGATTTAGAGAGGAAAACTCAAGAAATTAAGATAAAAGGTAGGGAAGATGAGAAAGAGATAAGAATTTTATAATATTCCACTTTAAGTCAATACAAAGAGGATAAACTCCACAATGAACTTAAAAACCAAAGACCTTCTTACTACCTATCATTCAAACCCACTACTAAGAACCATCTTCTTCCACTAAGATACCTCTTCCTAAGACTCCTCTCCATCTATTAGGACCCCTTCTCTATTATAATTTTCTTCTTCTTCCTCGTTCACGCTATTTTTAGAAGCTTTTTATCACCTATTTTTAGCTAATACCCAACGACCTTCTAATCGTCATATCTTCCTCATTAGAGCTCCAAATTTAGTGATTTAAAAAGCTATAGATAGCTCTCTTTACAAGCTTTCTAAACCATATTTAAACATAATATTTGGGTGAAAACGAAAGAGTTATGACCATTCCTTTTTTACTGTTTTTTATGGTCCGCTTTTTCTCTTTTTACTTTTCTCTTGGTCTCTTACTTTTACTTTTGACTTCTTCCTAAGGTCTTGGTTCGTGTTCTTGGCCTCCAAATGTGAATTATCCATACTTTATATTCTTCCAATGTTCAATGGCTTAGATTCTAAAAACACTTTCACACATACATACATACATACATACATACATACATACATACATACATACATACATACATACATTACATGCATGCATACATACATACATTACATACATACATTACATGCATGCATACATACATGCATAGTACATACATACATACATTACATGCATAGTACATACATACATACATTACATGCATACATACATATAATACGTACATACATACATACATACATACAAACTTACAATACGTACAATACATAACATTACATGCATACATTACATACATACATACATACATACATACATACATACAAATTTACAATATGTACATACATAACATATAGAAGCGACAAAGACAGAGAAAAGACAAAGGCAGGGAACGTTGAAGAGAACGTTGTAGAGAACGTTGTAGAAGACGAGGAAGAAGATGGCTGACACGGTACACTAGGGAACTCTGACGCAACGCCCCCGACAACTCCGCCACGGTCAGCTATCACTGTCGTCTTCAAGATCCCTAGATTTTCTTTTAATACAAGAACATCATTTAAATACTTATAGAATTTCTCGTTATGTTTCTATTCTACCTGGAAACTGGGACATGTTTTGGTCTCCCGTAGTAGGTTGCACAGAAGTCCGTGGAGGGGTTTGTATGGCTATTTCACAAAGGTGGATTTCATCCATTATCCAAAAACAAGTGGTTATTCTGGGAAGGGCTCAATTTGTTATTATACAAGAGGAAGAGATTACATGGGGACTTTTGAATATATATGATCCCAATACTGCCTCAGCTCGGCAACAATTTTGGAAGGATTTCGTAAATAATTTGCCTCTTGATTGTTGGTGTATTGCTGGTGATTTCAATATGCTTGAGGACCCCATCGATAGAATGGGAGGTAGCTCAATCACGATACATGGCCATGAATTGGCAATATGGGAACAATTGGTGTTTTCCTTACAAATGTTAGACGCTTGGCATGCTCCTTACATGGTTCATACAAACACCTCACTTTTGTTTTCAAGATCAGATAGGCGTGTAAATGGTACTAATCTATCTCACTTGGATAGATTTTACTTATCGGGCAAATTTCTTTCAACAACTGGTACAATGCATATAATGCCAGGAACTACCTTTTCTAATCATGCTCCAGTTTTCTTTCAGTCTCGACTCATAATACTAAAGAATTTTCCGATCTGAAAATTCTTGAAAATCCGTTGTTAGACAATAGTTTTTCATTACAAGTGATTGAATTATGGTGGCAAAAAGATGTTGTGCAAGAATCAATAACTATGCGGGTAGCTAATGGCTTACGAAGTATTTCAGAATTTTTCAGGTGTAAATATAAGGAAAGGGTTTTTATGATGAAAGAAAAGGAGAAAAGGTCTCGTACTTCTCTTGTTTCTTTACAACGGTTACAAGAATGTTATCCACATTGTACTTGGATTGCTGAGAAACTTGGGTCAGCAAAACAAGAACTTGTTGAACTATTAGAAAATCGTGCAAAATTTCAATATCATCGCATGACATCTAATTGGACTCAAATGGGTGACAAATGCACAACTGAGTTTTTTCATGCAATGAGACCCAATTATAATGCGATTCCACTCAAACAACTACAACATGAGAATGGGACCATCTCATCTGACCCTCAAGTAATGAGAGAAATAGCCAAACGATACTATTCTAACCTATTATCAGTTATTTCCTTTTCCGATGAGGAATTATTATGTCGGTCATGTGTATGGAATAAGCTAAATCCAAGAATAACACAAGATATGAATGTACATCTTCAGGATGTTCTTACTTGTGATGAATTGAGTGAAGCACTTCAAGCTTTGCCGAAAAATTGTTGTCCAGGTATGGATGGTCTAACCCCATCATTCTTCATTAAATATTGGGACATATTCAAAGCATATTTATGCACAACATTTCAGCAAATTCTTCGAGAGGGTAATATGCCTTCCCAGTTTATAGAAGGATTAATTTACTTTATCCCTAAATCAGACGATCCTTCACTTGACATCAAGAAATGGCGGCCGATTACGCTACTAAATACAATATATAAAATCCTAGCTAAAGCAATTAGTATACGACTTAGTACTATAATGCCTACAGTTATGCACCTGACTCAAACAAGATTCATTCAAGAAAGGAGTATTTTGGATAATGTTTATACATTTTGGGAATATGTGGCCTTGGCAACCAAATCTAATCAAAAGTTGGCCGTTGTTATGCTCGATTTTGAAAGAGCCTATGATCGTGTTGATTGGGAATTTTTACAAGGAGTATTGGCTCGTTTTGTGTTCTCGAAAGAATGGATAAGAGGTATTTCCTCATTATATAATGTTGCACAAAGCCGAGTCTTATTGGCTGGGATATATGGTCCTTCATTCTATATTTCTCGCTCAGTTCGCCAAGGTTGTCCTTTGGCCCCTTCCTTTTTTTGTTTTTTGTTGAGGCAATGATTTCTTTTTTTAATGTTGTTGATAGTGGCATACGGGGACTATGCATTCCACTCTTACATATAGAAGTAAGGGATGCTGAATTTGCAGGCGACACTGCCCTATACTTAAAAGGTGATTTGGAAAATTTGCAAAAGACAGGATTGACCATATCCACATTCTATAAGGCTTCAGGTGCACTGGTTAATTGGAACAGGTCCTTTGCATTTTGGGTGGGAGATGTAAATCCTCCGTTATGGAATCCACATCCACAATTTCGATGGATACCATTAGGTTGCCCAGTTCGGTACCTAGGATGTACTATAGGTATTGATCTTTCGATGGAAAATCAAGTGGCTCCCCTCCTATTGTCATTGAGGCAAAAGTTGTTATTATGGAGTTCAGCCAAGTTGTCTTTCGTTGGTCGGATTGTAGTTGCCAATCATGTTTTATTGGCTTCAACATGGTATGTTTTGTCATGTTGGATATCCTCCAAGTCATGTATTTGGAAAATACACAGACTGATTTGTAATTTTCTATGGTCCAGTAAAACGGAAAGCAATGCTCGGTCTAAAATGAAATGGGATGTTATTAACTTACCTCGCTCTAAAGGGGGACTAGGTATTGTTGATCCAGTAGACCAATCAAGAGCATTATTAAGTAAGTTGCTCATTAGAGGATTTATGCCGAGGAAAGAGATATGGAAAGTACTATTGCTTGACTGTTGTTCAGATTACTCTCCTCGATTAGGTGCCCCCCGGTCTAAGGATGTAAATTAGATATTTAGGGAAAATTTTAGAGTACCTGCAGCTAACAAGTGGGAAGACAAGTTTATTAGAACATTATTTTCAGCATGGAAACAAGTATTACCTGGTTTGCTTCGCAATAAACCTAAACTCAAACATGATCTTGAGTATCTCAGACGAAGGATAGTCTGGAATCTGTTGTTTACAACATCAGATGGTTTAGTGTCGGGTTCTAGACAATGGTTATCATGGGGGAAAATGACAAAAGGTCTTGTAAAAACAGTTCAGACATGGCAACGTTTTTTATCGCGTTCATGGGAAGAACAAAAAGAAATCCTAGGTAGTATGCATGGTGGACAAATAATGTATCAACAAATTCAAGATGCTATGAGTAGATTCCCCATTCCACCCAATAACTCTAACCACATATGGGTTGGGGTTTATTCAAGATTGGAAGTACTCTTGGCTGTTAAGGGATATTCAGATGATAAGACCTACCGATCTTTTGAGGTGGATGAAGCAAACCAATTGACACAGTCGGGGGAAATGAGGATAGATTACCCTTATGCTATGGAACACAAGATAAGAGTCATCGGATATGCTAACCGGAAATGGTATATTGATCCAATGATTGAGGAAATAACGACACATTGGAAGTTGTGGGTGTTGGATAAATAATTGGTATTCATATTAGAATGGGATCCAGTTGATTATCAGTGGACGGATCCTTTTACGGGTAACAAGTTTAATTTCTTCCAATATTCTATACAATTAGGAAGACATGTGCTTTCAGATACACGAGATGTGATACCAGCTGCATTTCAATATTGGAATCAACAAGGTATTACTCCCCAATTCCTTGCAAACTTCTGGGTGGTATTATGGGCAAGAAAACAATTGCATCAAATATTGCATGTATAGTGGTTACTTGTACACCAAGCCTTGCCGGTTGGCACATGGTTGCATAGGATGGGAGTAGATTCTACCTGTGCACGATGCCATTAACAAATGGAAACTCAAAACATTGCTTATGGGAATGTACTGAGTCTCAACTGATATGGCAATGTCCCCTTAGAATTTTTGATAACTATTTCCCCCCATTGGTTTTCACTTGGGGCATGGTGGTTTGGACATCTCTTGTTCGTGATGCATTTCATTATGACACTGAATCTATGGACCATGGATTTTACACTAAACCTGGAAGTGTTCATATAGTACCATTGTTGTCATTACAATTTATAGGAACACGAAAGGAAGTCCAACCAGTATGGGAGATATTGAGTAGTACCACTATATATCACATTTGGAAGGTTAGGTGCTCTCTTATTTTCCATCAGCTTAAAACACCACCGGCTGAATTGGTTTCAAATATTTGGTTAGACATAGTTCATACTTTGAAGGGACAATGGGATGGTAATGTTGGAGATTCTGATGCTAAAATTGCTCAACGGCATGAGTTTATCACTATATGGAAAGCTACTCCATTCATGACAACCAACTGTCGTACTCCTTATTGACATTTTCAACCCCCAAAATGGTTGTTTGATCTTACATACGTACGTACATACATTACATGCATACATACATACATACATACATACATACATACATACATACATACATACATACATACATACATTACATGCATGCATGCATACATACATACATACATTACATGCATACATACATACATACATACATACATACATACATACATACATACATTACCTGCAATACATTACATACATACATACATACATACATACATACATACATACATTACATGCATACATACATACATACATACATACATACATACATTACCTGCAATACATTACATACATACATACATACATACATACATTACATGCATGCATGCATACATACATACATACATTACATGCATACATACATACATACATACATACATACATACATTACCTGCAATACATTACATACATACATACATACATACATACATACATTACATGCATACATACATACATACATACATACATACATTACCTGCAATACATTACATACATATAATACCTACATACATACATTACATACATTACCTGCATACATTATGTACATACATACATACAAATTTACAATACGTACATACATACATACATACAAATTTACAATACGTACATACATACATACATACAAATTTACAATACGTACATACATACATACATACAATTCATAGAAGAAGAAGAAGAAGAAGAGCTTCATCTTTCTCTTTCTCTTTCTCTTTCTCTTTCTCTGGGAAAAGCAGGCGAAGCGAGCAGTTACAGAGCAGAGCACCCCTTTCCGATGGCTTCTTCTTCTTCTTCTTCTTCTTCTTCTCTGTGTATGGTGATCGTTCCATTTCCATTTCACACTCCTCCATCTCCCCTCCCCCTTTCACCACTCCATGATCACCATCCCCCGCGTCCTTACTGTAAAGATATATGCCCACTGCAGCCCTGCCTCTCCACTTGAGGAACACCAGATGAAAAGTCCCATTGTTTCTTCTCTGTGATCAAGAGAATCATGGTTGCTTCCCCTGCGACTACTACCACTAGTACCAACAGAGGATCTGCTTCCTTACCGTACCAATGGATCCTTCTCCTCTGCGGAGCAAGCTTCTGTGTTGGCCTCTTCTTCACCAACAGGTCGGGTTTTCATTTTGTTTACCCATTGCGTCCTTTCTCCTCGTAAAATCGATGTATGTCACATGTGTATATATATGTCATCATTCTCTCAGTTTGTATACACATGAAATTAACAGGATGTGGGTTCTTCCTGACAATCATGAACTCAATCAACATTGGAGTGTGCAGTTGGGATGTGGAAATGGGCCAGTAAGTTTGTTTGTATTGAAATCAGAAATATTTTACACTGTTTAATGAGAACATTTCTGTAATTCCTCTTTTATAACCAGAAATGCAAGATTTTCTGTTGTTTAAAACGAAAATTGCAATAATTTCCTTGCTTTTCAGTTATGGTGGCAGCGCAATTTTCCTTTGTCAGTAGCATCCGTTTCATTGTTTATACTGATAGTAGCTAATTCTTCTGCTGTTTATACTGACAATGTCAACATTTGACACTCAGTTAATATTGATAGTGGCTAATTTTCTAATAACCATAGCAATCTGTTCCATTGCATGCACTGATAATGCTGATAATGTCAAGTTTTTGCACTATTTATAATGGCAAGGGTATCCTTTTCCATTGTTTATAAGGATAAGTGAGAAATTTTCAATTGTTTATAATGATTGTGAGAATACTGATACTTGATGTTTCTATGAAATTTATAAAGATAATGACAAGCTTTTCCACTGTAAATGCAAAATTTTCAACCGTTTAGAAGGATAATGGCATGCCTTTCACCGTTTATAATGATAATGACAAGCTTTTCTACGTAGCCTGTTCAGCCTCATAAAGCCAACCTTTCCCACTGTTTAGTGATAATGACAAGCCTTTCCGCTTCTTTTACTGATAATGGCAAGACTTTCCACAAGTTTTTCCACTGACAATGGCAAACCTTTCCATTGTTTATACTGATTATGGCAAAACTTTCCATTGTTTTTTCTGATAATGCTTTCTCCATCAGGCAGAAGGAAATAAGGATTCAACAGCAAACAATGTTAGGGTCAAGAAATCTCCTAGGTAATTGGATCATGTTCACATGTAACACTCATATTAAGCAGCCTTTCTCTGTGACAATAGTATTCACATGTTTATTAGTTAGTCATTATGACTTTCTTTTTTTTACAGGTCTGAAGGGATTCTGCTTCAGACTTATATGGATCGTGATACAAAGATACAATCAGATTTGAAAGTTACTCCAAATGCCTTGGAAGAAAATTGGCAAAGCAACATGTCAGAAAGCCGCCAGAAAGCATTCGTTGTGATAGGAATCAACACTGCATTTAGCAGCCGAAGGCGTCGAGATTCAGTACGAGAAACATGGATGCCAAAAGGTAATGGTCACAAACGTTTAATAAATTCTCGATTTAAGTACCCATGAATGATTTAAGTTGCTTGAATCAATCTTATTCATGAATGATTTAATATTCATCTGAAAGTTAGGCGAGAAGATGAGGCAATTAGAGCAAGAGAAAGGAATCGTTATCAGATTCGTCATTGGACACAGGTCAAATTCTCTTTCGATTTTATGGATGTAATCACAGAATGCTGTGTATTCATTAAGCAGTTCTCTTGGACTGAAGACCAATAAATGTATCATTTGCCTTTGCAGTGTTACAGCTGGCGGCATTCTCGATCGTGCTATTGAAGCAGAAAACAATCAACATCAAGATATTCTTAGGCTGGTTGGCACCACATCATTATCCAAATCTTTTGGTTATTCAGTTCTTCTTTTATAATTGCATTAGAAAGCAAATAATGCTGTGATATCCTTAGAGTGGTTATAACCACATCTTTATCCAAATGTTTTTGAGATTTTTTCTACATCTTGTCTTCGTATACGAGTGCATACTGTTGTGGTGATTGAGAATTAAAGTTTATTTGTTTTATTGTTCAGGGGCATGTGGAGGGTTATCATGAGCTGTCTGCCAAAACAAAGCTTTACTTTGCAACCGTTGTAACCATGTGGGATGCAAGCTTTTATGTCAAAGTGGATGACGATGTACATGTCAATCTGGGTAAAGGAATTGACTCAGATGAGATATACATGTTCTGAATACTATCGTGCAGTTGGGTGATCGATACTTAATTAAACAAGAACACATGTTTTGGAATGTGTGCAGGGGCATTATGCTCAATTCTATCTGAACTGCGTGCAAAACCCCGTGTGTATATAGGCTGCATGAAGTCAGGCCCCGTGCTTGCTCAGAAGTAAGTGCACATTAAAAGTACCTTAAACTAGATACCAAGCATGCACACACATGTGAGTGCGGTTGCATAAACTTGGGACTCTAAACCTTAATCTCTAAGCCATAAAACATATCAAAACACACACACACACACACACACAGCTAGAAGTGCACATTAAATCATAACCATAATCCTATCTGTACATGAAACCCGAAAAGTCAGGCCCTGTGCTTGCTCAGAAGTAAGTGCACATTAAAAGTACCTTAAACTTGATACCAAGCATGCACACACACACATGTGAGTGCGGTTGCATAAACTTGGAACTCTAAACCTTAATCTCTAAGCCATAAATCATATCAAAACACACACACATAGCGAGAAGTACACATTAAATCATAACCTTAATCCTATCTGCACATGAAACCCGAAAGTTTATCTCTGAATTTTAAGTCACATCAACACCCATATGCATATGAGCATAGCTTGTCTGCATTTATGGGTTGTATGAAGCTAGGCATGATTTTTGTCCCAATGCTCTTAAGTAAATGTACACTAAACTCTATGTTCTAAACCAAAAATTTTAGGGCATTCCCATATGATAAATGGATCATTACCTTTGAGGGTATTTTGTGAGAATGCAAGTGGAATAAAGTAGCCCTTTAATTGCAGGGGGGTCCGATATCATGAACCAGAATATTGGAAGTTTGGGGACGAAGGGAATCGATATTTTCGGCATGCGACTGGGCAATTATATGGCCTTTCTAAAGATTTGGCAACATACATACATGAAAATGAGTAAGATTTTTAACACGCACATTATCTCAACACAATGGTTCTTTCTTGAACTCGATAATAACCTGTCTAGAAATTTTGACAGGAGGTTACTTCATAAATATGCAAATGAAGATGTCTCATTAGGAGCATGGCTAATTGGGCTTGATGTGGAGCACATAGATGACAGAAGGCTATGTTGTGGAACTCCACCAGGTCAACCATGATAATGTTTGAAATCATTTTAAGGTGGTAAAAGCTGTTGAGGACTGATCTTTCACTCTTTTATTAACCAAGTCAATGTATTGTTTATTGGTGTAGATTGTGAGAACAAAGCAAGAGGAGGGAATGCCTGTGCGGCATCATTTGATTGGTCATGTAGCGGGATATGTCGTTCGGTAGAGAGAATAAAAGGAGTTCATGAGCGTTGCACCGAGGGTGAAGAGGCAGTGTGGAATATTACACTCTAGGTCAAAAGCAAAGGTTAACAATCATGACCACAATTTCTCTCCTCTGTCCTCTTTAATTGTGCCAGAGTACATGGCATCCTTTTAAGAGTGTAAAAATGGGCATAAAGTTCCCAATTCTCTACAAGAGAGGGTTTCTAGTCAATACCCTTTTTTATAAAAGCTAACAAGTGAGCTGTAACCATGCATTCATCCCTGAAAAGTATCATGATCCATACATAAGTGAGGTGATTTCACCCATCCCACATTTAGAAGATTTTTTTGGTGACCTCTGACACGCTGAGTTTCTCTCATTTGATTACCACCACAACCAACGAGAAAGTGGATGGAGATTATTGCATGTTTGTAAAATGAGCATGTGACTTCCAATTTCAAAGGAAGTCTTCACAGAGGTACTGGATGGAAAATTCCACCACATTTCTACCATGTTACAATACAGTGGATGGTGTAACTGGATATGTTATATCAGTAAAATTATGGATCTCTAATTCTTGGACCAAATTGATAGTAAAGTACTCTTGATCTTTTAATGTGTTGGATCTTGATTAGAGATAAATAGAGGAATACTCCTAAACCTAAGACTACTCAAATTGCCACCTTGTAGAAATGAATTAATAATCATTGATGTGGTGGTAGGAAAGTTCAAACCTTTCCCTAGATATTTGTTATCCATTAGAACTCTCTCCCTGTTTTCTCACTGTTTATCTAGACGTACTCTACTAGGTAGCACTGGTTGCTAAGTATTTTGGCAAACAAGTCCTTAATTTGAGGATGAAAGTTATCTGTTTGGTTGAAAGATGAAAGATAATTGTTCTATTGGGAAAGTATTTTCTGCAATCTTGAATATTTTGAGATTTGAAATCATTCATGATTATGTGCTAAAATCTTATTAGTGTGATAAACAAATCTGCACAGCATTTTACAGAATATGACAACCTTACACAACATTTCCTTACACAACATTTCTCATGACATCAGTACGTGGTATTTTTGAAACCTCACTTTCACTTCATAAACTTAACTTTTGGTCATTCTTTCATATTCATGTTAAGCATAAATCATTTCTTCCATTTACATAACAGTTGCTAATACTCTTCCACTTCAATTACATGAATTCAAATGTTTCTTTGGATTTTCTTGTATAAAGTTCATTGTGTTGATATAAATGTGATTGTGGTAGCATACAATACAAACTATCCTAAACATAGCTAGCGTAACATTCACAAGGCCTCAAATTTCTCATGGTTCTCATGGCTATGCGATTTTTGGCTCGCTGAAAAGACAATGTGCACATATCTTATTGAAAATACACTTAAAAACAACTCTTCACTATAAGAGTAGAAACATAGGAACCAAGCCTTCCTAGAGAACATACTTGAACCTTTAATCTCAATGATTGCCCACGCATTAAGGGGCAACGCATTGATGCCCCCACAATATAATTTGGAAGATTGGAGTAGCCCCAATAGTTACTAAGTTGATGTTATGGTTGATGCCTAATATTCAACAAATTGGGGAAGGTCCCAACGTAGAAGTACACAAGATTGGCACTCATGTCAGCAAAACATTTGGTCGAACATGGAGGTAATAATTGTTAGTGTGCTAAAATGCAAGAATGGTTCCAATTAAATGGCATAAATATAAATGCACTACCCACATCCCAATATACATGACCGAAAGTGTAAAAGAATTGAGTGATCCGCATTGATATCATTAAATTGGTTAATAAAAGAGCATGCATGGATCAGCCCCAAAACATCTAAATACCAATCGATGCCACTCGATGCATATAAAGCTCCGGTATCACAATCCCTCAAATTGAGATCACGAAAACCAAAACCTTCTTTATGTGCAAAAGGAAAATATGAATTCTGCCAAAAGAAAGCATATGTACATTGATTCAACAAACATGATCACTCTGTACAATTTTATCTTCGCATTCATGTCCTCTCCCGTTAGGAAACCATATCCTGGTGCTGCCATTAGATGAAAGATGATATAAAATCAATTCTGTGAGATGAGAGATTTTGCTAGAGACAAACATGTCTGATCTTTATACCCAAAATTATTAAAAGTGCCCTGTAATATACAGAAAAACGAAAAGACTCCTTATGAAACCGCTATTGGGTCTCAAAGAAAACCACCTGCACAAGGGAATCGTAAACTTCTCTTCTCCTTAATCGAATCCAGTTCATCTTAACACAGCTTTTTACTTGCATTAGAGTTGCGCGATTCACCAGCACGCCTCAATCACATCTTAACTTGGATTCAGGCCTCTGCTTCCTGCAAAGGGCTGTCAATATGAAGATATGATTTAGTACCTTATATTTAAGATTTTTATCATGGGTCTTTAGGAACCTTATAGCTTTTAGTTTTGTTTCAGTATGGATAACCTTAAGTCACCCATATTTGAAATCATGATTTATGGGCAGATTTTGGCCTCTAGTAGATATTTATATTTCTCACTTCTCATAAAGGGCTATCAATTAGATACAATTTATCGGCCTTTGCAACGTATTCCCCCTCTCCTCATTTCCATACATACACTACCATACAACATGATCACTAAACTTTAGAGCCTACCATTACATTATCTCCATCCCTCTCTTTTCAACCACATATACCACATTACAATATGAACTGATCTAAATCTTTCAATCATATTACCTCTATCCCTCAGGCTCACACACAGTTACAAATAATCCTCAACCCCAAAGTCTTTGATCATATAACTAGTTTAGCTAAAACCTAAATCCTTCTATCATATTTTTTCTAAATCTTTTGTCAATATCTACAACTATTTCAATGTTATACTTATTGAAAGAATTATGTTTCAAACATGCGTTATGGTCTGACTCTTGACTGAACAATAGTACATTTCAGTTTTCTACATGTAAATTTAGACTTCCCTTTTGCACTCCACTGCATCCATTTCATGTTCTCCCCACTGTGGTCTACAATATGACACGAACTAAAGCTTTTCATCATGTTACCTCCCCCTTTTGCCCTAAAACATGCCACTATGAACTAGCTTCTGTCGTATTATTATTGTTGTTGTTATCATTACCTTTGCTCCTCTAGGTGGAGTTCCAAATCGGGGCAATCCTCCGGGATTGTAATTTATTTTGGGCTTTTTATCTGCTGGTTTCAAAATCTGGAAGGAGCACACAAGGGATTCATCCACACTCATCATCGCCCCTGCATTGTCAAACTCCCCACAATAATTTGGGGCAGAGAAGATGGTTACCAGATGCCGCTCAGCAAAGAACTCATAACCTTCCTCAACCACCTGCAAATTGAGGAATCATCATCAGCTTATTACATATATAGACTTCAATATAAGAAAAAGAAACTAAGAAACAAATCCACCATTTCCAACATAGCTTCACACCTGATGCGCCCGACAGACAAGGTCGAGATCATGCTTTTCCAGGAATTCATTTACTTTATCGGTTCCAAAGGTAAATGAAACGCCTCTGTCATTCTCCCCCCATCCCATTATTGTTTTGTCTGGATCAGCCCATAGTAAATCACATAAAAGCCCCTGATCTGGAACATCTGTAGGTCGGGGTATATTCCGTATTTGATCCAAATTAATTAAATCAGGAGAAAGCCCACCGTGCATGCACAGTATCTTCTCGTCAATGAGAGCAGCCACAGGTAGGCAATTAAAACATTCTGTGAACGCCCTCCACAGCTTTATATTGAACCGTCGCTTGCATTCATCATAAAAACCATAGATTCGATTGATTGAAGCACATTCGTGGTTACCCCTAAGAAGGAAAAAATTCTCTGGATATTTTATCTTATAAGCAAGGAGAAGACATATAGTTTCCAGGCTTTGTTTGCCTCGATCTACATAATCCCCGAGAAAAAGGTAATTTGCTTGTGGGGGCAAGCCGCCGTATTCAAAAAGTCTCAACAGGTCAGAATACTGCCCATGAATGTCACCTACACATGGGAAAAAAAAAACCCAGAATTTCAAAAATTAAGGCATTAATTGACACCTTATAGCACAATATGCTTTCAAATAGAGAATGAGAAACCTTATTACATGAAGGGGGTCTAATGCAGTGATATGAAGAAAGGGGGTAATCCAGTCCAATAATACCAAACCATATATACAGGAAAATTCACCAGACATACATTCAAACCTCGTGGGATACAGAAGCAATTCTGCTGGTGCTAAACTCTGAAGTCAGGAAATTAATAATGCACAAAACACATTACAGAAACAATTATACTCTATAATGAAATGCCTCTAGATTGATCACAATGCGTCTGGCACCAGCTATGCATACTGCCATGGAAAGCTTCAATTTTTGGTGTTCTATGGCTGAAAGCTTAGCTGTAGAAATTTGAAGATGATAAAAGATGTGTCAGTACCCATTCTAGGGCTGTTTTAGTAAAATGACATGGTGATTTATCTGGTTTTTCAGTGGCCTTTGATCCATGGTAATTTCTCCACCTCTTATCACACAACGGTTGCCCAAATTCAGTTCAAATAACAAAGATACTAACTTTCAGTATGTGAATGAATTCATGTCATTGCATGCATTGCCAAGAAAAGCCACTCAAACAAGAATGACATTGACCCCTAAAGGACATCAACTACGGCAGGAAAAACTACCACTAGTCAAGAAATGGCTAAAGTTCAAGTTGTTCCAAGTACGCCCACATCAAAGTTGGTCTTGTAAGTTAATGTTGCTGCTCTCTAACAAATTTTACTGCACCACAGTCCTCTATGAAAATCATAATTTCCATGATATGTACAGTGTCTCTTTTTTGTTTTTCCTCATTGAATGGGCATCACCTGCAAGATAGAGAGGAAAGTGCAATTACATAGAAGACTATTTTCCAGAGAATGTTGAGTCTTGTGGACAGATTTGCCACATTATTGACCTTTATCGATAAGAACAATAGTACATGAGTGCAAAGGGGCAAAACTGGACATGTTTTGAATGTGATACTCAGCAATTTCTATAGTTCTGTAGAGGCAGTATACAATTTTTTCTCTTCTGCAAAGGATATTGGAAACACCTGGGAATGGTAACGCTTTCAGGAGCTTCAGTGAGAAAGCAGGCAGCATGAAGCTGGTGTGACTGGCTGAATAACACCGGTATGCACCACCGGCAAACCAAGTAAATCTCACCATGTACCCAACATCATGGTGCAATGTAACTGTTGATGAGATAGAAGTAGGTACTCCTAACTAGCACTTAGATTCATGGGAAAACATATACATGTATATAATTTAAGATAACATATGGCATCACGCATGAGTGTCATGTGGCAAAAGCATGAGATACTTTTGACTCTACTTCAATAGGCTTAACAGCACTCATCACACCTCTCTATTGCAATCTTCCACTTGATACTTTCAGTTGATTATTGAGCAGTTTTTATCTTTTCCTTTACTATTCTCTCTCTAGATGGGTTCCTATCCACCACAAGTATTCATGCTCACCACTCATCTCCTAGTTCAAAACTCCGGCAGTTTCAACCCAATATGCACAGATCCGCTGGTGCTACCGCATTACAATGTATAGTCTGTCTGTGTGTCCATGCATATACTATAGCATTTATACATGCAGTTATTGCTTATAATACAAATACATTAAAACACACACTGTTATATACTTACTATGCAACATAATACAAACATAAATGTGATGTAAGATATACCAGCTAATTTGTGTAGATTCTAGATGTTAGAGCGAATGTTTCCTTCTTCGTCTGACATATTATATTTTGCAGATAAAACACATTGCTCTGAAACTTCACTGATTGTATACATTTTGCAGCTTCTGAAATTGTATGTGGATGTTTATCTAGGCAATCAATATCATATGGAAAATTTTGGCCTATGATTACATGTACTTGGTTTGTATTTATTTTCTATCATGAAGTCCTATAAGTATTTGGTTAATATCACATGAAGCTCTAAGTATTTGGGTAATATCATGATTATGGAAACTCTAAAAGGGCAGTATTGACCAAGATGTCCTAGAAAAAACGGGCATATTGGACAAGATGAGATAGAAAGGGCATGCAAGACAATTGCAATTGCAAATGTCAGATCAAGGTTAAACCTTGGAATACTAGGTTCCTAGGGTAAGATTTTATCTCCCAAACACTGAGCAAGATATTTTCTAAGCACCTCATATCAGTTCCGTAATAACATATGTAGAATCACAACTTACATATAGCAATTAGAAACACACTTCATGTTGTCCATGACAATTTAATAACATATATTATTACTTTGAACAACATCAATAAGTACATTATGCTCACAGATATGAAACCAAAAGTAATTCAAGTCATGAAATACAGAGCTGCATAATAGGTGAAATTATTTCAACCTTTTTGCATGGAAAAGAAAGACAAGTTATATAAAAGCCCAGATATACATTTTAAACCCCCAAAAAATCAGTTGAAACATCAAAATTGGACTCCATATGGCAGAGACATGGCATGTTAGATTTTGTTTCTGATTTATTCTTGTGGAATTTTGTTCCCTTCATAAAACATTTTCATCTACGTTTTCGTGAATGGCAGCACCTCTGGAATGTGAATCTCAATTTCAAGGAAACTTTTCCATGCTAATCAGCTGAGTTCAACCCACATGCATGAAATTAAATAAATTGAGAGAGAACTAATAGAAAACTTATATATTCCTATCAGATTGTGTTCCCTTTATAAATCTTTTTAAATGGAAAGTTTAAATACCCCTTTTTTTGTCATGTTTGACTAAACAAACCCTTCACTAATAGGCCAAGTTTCTTTTCATGCATGAAGAATAAGAAATCATGTCAAAATAATGCAAACCTGTAGGAACGTAACATAAAATTTAACATTCGTAATCAATGCTATCCATTTTATAAATTGCTTCAACTAGCGACTTCAAATTTTATTTCTTTTACGAATATATTCAAACGGCAAGTTCCAAAATTTGAGCAGTGTGCTGTAGCAAATAATGATACCTTCTTTCCAAAACTGTATCATGTGATTGACACCAAACATGAAACATCCAGCTGAAGCCAAAGATGTGAGGACATCCACCAATAACATAAACTTTGGCTTCTGATCAGAATCCATTAAGAAGGCATAAACTTTGGCTTCCATCGATGAAGCACGTTATGTTTTAGCTTCAGAGCAGGATTCTTCAATAAAACGTGACTTTTGGCTTTTGACCAGGCTCCAGTGTTAACAGGATGAAACAACGAAGCATGATTCTTGTCTTCAGAACGAGATCCATAGGCTAAGCATAAAAATAGAGGACGCACTACAATTGAGTCCCATCTATAAGCATGAATTTTGGCTTTAGCCCAGGATTCATCAATAAGACATAAAAATTGACATATTAAAACTAAGAAGCACAAACAGAAGACCCTTGG
This sequence comes from Azolla caroliniana, assembly GCF_043228905.1. Classification (NCBI taxonomy): domain Eukaryota; kingdom Viridiplantae; phylum Streptophyta; class Polypodiopsida; order Salviniales; family Salviniaceae; genus Azolla; species Azolla caroliniana. Next base: position 6,127,023 of record NW_028230447.1, read on the forward strand.
GACCCAAAACATAACTTGCAGAGCATTCTTCCTACTAACATAGTCAGGGTTAAAGAGGAATACAAAAAAACAAAGTAAATCCTAAGCAGTGATGACACCAAGAGGGTTCTCTTGAGTTATTGCCTAGCCTCCACAAAGGATTTCACAGTTTCCCTTTCTGAGTTTGATGCATCGGTCTCCAGCTTAGTGTTATTGTGTTTACAATGGAGAGAGAGAGAGAGGGAGGGAGGGGTCGATCACGCCATGGTTGTGATGGTTATGTCAACTGTTTGGAGACCGTACAGCCGTGACCTTGATACACCAATGTGGAGTGCCATCTAGGAGAAATGATACATGGTGTCATAAAGACAGCGTAAGTTGGGGGGAATTGAACCCATGACTTTGATTTGATAGCTTTACATCTTACCCCAAGGGTAATTCAATCATGATAAAATAAAGAGAGAGAGAGACTGCAAACCCTTAATTTACGAGACATATACATAAACAAGAGAGTGTCAGCATAAAATGCTGAGATATACTAAGAAATGCAAACCGAATGGGTGGAAAGGGAGACAGAAAAAAAAAACTCACAATTCTTAATGGATGAGGCATAAAAATATGGATTCATACTAAGTAGTGTAAACCAGAGAGAGAGAGAGAGAGAGATCGCATCATATTGATGCAGTGAGAAAGAATGAATATATAGTAATGCTAAACAGCAAGAACAAAACAATGAGATGGAATGGAATGAGACCACACGAGATGAGATATTAAGGTCTTTGAGAGAGAGAGAGAAATGCATACCACAGATCTTGATGGGAGCTTCGAGCTCCAGGAGGATGGGCTGCTGCATGAAGATGACTCCGGATGCAGAGCAGAGGTGTCTGATCTCGGCCTCTGAGAGCTGAACCGGCTTCCCAGGGCGTTGAGTCCTCACCTCTAAGAGCCGATTGATGATGTCGTCCACCACCGAAGCATCCATGGAACCGAAAAGGAAGAATCGAAACAAACTACTATGGATTACTGCTAATCCACACCAAAATCCGTATAGATGGGAATCCTCTCGCTTCCTTTTACTCCTCTCTTCTTCCTCTTCCTCTCCCTTCTTTTCCTCTGCAGAGTCTCTGTCTCTGTCTGTGTCTCTGTTTCTCTCTTCCCTTTCTCTTGTGCCTCTCTGTTCTGAAGAAGAAGAAGAAGAAGAAGAAGAAGAGAAATGCAAGAAAGATCCCTTCCTTCCTTCCTTCCTTCCTGTTCTGTTCTGTTTCTCCCAAACGACTTTACAAATACACGTGTGTGCGTGCGTGTGGGAGACCCTCCATTCGGCTTGACTCGGCTTGACTCGGCTTGACTTGACTTTGGCCTTACCACCACCCAGAGTGTCTTGACCAGAGCTCGAACCTAGAGAGATGAATTGTCTCTTCGCCTGCCTATTTTGTCGCCATGTTTTTTTTCTCCCTCTGCAAGAATGGCATCATCAGGCCATCTCGATGTGCTAGTGGACAGATCGATGAGTCTGAGTCTTCTTCATTATCGCTCGTCCTGGTCCCTACAATGGCTAATGGTGATGGTGATGGTGATGGTGATGGGTCATGGTCATGGTCATGATAAGAGACGGAGAAAAAGTAAAGTCCACTAGCATTCCATATTGCAATATGGGCTTATATGGTGATGGTGATGGTGATGGTGATGGTGATGGTGATGGGACATGGTCATGGTCATGGTCATGATAAGAGACGGAGAAAAAATAAAGTCCACTGGCATTCCATTATTGCAATATGGGCTTATATAATATACTAGAAATCACACAATCAATGGGTTTAGGTATGTATATGAAAGCTTTGCCTCACTGACAATGTCTGTAAGGGGAGGTAACTAGTAGATGCCATGGTGAAGGAGGGCAATTGTAGTTCACTTCAAAGTTCATACAATTGCATTTCTGGATTGGGACATGTTCTTATGTGTTCTACATCCTTTACGATTTTGTCCTGAGTCCTTTAATAGTTGATTTCCCATTTATTCTACCTTGAGAACTATGAAAAGGCGGGCTTTTAGAATTGGTTCATAAAGATTGATACAACACACACCTTCTGTTTGGTGATGTACGTATAATGGAGAGGTCTTTGTTCACCTTGTTTGAGTCCACTTGGCATTGGCCCTACTCGATCATCACCCTTGCTCGAGATTTGCATCTCATTTGCATACAAACTTTTTTGCTCTATTGGAATGGTTAGGCCATACACGTTCGCCTTCGTGTGAATGCCAACATGTTCGACTTACATGTCCTTTTTTATCCCTTTCTTACACACTAACCCTTGTGGTAGCTATTCTAGGATTAACACATTTATCAAATGCTCTTGCTACGAGTCAAATGGAGATTTGCAAGGGTTTTTTTACTATGCATGTTCTTGGCCCTCAAATGCTTGTAGGGGATCTCAAACAAGGACACCTAATGAAGCATACATGTACCATATGGCATATGATTTCCATGGAAGGAAAGGAAGAAAAGTCAAAGACAAATGTTTTTTTGCACTAGGAGAATTTCTACAAAGGAAGGTGAGGGATGGTAGTAGCAAATGTTGGCATTCCCAAGACGGACAAAAAAGGGCATGGTGGGGCAAAGGTGAAAACCGTTCCATCATTTACAAAACATTCTAAGTCATCACAAAGTGTCATAGGTTGAAAGTTAGAATAATTCCCTTGAAAGCTTTTCACTTCAAGGTAGAGTACAATTTGCGTAACTTTCAAGAGCAACATCAAGAAGCAATCGGGAGGGAAGTCAAGAAAATACCCCAATCGAACCAATGCACGCAGCACGTTGCCGAGTGACGATGTGGTGTGTTTCGTGCTTGTTTACCAAGGGAGGCAAGCCTTCCCAGAAAGAGTCGATGTAATGCAATGATTCTCGGGACCACGACAAGTTTACCAGGGGAAACTTAGCAAGGCAAGTACAATGAACTTAGCCAGGCAATGGTAAGCAGTTTCTGCTACCATATGGGCATTCAACTCAACCCACGGGTCTCGACCACGTTCAAATGCCTTCCGTCCTATTTCAGGTGGTGACCACTGACACACTCCTCAGGCCTCTCCAATAGAGGTAGAGAGAGAGAGAGACACACACACACACAAAAAAAATTACCAGAAAATGGAGGTTCAAATGCCTTCAGTCCAATTTCTTTTTGGTGGTTATTGACTCGCTCCTCTGGGATCTATGGTAGAGAGAGAGAGAGACACACACACACACACACACACAATTACCAGAAAACAGAGGTTCAAATGCCTTCTGTCCAAATTCTTTCTAGTGGTTACTGACTCGCACCTCAGGGATCTATGGTAGAGAGGGACACACAAACACACACACACACACACACACAAATTTACCAGAAAACAGAGATTCAAAATGCCTCCTTTTGTCCTGTTTCTGGTGGCTAGCGACTTGCTCCTCGGGGATCTCTGGTAGAGAGAAAGAGAGAAAGAGAAAGAAAAGAAAGAAAGAAAGATATATTAACGTCTTCTAAGGCCAAAATTGAGAAGAGAGAGAGAGAGAGAGAGAGAGAGAGAGAGAGAGAGAGAGAGAGAGAGAGAGAGAGAGAAAGAAAGATATATTAACGTCTTCTAAGGCCAAAATTGGTCCATGAGACAAATGGTGTACAACAAAAATGGGATATTTACCCATTCATCGAAAGTAAAAATAAAAATAAGATAAAATAGAGTTTAAGCTAAATAGTTCTAAGAAAACAACAAACATGTTCTATATAAAAAACATGTTCTACAATGAGAATGATTCTATACCAGGCCTAATTTCATTTCCATCCAAGTCTCTCGAAGAGAAGCGGGGGGTCAAAGGGTTGCCATGTGGATGTGGCCCGTGGTTCCCATGTAAGAGGTACCCCAACCATAGCTTCGAGTCGACGTAGCTCGCGTTCCCTTATCTTCTTAATCTTTTCTACTCCACGTTGACTTGTGTTGAAGCCCAACATCCGAGGACGTTTGGTTGCTCTTTGTATTTCTGCTTCCTCAAGGGAGAGGCCGAGCGGCATAAGTGTATCCACATTCATCGTCTCCCCATGTTCCTGAAAAATTACACTAGGTACATGTTGATGAGTAGTAAAAGGGTTATGATTAACACTTTGTAATTTATCCTCCCTATGTTGTTTTAGCTCTAAGATATACCTACCTAGTCTCTTTACACTCGGGGTATCTAATAGTTTGGAGAGGGTGGGAGAGGGTCCTAGTATGTCTTGGTATTCCGCCCGTATCTCGGCATAAGTTGGGCACTTGCATGTGAAGTGATACTCATCCTCTATCTCTATGTGGCATAACCTACATAGCCTTTCCTCTCTCGGGACTCTATTAGCTCGACCATTCTCAATCTCAAGAGAGAGAGAGAGAGAGAGAGAGAGAGAGAGAGAGAGAGAATAGAGTAGAGCAGAGCAGAGCAGATGTATGTGGAGAACGTGAGGCCAAGCAAGCATTGGGGGGCTGACGTGGCGGCCCCTCCACGTGGCAAGCCCAGGGTGCGACAGCGTGGCAGATATAGTCTGAGCCCCCCCATTCTTCTCTCCTTCTCCTCTGGATTTTTAAACGAAGAAGAAGAAGAAGAAGAAGAAAGACAGAGGAAGGAAGATGGCTATGGCGAACCTTGCTTGCTCTGCTTCTCTACGTTCTTCCCTGCTGCCATTCCACCCGCTCCTGTCTCAAACCCCTTCCCCTGCTCGCTCCATCTCTTACCCTAATCACGCCCCCCTCCATCGCCGCTACAGATCCCCTTCCTCTCAACAAGTCCCTATCGCAATCGCCAGTAGCTCTGCTGCCAAGCTCCCCGCCATCGCTGCCATCTCGGCTTCTCTGCTCTCCTCATTTCCTGCCATTGCCGCCGCCGACAACATCCCACTCCCCCCACAACCCACCACTCTGCAAGCAGAGCAAAGCGCCGAGACAAAAACCCTAAACCTGACTCCTTTCTCGCAGCTCTCTGCACCTCCCGTGAAGACATCTGACCCGGACCTTCCAGAAGGTTCTTTATGGAGGTACAGCGAGTTCTTGAATGCGGTGAAGAAAGGGAAAGTAGAGAGGGTTAGGTTTAGCAAAGACGGGGCGACACTCCAATTGGCCGCCTCAGACGGACGCCGTGCCAATGTGACAGTGCCCAACGATCCTGATCTTGTGGACATACTAGCCATGAATGGTGTGGACATCTCAGTATCTGAAGGAGAATCAGAAAATGGTCTCTTCAGTGTGTTGGGTAACCTTCTCTTCCCCATCCTCGCGTTGGGCGGTCTTTTCCTCTTGTTTAGAGGCAGCCCCGGGGGCGGGCCCGGCGGCCTTGGCGGACCAATGGATTTCGGTAGGTCGAAGTCTAAGTTCCAAGAAGTCCCCGAGACGGGTGTCACATTCAGTGATGTGGCGGGAGCCGATCAAGCCAAGCTCGAGCTCCAAGAAGTCGTCGATTTCCTCAAGAACCCCGACAAGTACACCGCGCTCGGTGCGAAGATACCCAAAGGTTGTCTCCTTGTAGGACCGCCAGGAACCGGAAAGACACTTCTAGCCCGGGCCGTGGCCGGGGAGGCAGGAGTCCCGTTCTTCTCGTGCGCCGCCTCCGAATTCGTAGAGCTTTTCGTGGGCGTGGGAGCCTCGCGGGTCAGGGACCTCTTCGACAAGGCCAAGGCCAAAGCACCTTGCATTGTGTTTATTGACGAGATTGATGCCGTGGGGCGTCAAAGAGGGGCGGGAATGGGCGGGGGTAATGATGAAAGGGAACAAACCATCAACCAACTTCTTACTGAAATGGATGGGTTTACTGGGAACAGTGGGGTTATTGTGCTTGCAGCCACCAATAGGCCTGATGTTCTCGACTCTGCTCTTCTTCGCCCGGGCCGGTTCGATCGCCAAGTCACTGTCGATAGGCCTGATGTTGCCGGCCGTGTGAAAATTCTGCAGGTGTGAAAACATTTCCTCTTTGTTTTTTTATATTTTATTTTTACATCTTATATATCTAAAGCAGTCGGTACACTCCTTGCATTTACATCAAGGAGTTCAGTACACATCTTGTATTTAAAAGTTGTAGATGCTTATGCGTGTGAATCACACATTAATGGAGGCAATTAATTCTCGTGAAAGCCTGGAATGTTTCTTTGGTTTTGCAACTAGTGTTGAAAAGTAGTGGACATTTTATGTTTAAAATCAATCAAGCAAGACATAGGTTCCCACCGTGTGGATGAGCATTATAGTCCTGTGTTAAATGGTATATAGCACGTAAAACACACATATCTAACGAGCATATACGCATAATCATGCATTAATAGAGGTTCAATTAGGCCAAATATCAGCCCATTAGCTCACAGATGACCATTTGGTTGGCCACAATATGGATAGTTATGCTATGGATAATTATCTGGGGTTTGATATAGTAGTGGACTAATCCTACTTATGGTAGGAAGAAACACAGACATAATCATACAATAATAGAGGGTCAATGAGGGCAAATAAATATGTGATTATCTGATGATTTTGTTTCTATGTCTGGCTTGGCATTTACAGGTTCATTCTCGAGGGAAATCTCTGGCCAAAGATGTGGATTTTGAGAAGATCTCTAGAAGGACACCAGGTTTTACTGGAGCTGACTTGCAAAATCTCATGAATGAGGCCGCCATTCTTGCGGCAAGAAGAGATTTGAAAGAAATAAGCAAGGATGAGATTGCCGATGCTCTGGAGAGAATTATTGCTGGTCCCGAAAAGAAGAACGCTGTTGTCTCCGAAGAGAGGAAAAAACTTGTGGCATATCATGGTAAGATCATATGCATACTACATTCACCATATCTTTTGTTGTGCATGAAGTGGCACTTCAGTATTTGAATATATATATATATATATATATATATATAGATGTGGTTCATGATGTGGCACTTGAGTGTTTGGATTTTGTTGGGCATGATAAGTGGGCACTTCAATGTCGCACATCAGTATATGATTATATGGTTTGGTATGATGTGGCACTTATGATGTATTTGAATACTTGTCAGGGGCATGATGTGGTGGTACTTCAGCATGTGAATGCTTCATGGTGCAGATCATTGTTGTAGAATACTTAGCATACAATACGTGTAGAATACCTATGCTAAGTATTCTACAAGTATTCTAACCTTTTGTTTAAAATACTCAGAATACGTATTTTACAGAAAATACTTAGAATACGTGTAGAATCCGTTAAATATGCTAAATACTTCTTAAAATTTAAAGTTTTTTTTTTCAAAAAAGATAATTTTAAATTTTTTTAAATTGGTTTGAAATGATAAAAAATGCTTCTTAAATACATAGAATACATGAAAATGTGAAAATTGGCAGTTCTAAAACGTATTCTAAACGTAGAATGTTTTTTAACTATGGTGTAGATGCACTACAGTTCTAAAACGTATTCTAAACGTAGAATACATGTTTTTTAACAACTATGGTGCAGATGCACTACAGGTTTTTTTAATATTTCTTAGGGGAATGATAGTGGCTTTTATTTTCAGAGGCCGGACATGCTCTCGTGGGGGCACTTATGCCGGAATACGATCCCGTTGCCAAGATTTCCATCATTCCTCGAGGTAGTGCCGGAGGCCTTACGTTCTTTGCTCCAAGTGAAGAGAGGCTTGAGTCAGGGTTATATAGCCGAAGCTACCTTGAAAACCAAATGGCAGTTGCCTTGGGTGGAAGGTGAGAATAAGAGAGATTACATAAAGGCAATGTCAAGAATTTTTCTTAACAAGAAATATACAGTGTTTTTTAAATCTCGTATCTTTAAATGATTCGGAAATATTTGCACTTACAATTGCACTAGACAATGTTTTCTTTTTTTTATCTGGATACCTTCAAAAGTGATTCAAAATCCTCTGTACTACTTGCTATCTATCACATTAGGGTTGCGGAAGAAGTGATATTCGGAACTGAGAACGTGACAACAGGTGCATCCAATGACTTCCAACAAGTCTCTCGAGTAGCGAGGCAGATGGTCGAGAGGTTTGGGTTCAGCAAAAAGATTGGACAAGTGGCTCTCGGAGGTGGAGGAGGAAATCCTTTCCTTGGACAACAAGTGAGTGTGCCTCTTACTCTCCATTTTTAACATTTTCTTTGACATTGCTCTAGTTAAAGAAAAAAGCTGCGATTTTAGCACTTTTTTTTTACCGTAATAGGGACTTTGTTGATTCTTGATTTCTTTTAGCTCATTTGACATCTTACAAGGTAGTATTGCAGAAGTCCAGCAGCATTTTACCTATATAGGGTTCTTCTATTATAAAATGTATGTGCTTCTTTTTGAAAGTTGGCCGACATACCCCTAGTTAAGCAAGGCACACAAATCTGTCATTTTGCCGTAAGTAGGTAAATATTTTGATTCTTCTGTATTTGGTTCTTGAGGTTAGGAATCGGCAACGGTTCGGTTTCGGCTTAACCAGTTTGGCCTTGTCTAAACCAAAGCGGTTAAGCCTACACCGGTTTGGGTGTTTCCAAACCTGAACCTAATGGGTTCCTAAACAGGATTAACCAAGCTGATTAAGCCTCAACCGGCATGGTAACCAGTTTGGCCCAAATCGGTTCGATTTGGCTTGAGCCATCCCAAACCAAATTCAAGGCTGGTTAAGGAAGCTCAAGCCTAAACCGAACAGAAGTGCCAAACCGTTTTGGCGGTTCAGTTTAGGCTTGAGCCGAGCCGTTGATGATTCCTACTTGAGATCCCCCCTGGCTAGCAAGACACAAATTCTCTCTTTATATAATGTTTGTGCTTCTGTCCATATGTCTCCCCCCTGGCTAGCATTTTACTTGTTTGCTTTTTGTGATAATAGTGTTTTGTGCTTCTTTTCCTAGGTCTCTCAACAATCGGACTACTCTATGGCAACTGCCGATGTGATCGATTCGGAGGTGAGGGAGCTTGTGGAGCGTGCATATTCAAGAGCAACCACCATCATCACCAAACACATCGACATCTTGCATAAGTTGGCTGACTTGTTGATGGAGAAGGAGACCGTGGATGGCGAAGAGTTCATGAGCCTCTTCCTAGAGAATCAAGCGGAATTGTATGTTGCCTAGATTTGGAGAACCTCACGGAAATTGTATGTTGATTGCCTAGATTCGAACTAGTGCATGTATATTTGGGATTATACATAACCTTTTCATTCTTGTATTGAAAATCAATCATGTGAAATTCCCTCATTAAGGAATATAACTTTGTGATTTTGAAGCTAATATTGCGTACGAAATGTTTCCAGCTATAATGTTTATGGTTTCTAGGAATGAGTTCATAATTTTCTTAGAGCAAACATTTATAGGTTTGAGAAATGAGTTTCGGATTTTTAGAGGTAATACTAATATAACCTTTGTGTACAGTCACCTCTTTGGCTTCTCGGGATACTTATCTTGCCCTTTTCCTAGTAGAGTCCGTTTGGTTGCATACCATGTTAGCTTCTGAGATAGGTCGTGTTGATCTTTTCATGGAATCCATGATGTCCACAGATTGAAAGAGAATGCATTGCCATGATTGTGGTATATAAATTAATTCAGAATATGGAATTTGTATACATGTTGGTATTAGGTGTTGTCAATTCCCACCACATGAATTTTGTTTTTTAGTGAGTATTATGTGAAATGTTTTGGACGGAGTTTGGAGATGAAGATTTTTTACATCACATGTTGATGATGTGTTGGCAACATCCATGAGAGGAAGAACATGATGCATGAAACGACAATTCTTACAAAGCACTCTCTCTTAGGATTAAAAATGATAAACCAAAAGAAAATGTAAAAGATGGAATGAAAAACCTAAGTGCCAAACTTTATCATTTTCAAGAAGGAATATAGGATGCCGAATGAAGATTCAAACACATTATAAACTTGTTTCAAGGCAAAGGTCTATCCGTCTAGGTTGGATATAAAAGTGTGTGAGGTTGAAATATACTTATGTAGTGCGTGGAATAGAGTAATCAAGAACAATAATTTTATCCGTGTGAGTAAGGATGGAGAAATGTGTATAGTGATTGTATTGGATTGATAACATGTGGAAAACAAACTTGAATATGGTTGAAGGTCTTTGGAGCATTATATGAAAATGGGATTCTCATAGCAAAATATGTACTTAGGAGACCATAAGACAAAGACGTTGTTGTCATGAGACTTGGCTCAAAGAAAAGTATATAGTATATACTCAAGAGAGAACACAACAAAGATTTTGTGTTATAGGATTGTGGATATCTATCCACATACACTTCTCAGTGGGAGGCATCTCAAGCCAAATTGTCATGTATTCTCATCTACCAGTATTCATCAAGAGACTCTCATTTCGTGCCAAAACATCCCAAAAATATTTGTCCAACACGAAACATACTTCTTCATCTCACCATATCCCCAACACAAAGTGCTCGTGGATTCAAAAACATGTTATCTCCATTGTGACAATCAAGCATATCATCACACAAATACATGTCCAAACATGAGCATGCAAGGCTCAACACCGTCCACGATTCGAACAACTGATGGGTCCCGAAAACATTAAAAGAGAGACATAACAGATATATATCCCGAAACATTAGAAGACATAGCAGATATATATCTCGACTCGAATGAAGCCCGATTTGCACCTCGCATTTCTCCGATAAAGAATTGAAACCCAAATTTCGATTCCCACCCGCCTGGCTAACGAGCTAGTGCCATGCCATCTCGACGATCACACGAGAGGCGAAAGCTGCCTCTCGTGCGGCCAATCAGGTTGTGCCACATCATCACTGCTAAGTGCCATGTCATCCCTCGACGATCACACACGGACACAAAGCTGCCTCTTGTGGGCAATCAGGTTGTGCCACATCATCACCGCTAGTGCCATGTCATCCTTGACGGAGGCAGAACTGGCTGTTGTGGCCAATCAGGTTGTGTGCCACATCATCACTGCTAAGTGCCATGTCATCCCTTGACGATCACACACGGAGGCAGAGCTGCCTCTTGTGGCCAACCAGACAGTGCCACATCATCACCACGAGTGCCATGTCATCCTGGATGAAGGCAGAGCTGGTTTCTGTGGCCAATCAGGTTGTGCCACATCATCGCTGCCGCCACATGGCACATACGGAGCAGCAACAACTAAGAGGGTGAGCAAGAAATGGGGTTTAAGGGAAATAAAAATAAAGACTTTAGAAACTACCCTAATTCTTCTTCTTGCTTCACACTGTTGACAGTACAGAGAAGAAGCAGAAGCAGAAGAAGAAGAAGAAGAAGAAGAAGAAGAAGAAGAAGAAGAAGAAGGAGAAGGAGAAGGAGAAGGAGAAGGAGAAGGAGAAGAAATAGAAGCGATGATCGGTGAAAGTCAACCTTCTCCTCCCATCTCCATCCCCGTAAGAAGCTCTACAGACAGCTCCTCCTCCACAGAAGCAAAAAGCTCATCATCATCTTCCTTCGTCAGAGGTTTCTTCTTCAGCAATCACTCATCTCCTTCCTCAGATGCCGATAATCCTTTTCCTCCTCTCAACCCCTCCTATAACGCTGCTGACATTGTAGAGAGAGGCATCTCTGCTGCCGGTGCTGCCTTCTTTTCTGCTATCATTGTCAATCCATTGGATGTGGTCAAGGTTAGTGCGGCTTATATCCCCTCCTTTCCCCCATTTTCCTTGCTAATTTCTGAACAAAGAAAATGCCAAGTGATATAATGCGGATGATGTATTATCATCCTCTGGAGACACGTAACTTGACCCGCTTGTCGTCTGTGTCTGGTTCTGGAAGAACATAAACAAGGATAGTTTCTGAGCAAATAATTGTCAAGAGTTATGATTTGGAGTTCAGAACGTCTTGACAAATGGCCCAACCATCTTGATTTTCTGCGCATCTACCATTTCCTCAGGTTGATCTCACATTCTTGAGAGAGAAAGAGAGATCAACCTGAGAAAACGAAGTTTAGACTTAACATCTACTAAAGGTGAAAAATGGCCTATCAGAGAAAAACTGTAACCATTGTTTGAAACACGAAACAAGTTCCAAATATAAGCTAAACAAAAAGGAAAGAGTGATAGCAGAGTTTGGAAACAAGAGTTCGAGTAACCATGTGCTCAGAGAAATGAAATGAAATGTTAAATTAATGTCTTCAAAATGACAAAGAAACCTCTGGGAGAAAAGTTACATCAAAGTCAATATCATGGGATGTGTAACAAAATTATACCAACTGTCCCTAAATTAGAGAGATAGAGAACGATGATGTGTTATCGTCCGCTGGGGGCCAAAGTGACCAATGATACCTCCAAGCTTTTACAAAGTAAGCTACCCAGAACTAATGGGGGGGGGAATTAGGAACAAAGATAAAATGAAATTAGAAATAAATGTGTATTATGGAATTCCAAGTATGCTTGCATTTGCCAATTGTAAACTGAGTTGAGTGCAAAATGCTAACAACTGTGCAGCAAAGCTGCCCAAAACCATGAGTGAGGGGCTGCTCTTGGTAGCAGTTCCTGAAATGTGGTGCATTAATGTGGTGCTCATGAAAAGCATCTCTAATCTCATGATATCCTGGGCACAGCAAGGTCACATGTGCATTTCTGTTACATTTGCCTCTTCTCCTCATTATCCATCCATGCATTTCTATTTTCAGTGTGTGGGAAAGTGTACACATCAGTGTGATGGCATACCTTGCTCTCTTGGTCATGGTTGTTGGAATGTTCCCATTATTAAGGATACTATGATAGCAGTAGCCTTCAAACTTTGGGCTATGTTTAATGCTCTATGGTCTTTCAACATTCAAGAACTCCTCCATCATGTTCCACCATGCAAACCATGCATAGCGGGAGAATATTTAGCATACTATACACTTAGAATATGTATGCTATGTATTCTAAAAATATTCTACTGTTTTTGTAAAAAAATATTTAGGATACATATTCTACAGATAAAATACATTAAATATGGAGAATATGTGTAGAATACGTTAAGTACTTCTTAAAATTTAAAGTTCAATTTCTTTGAAGGTTTTTGGAAATGTGAAATACTTGTTAAATCCGTAGAATATGTGAAACATTTTTAAATGGAATTTCTAAGACTTAGAATAGTTCAGAGCATTCAGAAACTTACTCTCAACATAGAACACACGTTTTTTTAGCATTTATGAAACTGTGTCAAAAACCCAAACTGAAGAAAGAGCTTGCCTTTATGGTTCTTCTCTGGTTAATCTCCTATTTTCCATGCTATGCTAGGTAGGCAGAGCTAAGGCATAGAATCAACTTTCCAAAGGTACTTGTACACGCATTAAGAGGGCATACAATTACTGACAAAATCGTCCCTCTGGCTGGCATTCCCACTTCAGATTGCAAAGCTTAAATTTGATTTACATCAAGTAGATAGACAGATTTCCTAGTTCCCATATCTTAAAACAAGATAAAATGTAAAATTCTATTAGCCTGCTTCTAATATGGGGTTGTGCTTTTATTTGAGGTTTTATTATACAGCAACAGAAAGACATGTTATGTCGCTTATAGAGCTGGCTGAAATACTTGCCCCTTATCGTGGCTTAATATAAAAGAGTTTGCAACACAAGCATAGATTGACACATGTGTGATTCGTGATATTCTCCATGCGTGATATTCACAATATTTGACAATATGAAATGGCCCCAAGAATATTATAAAACCATTCATTTTGCAAAATAAATATAAAAAAAAAAATCATTTTTTGAAAAAACAATTAAAAAAATATTTATTTCACTAAAAAAAGAACAGTCATTCATTAATAGATTATAAAAATATGATTAGTATTAAGTCTCCTTTATAGTGTCAAATAAAAAAGGAGCGTATAGTTAAGTTGTTGTAGTTAAAAAGCTCGTAGTTGGATCTCAGGGCGGGGTGAGCGGTCGCCTCTTTGGTGTGCACTGGTTGCTCCGCTCTTTCTGTCGGGGACGTGCACCTGTCCTTAACTGGTCGGGACGTGGATTCGGCGATGTTACTTTGAAAAAATTAGAGTGCTCAAAGCAAGCCTATGCTCTGAATACATTAGCATGGAATAACGTGATAGGACTTTGGTCCTATTGTGTTGGTCTTTGGGACCGGAGTAATGATTAATAGGGACAGTTGGGGGCATTCGTATTTCATTGTCAGAGGTGAAATTCTTGGATTTATGAAAGACGAACTACTGCGAAAGCATTTGCCAAGGATGTTTTCAAGTTTATGAACCTTTATTTTAATTAATGAAATAATTAATTATTTAAAAAAAACGAATAATTTTATATTTATTATAGAAATGTGATTAGCGTGAAGTCCCATTTTTAATGTGAAATAAAAATATCCATAAAATTTGGAAGAATAAAAAGTGGGGAATTAATGAACTTTTATTTTATTTTATTTATTTATTAAAAATAAAACGAATATCTTTACATTTATTATGAAAATTTATTAGTGTCAAGTCCCTTTTTTATTGTTCCGGTTTGATTGTGAACTTCCCTTTTTTATATCTAGGAAACTAAAAAGGAGGGACTTTATGAGCTCTCACCCTTTTTTTAACAAATGCTTTTCATGCATTTGTATGCATTCGTTTGGGAACCCCCACGAATGTGAATATATCAATCAATGAACGCAAGTGATAGTTCTGTTCCAGCTGTGTCATGTTCAAGCTATGCATGCCTTAGGTCTTATTCACAATGTACACAACACTTGCGAATTAATATAAAAAGTGTGTTTTAGGCGGTGAACTTTATGGTGGGAAATATATACCTTTTTATGTTTTGGTTACTTGTTTATGTAGAGAGTAGATAGATGGTATAAAAAAGTAAAGAGATGAGAGAAGTGCACCATTGCGAAATAGTAACACACACATTGCGATGAACTGCCATCCATAACATAGAAATCCCATTTTGCATTAAGATTAACATGGGAAGGACAATAGACTTCCTCATCATTAGTTAGATTCTTTGCTGAGGAAATGTGGTCATACTTGGACTAGTTCACACTTGTGAAGGTTGAACTTAATGCCAACCACAGATTACTAGAGACACATTGTAGTTGACCCAAAAATTTCATAATGAGGACAACTTGTGCAACCTGATTTCTTTATGTAGCAACATTGAAGATGATGATTATATGGAGAATCATATCAATTATTTTCTTCAACATAGTTTTTAAAGTGTGGAGAGTCTAAATTTAATGTCATATTGAACATTAGAATTAGGAAACAATGGACCCTTATTAAATAACAACTCTCACATTTATCAACTTTAACAATGCACAGCTGTATGAATTTCACAATGGACGTGCTTCATTATTCATAATAATCTACAGCTGAAATTCCATATTTGGAAACTTCAAGGAAGATATTGTCATGGAAGAATAAGTGCTGACAATCATAAACAGTTCTTTTTCTTACCTAAGCCTAGCAATGGGCACGGTTCGGTTTCAAGGCAAAGAAACCAAACCAAACCGTTTATTTAAAACAAATCCAAACCAAACTGTTTATTTAAAACCAAACCAAACCAAACCTGTTTATGAACTCTCAGTATTTAAACCAAACCATTTAAGAAAAAGTTAAAACCAAGCCTTTTAAAACCAAACCGTTTAGGGAAAAGTTGAAACCAAACTGAACCATTTAATAAAAGTTTTTAACCTAACCACTTAAGTCAAACTAGTTAAACATCGAAAGAAACAAAAATAAATTAAATTAAATAAGCATTTAAGTTAAATTTATTAAATCAATAAAAGAAACATTAATTGAACCATTAAATTAAATAAACATTTAAGTTAAATTAATTAATCAATAAAAAACCATTACATCAATAAACTATTAAGGTAAAAAAAAAAGTTAACCAAAAACCTATAAACCTTTAAACCTTTAAACCAAACCTGTAAACCTGAGTTTTAGAACCAAACTGTTTATCGAGAATCCAAACCAAACCAAACCATTAACGTTTTTTGGAACCAATAAACCGTTAAACCATGGCTTTACGGTTCGGTTCGGTTTGAGCCGAAACCGTGCCCATTGCTACCAAAGCCCCCCAATACCAATATATGTCTTAACACTATTTGGGAACCTGGATCGAAAAAATTTCGCTCTATCCATGAATCTGCTACTGAAGTTGGAGTAGATTTGGATCTGTTGGAAGGATGGAACAATGTTCATGAATGCATATGTTTTGTGCTTGATTTCTTGGATACATTAACAGTAACCTTTTTCTATGATTATTATGCTGGATGGGTTTCATCACATATTCTCACATATAGCATATTCAAATGCTAGAAGCATGTGACATGTTTTCTTGTGAGTGAACTTTTTCTGCTATTTGTTGCATTATTGTTTGCATATTGTGACAATGTTCTTGTTGTTTATTTTATTTAGCTGCAAAGCATCACATCATACAAATAATTATTAAGCATCATAACTCTCGTTGATGACTCTGCTCAGTTCTTTGTGCGTTTCTTATATTGTTATATTGGATACAGACTAGACTTCAGGCGCAAGCTGCAAATGAACCATACCATCATCTAAGACATATATCTCTCAGTCCTGAGTTTGTGGTAAATATCAACTCTTGCATATTCTCAACATTTAATGACATTTTTAATGTGTGCTTGTTGATGCATGTGTCCAGCTACATGTGTTTGTTGCCATCTCTGTTTAATGGCTAGTTATACTGCTATAAAACTTTGTCATAACATTAACTTTTTGTTACCATTAAAAATCTCCTAAATCTTACACTTCTTGTTGACTTTGGCAAGTGTCCTCCTGTTTGTCCACGTGGTGGTGTATCTGGCATTGCCCCGTTATGTCCACCTAGTTGTTTCCGTTACAATAGCACATTTGATGTTTTTGACAAAATTATACGACAGGTATGGTTGATGATTTATGTTCAGTATTCTTGTTTAGGCAACGTTCAGATTTCTCTTTTGAACTTTCGTACTCCATGATATCTAGGAGGGAGTTTTGAGACTCTGGAGAGGCACCAATGCTGGACTCGCACTTGCAGTGCCAACTGTAAGCATAAGCAATGTTGTAAACATTCACTAATATTTGACATAAGTTGTAGTTTAGAGTTTCGTATATTTTTCAGGTTGGGATCTATCTGCCATGCTATGATTTGTTCCGTGATTGTCTTGAAGGATATGCTACAAACAACTGTCCACAATTAACTCCTTATGCACCTTTGATTGCGGGTTCAATAGCTAGATCTTTGGCTTGCATCATATGCTCACCAATTGAGCTCACAAGGGTGCGGATGCAGGTAAAATCATAAGGGATCTTTAATTGTTATACATATTTCTAAATCCATTTTTTAAGCAGAAAGAGTTGTTGATATGGGCTGCTGCAAAGCAAAGCTTACTTTGCTGTGACAAATTTATGTACAATAATGTCAATAATGTATATATAAAATGTGTATGTGTGGTATGGTCCTAGGGTCAGATCTCAGGACTTTTGCCTAGGGTAGTGAGTTTTTTTCCTGAAGATGAGTTGTGTTATGTCTTCATATTCATATGTTTATGTTCATATTCTTGTTTATAGATAGATAGATATTTTTAGTGTCCATAGAGAGGCCAATATTGACCCATGGGACCTAAGTACAAAAGTTATCTTGATGTGTCTCCTTCCTAAGAAAAGGGTTATTCATTCTTTGAAGCACCAAGTCTCGATGTGTGAATAAGGCATACACATATGAGCTCAACCTTCTAGGTGTTCTCTTTAATGTGACACTCAAGTCATCATCCCCTCTTATATATCATCATAGCTTTCATGAATTGCAATGCGCTGTATGTAGAGCATGTAAAAAGCAAGTGATACTCATCCTCTACTAGCCCTTCCTTCCATACCTTACATCCATCCCCTTCCATGCCTTGAGAGAATGCAACGTCAATACCTAGGTTGATCGAGTGTGAATGAGTGTTAGGGCTCTAGAGAATTAATACTCATGCTGGTAATGAGGTAAGGTTGAATATGATCAATAGGCCTTCTTGCCTTATATGGAACCCAACATTTGGGATTCTTCCTTAATGGGTCAATACAACATTCCTCAATAACTACATATTTCATAGCATCACTTGAAAGCTCTAGGAGATCTTTCACATCCATCTTGGGTGAACATTAAATGCATGGGTTGTTGTGATCTTTCTCACTGTGGACTGCATTCTGGGATGGAACCGTTGGGGTTCTAGACCACGAGGTAGGTGAATCGAGGAAGGAGAGTTTGATAGCCAAATTCAATTGGTAAATTTTAGTTACAATAAAAAATTCTAAGATTGATAGTAAAACCCCATATGAAAGAAGTAGATTTATTCTGTGATCAATATACACCCTAATTAATAAAGTAAGAACCCAAAACACGATTAGATTAGGCCCCACTAAAATTTCCTAAGTAAGCCGTTTCTAAGATAGCACAAGTTAGCTTTCTTTTTCTCAAGATAGCTTCTAGTCTATATTCCCAAGTTGGTGAAGCAATCTAAAAAGTAGATGTTGAATGTGCTTTGTGGCCTAAAAAAGGTAGATGTGTGAATATATATTAATATTTACAATGGCTTACAATATAATGTGCATAACTGACTATGCTAGTCTGATATTCATCGTTCGTAACTGTGGACTATGTTGTTCCGGAAACTGTTTACACTGTGCCAATGGCAACATGGCACCGTGTGGAAACAAGAACAGAGAAATACCTAAAAAGAAGACACCCACTGCATTGTTCATATAGCCCCTTGAGCAATCACTGCATTTGGCCTTATTCCTGTGTCAACAAGCACAAAGCACACCTTTTATTTTGAAATGCTGGCATATGAATATTTTTTGTATTATTTCGATTTCCAGTCTATGTTACTGAGATGCTTCCAACTCCATTATATATCTTTCATGCTGAGGTTTAAGCTTAATGAATTCTTTGAGCTGATGTAGACAAAGCCGATATAGTGTTGGATGATAATGGACATCCTTGATTGACTGTTGTCAAGCTAGAGAATGCAGAGACATATATGATGATTTTGTGCAGGCACAAAGAGAATTTCGACCAGGGGTGAAGCCACCTGGGATGTTAAAAACAATGCTTGAAGTTCTCTCCAGAGTGACCATTTCTTCAGGAGAACGAAGTGAGTTTTTAAATGACACTCATTATGGCTACATATGCTTATATTGTGTATGGCATTTAAATGAATGGGTGATTTACATTTGTTTGATAACATGCTGATGTATAATGATAATGTATATTGTTTTTAAGAAAGGTCTTCAAATTATCTAGCAATGTCATGAGACTGAAAAAAGCAGTATATCAGACATCAAAGGATTATAATCTGTTTGAGTAATTTTTGAATAAATGTGCTGTTGCACAGTGGATGATCATGTATGGGCATAACTTTTGAGCATAGTTGTTATTTTCTTTGACTAACAAAAGTTTCATTAATACAGTGAAGGGAGTTACAGCTTTGTGGACTGGAGCTGGAGCACAACTTGCACGAGATGTTCCATTTTCAGCAATTTGTTGGGCTACGTTAGAGCCGGTTTGTGGGATTTCTTCCCTCATGATGAACGGTTCAAATAAACATTATGTTTTCTATTTTCTGTTGGACTAGTTTGGGTCAATAAATATCTTGACTTAATGTAGTTTGTTTGCATCCACGTCACAGTGAAGCCATCCTTGGTTTGTCTGCTGGTTATAAAGTCAAAGTTACATTAGAGTTCAGTCATGGGCTCAGAAGGTATATAAAAGCATGTTAAATATTGTTGTTATGATTTTTAGCTTAGAAGACGTTTCATAGAGAGCTTATGTTCGGAGACAAATGCGACAAATATCCTTGGGGCAAATTTTGCTGCAGGCTATGTTGCTGGCAGCATTGCTGCTGCTGCAACTTGTCCTCTAGATGTCGCTAAAACAAGGCGTCAAATTCAGGTTAAATTTTTTGCTGTATAAAAAGAAGATTGTGGATTTTGGATTGCTATGTAGATATTCTTCTTTTGCAGGATCCATTGAAAGTTGCCAGAACCAGCACATGGCAGGTGCTAACTCAAGTTTGGAGGTAAAAACAAGCTTTTGCTTAGTAGTAACTAGTAGTAACAAGGTAAAGCTTCACATGCTTGCCATAAGGATTAATAAAAAGAGAGAGAAGAGAGAAATTTATATGGGAGATGATGAAGCATCAAATCAACAAGTGTTAGAAACAAAAATATATTTAGAAAAAAAGATAAAATCATTAAAAATGTACATTCAAACAAGATGAAAGAAAATTGAAAATTCTTTTTGTTCCTAAGAAAAGTATAACTGTACTGCCTGATTGCACTGGAGATGACTGAGAAATTGTCATGAAGAGCAAAGATATACAGGAAGAAAGTCATGTGTATGTGTTATCAGGCAAGGAGGCATTTCAGGATTGTTTATGGGTGTGGTCCCTCGAGTAGCAAGAGCAGGTCCTTCGGTTGGAATAGTCATATCTTTTTATGAGGTTATGAAGTACACTCTTCATCAAGCCCACTGTCTTTCTTGAAATACATCAAAGATATAACAGATAACCAAACCATTAAACATATGAGATTTCGAGGTTTGCTACACTTCTTTCTCTTAGGTTCAGATGTACGTGACCAAATAAAAATGACCACCCGATGATTCATGAAGTCAAGTTTTAACATTCATGAGCCTGTTTGAGACATTCATGTCCACTAATTTTTGTAGCAATTACATAGCATAACAGAAGCATTGCTGGCTTTTTGAGCAAATTTTACATAAATCAGTGTTGCCTTCTAAAGAGTCATCCTGATATTTTGGTTCCTATGTATAAACACCAATATATTGCACCTATTTATTTTGTTTTTGCCTGAAGAACCATTGTTTGTTTTTTTTGCTTGCTGATGTTTTGAGTACATTGTGGAGGTGGATCAGAAACTCTATTTAATACCATACTGCTGTTTATAATATGACCTTAAGAGGCTTGGATAAATGCATGGCACACAATAGACCTGTGAACATTGATATGTGGCACTTCCATTGATTTATTGTGTATTTAATTGATATGTGATGTAATATGGTAAGACGAATTGCTCATAGATTGATGAACAAAAGTGAACTGATTTAGTCATTATTATAAATGTAAAAGAGGTTAATCAGGTTTGTGTAATTTGATTGATGGTTTCTTAAAACAAATAACCACTATAATTGCACAACTAAATCAATATTTGTAAATAATTGATTAGTAATAATAATTGTGAACCTATGATAGTGATATGACATGTGCGGTTAATAAGAGAAACCAATCAAGTGGTTACTATGACAGATGTCTTAAACACAATGTATGATATCAGTAAAAACGAAAAAAGGGGTAATAATATAGTAATCCTGAAACAAAGCCCAAATTTTGATGAAAAATATAATAATAATAATTTAACACTTTCCTGAGTATATGACAATTATTAGAGGTTTTGTTTTACCTTTCTAGAGCAATTTCAAATTCTGTAGAGAGTGCCACAAATTTGGTTGATCTTTTCCTTTTGCCATGAAGCTTGGGTTGGGAATAATCTTAGCTACCTACTAGTGTCACAAGAAATGCACATCCAGTCTGGTTTGTGCTTAGATTTCTTGGATTTCCTTTTTCAAACTTGGGTTGGTCATATAATCATTGCTAGTCCAGTTGTGAACACTCCTATAACAAGGAAACCCTTGTTAAGTTCTCATATTTTTTATCCCAATTTGTAGGGTTGAGCATTTCCAATTCAAGTATTAGTGGATTTATGGTTTAAAGCAAGAACACATCATTTGAAGATGCATGGTTCTATACCATGGAAGCATGAGAAATATATCAATGATCTATGAAAGATTATTAATTTAATCATCTTGAAATACTATGAAATGTATCAGTGATCTAAGGAAGATTATTAATGTAATCATAATGGATAACACAAATATAAGGATGTCTTGATGATTTAAAGCTTGATCCCATCATTTTGAGAAAGACATGACATACTAAAGCACAATATGACTTTGGGCATGC
Source organism: Azolla caroliniana (assembly GCF_043228905.1). NCBI lineage: Eukaryota > Viridiplantae > Streptophyta > Polypodiopsida > Salviniales > Salviniaceae > Azolla > Azolla caroliniana. The sequence continues at coordinate 6,148,937 of NW_028230447.1, forward strand.
CCACCGAATCGACCCACCAACTTGTTGTTTCTAGTTTACATGTTGAACTAACTTTGACGTTCTTTTTAGTCTAAGATAATACTCATTAATAATGTTACTCTTACAGAATTGGCATTGGAAATTCACTTTCGGAATCTTACTATTGGAGCCAAAGACACAACCACATAATCTTCCTATATTAACAACATAGAAAGAATGGCTCACAACTTAAATGGTTCATTTGCAAGGTCTATAATAGAACGGAACCATGAATATAATAAAAGACACAACATTTGTATTTTTTACCTTGGTCTATCAAAAAAGTCGTACTAATCTCAACACACTGCATCATTAAGCTGACAAAGGTTCAAACTAAACCCTTGAACCAAATTGTTTAAATTGTTAAGCTATGGTTTTATGGTTTGATTCAATTCAAACAAAACCCTTGTCGATTGCTAATAACCATAAAAAAGAAGTCACAAACTCTCATTCAAGAAATTGGGTAAGCTCCATTGTGGTTCATTCAAATTCCCAAACACACTTCAAACACTTGTTCACACAAAAGACAGACAAGAGGAGGGTATGAAATGAACTTAAGAACACTATATAATCAATTATGTGTGTTATGAAATTAACACGGGCATTGGTGGAAAGGCATAATCTTGTTTCATGCAAAAGTAATATATTCAATATTGTGAGTCTAGTGTGCGGAGTTAGATATGATGTGTGGGGTCTGGGGGCAAGGGAAGAGCCTTAGGTCCACAAAAACCAAGAAAGAAAGGTATATGAAAGTAGAGATGGTGAAAGTTAAACGAAGTGTTGGAGACAAGAAAATTGGCAAGAACCAAGATAAAACAACAATTAAAAATATGGATTATTTATAATTTTTTTGATTGATCAAGTAGGCAATTCCAACCATGGATTATGTATATTGTTTTTTATTGGTTAATCACGCAATGTGGTTGTGTGCAACAATGATTGTTGTGAACAAACTCTTCCCTTGCTTGTCAATGTGTCATTGGTCAAGCCTATTTTTTTGTGAAAGTATTTGGAAGGCATGTGTTATAAAAGTGAATACTCATTAGTAGGCTAGGACAAAACCTTTTCTTAAGATGTCTTTGAAAATGATTTAAATAGCTTAACTTTCATTCACTTGCTAGAATTTGGATGTAAAATTAAGACATTGTAAAACCTAACATTGTAAAAATATACTCAATAAGAGTAAGAGAATAAGAACTTCCATTGAAGCTCAAGAACAGTGTCCATCTTTTGTCTCTCTTCTTGTTTTACATTTGTGTTTATTGTTGTGCATCTCTTGAAAGTCCTCATACACATTCTTCCGCATATATGTTCATATACTTTCATCACTTAATTGCATGGAAGCAATGTTTCGAATGGTAGACAACGAGATGGGCTCTAACATGTATCAATGTGTAGGACTTCCTCGTTCCATGAAGAATATGGTTTCGTAGTTAGGTGCAACATGTGAAGTATAATGTGTGAAGCGTGAGCATCCACATTTGCCCCATGTCATGATACATTTGTGTTGCAAAAAAGCCTCATTTAAAGAGGAATCTAGTGATGCATCATGAAGCAAGTGTGTTGTATCCCATCTACCAAACCATTTTCCAATATCTTGCATCCAAGCGGAACACAAAAATTTGCTTTTATACATCTTTTAGATCTTTTTGCCTGCTTTCCATGCAATTCTAACAAGTCGATGTAAGGGACTTTTTTAAACCTTAAGCACTTATTCAACAACCCTTTCCATGGCCATGATCTCAATGGGAAGTGGTCCTGCTCAAGGAGGAGGGTGTATGGTGTTTGTTTCTTAACTTGTAGAAACTTTGTAAGAAAATGTTTTTGAACATTTTCAAACTTTTTCCAAGTTGATTACTTCCACCCCATAGAGAAGCACCAGTGTCACTAAAGTGTCGAAAAGGTATTTCATGAGGACCCAACACTTAATATCTCCATGGTTGCAACTTGCACATGTCCTCAAGTGCATAATATGCTCTCTTTCTCGCATCTAAGCAGTGTGTAGCACATTCATTCCATCTATGATTTTAAGGAACTCCAAGGCCTTGTATTTGAAGCTTTCCACGTGAGAGAGAAAGATAGATAGATAGATAGATAGATAGATTCTATTATCGTCTTCGGAGGTCAAATATGACCTATGAGACCAAAAATATTACATTTCACGTGATACGTGTGAAAGTGAGTAGGGACGCTTGATGTTCAAGAACTTTACCAATGAATGTTGCAATCGAGAGTGCACATTGTGGTTGTGAGAGAAATTTGTGCAAGGATTGGGCGCAATTGAAGAGATGTGGAAAGCATGGTTGAATATGATCAAAGGCAGAGCATTGTATCAAAGTGTGATACTTAGACTCTCGAACTTGTTTAGGGCAAAGTGTGCATAGTCGACCATTCTCATCACTTGTGCCCCAACGCCCCGTCTCACATCGTAATGCATGTGAGCTAAGTCGCATGGAAGCAATGGTCTGAATGGCAGATAACAGCATGGGCTCTAACATGTATCGATGTGTGAGGTTTCCCCGTTTTGTGAAGAATATGGTTTTGTAGTTAGGTGCAACATGTGTGGTATAATGTGTGAAGTGTGAGCCTCCACATTTCTCCAATGTCATTATACATTGGTGTTGCAAAAAGGCCTCATTTACAAAGGAATTTAGTGAGGCATCATGAATCAAGTGTGTTACATCCCATCTACCAAACCATTATTCCATATCTTGTGTCCAACCAGAACACACAATTTTGGTTTTATGCGTCTTTTGGATATTTTTGCTTGCTTCCCATGCAATTCTAGGAAGTCGATGTGAGGGACATTTTTTAACCTTAAACATGTATTCAACAACCCTTTCCAAGGCCGTGATCTCAATGGGAAGTGATCTCGTTTCAAGGAGGAGGAGGGAGTAGGGCGTTTGTTTCTTAACTTGTACAAACTTTGTAAGAAAATGTTTTTGGACATTTTCAAGGGATGCTACCACCCCATAGGGAAGCACCGGTGTCACCAAAGTGTCAAAAAGATATTTCATGAGGACCCAACACTTAATATCTCCATGGTTGCATGTGTTCTCAAATGCATAATATGCTCATTTTCCTGCCTCTAAGTGGGGAGTAGCACATTCATTCCATCTATAATTTGAAGGAACTTCAAGGCCAAGATATTTGAAGCTTTCCACACATTCAAGTGGCTCATTATTGTACATAATGCACGGTTTATTTCTTTTTTTGTTCTTCACAAGCATAATCTTTGTTTTAGTGCTATTGACACTTAATTTAGTATGCATGCAAATTTTTTCCAATGCCTTCATAAGCTTCTGTGCATCTCCTAAAGTATTTGCAAAAAGCACTACATCATCCGCATATAGCAAAAGCATAATGACAACATTCCCAATGGCTACTTCTTCAATACATTCTTCCTTTACAAACTTGGCAACCATTTCTTCTAATTCGTCAATGCATAGACCAAATAGAGTTGGTGAGAGTGGGCATCCTTGCTTAACACCAATAGTGCTATTGAAATTTTTTTAAAGTCTATCGCTCATTCGCACAACATATAACATTCTCATATATTCGGGAAATTTCAAGCATATATTCACTTGGCACCTTGAGTTCTTCCATTTGCCTCCAAAGATGCTCACGAGGTACCATGTCATTCTCCTTCCCTAGCCATATTATTTAATAGTGTTAGAATAGTTATAACCACTAAGTGTCAATGGACTCAATAGGCATCCTCATCTCAACAATTTTCAAAGTAGAATGGGACACCACCATTAAGAAACATATGCAATTTTGACCCCTCCCTAGCACTCGACAACGGTTCGGTTTGAAGCAAAATGAACCGTGAAACCGCGGCTTAACGATTTAAACAGTTTGGTTTGGTTTAGTTCAAGTTCAAGTTTTTGTAAATGAATCGGTTTCGGTTTGGTTCAGTTCGAGCCTTTATCGGTTTAACAGGTTTCAGTTTAAATGGTTCAAATGGTTAAAAAATTTAAATTTTGAAATATTGAAAAATCTAAAAATTTTGAAATTAAATGTGAAATTTTGGTTTTTTATTTTAACTTAAAAACCAAAATTGAACCGCAAAACCGCGTTTTTAACAATTTAGCCGTTTGAAAGTCTCTAAAACCATTGATTTAGCCGTTTCATAGTTCATCGCCATTGAATTATTAGGATATTGTATAGATTATCATCCCTCTAAGTACATGTTGTGCCCTATTAATAACCTTGGGCAAACACTTTTGCAATTTGTTGGCAATAACCTTAGCAATTTTTTTATTTATCCCCTCAATCAAAGAAGTGTGCTTCCATCGATTAAAGTGTGTGATGGAGCCTTATTTAAAAGTTTAATAAACCAAATTTCCACGATTTAAGCTTGTGTTGAAATTCTAAACTTGTTGTCAACTGTACCCCATAAATTTGGAAGATTTTGCTTGTTAATCCATCCCATCCAAGACTCTTATCAATAGAATGATGAAATATGACCACCATTACCTCATCCTCCATGATATCTCTATCAACATTTTTAGTATCCTCTAGTGGTATATGATTCTTAACCCCAAGGATAAATGCATATCACAAACATCTACCATCTCATTAGTTAAACAACCAAAGCCAAACATGCTTGTAAAATGATATCTAGTTTTATATACATTTGCCTCTCCTCCTTTATCCTTGCCATATTATATCTAGCACTTGTTTGGTGTAATCCACATGAAAATGAATGTAGTTGACAATTATTGTATTGAGGTTCTATGTGGCTTTGATGTATACGATATTGAGAACATTTCTATGAATCGATGAAGTTATGCCTCCATGTCAATATTGTTGCCCCAATGATCCAAGCCTCTGTATGCCATATTATATCTAGAACTTGTTTGGCGTAATCCACATAAAAATGAATGTAGTTGACAATTATTGTATTGAAGTTTTGTGTGGCTTTGATGTACACGACTTTGAGAACATTTCTATGAATCGATGAAGTTATGCCTCCATGTCAATATCGTTGGCCCAAGGATGCGAGCCTCCGTATACCCTATTAGTAACAAACAAGGCAAGAGTGGTTGTTAATCACATTCGAGTCTTTACTCCCACAACCCTAACCTTACTACATCTCAGTATCTCACATTAACTCCTAGCTTAACAGATCAAATAGGTCTTAATGCGACTTAATTGTTAGTACACATACACATAAGATAAGTACAAACATAAATAAGACAACCACTTCTATTAATATAAATGTATATTGCACACATCAAGAGGTAGAGTAATTAGGGTTTAGGTAATTAAAATTTAACCTATAACACTCTCTAGCTCAACTAAAATATTAAGAAAATGAGATTAGAGCTCTAGTTAAGATAATATGAAAGGAGAAAAATCCAATAAGGAAGAAGAGCTATCAAAGTCACCGAAATGTCTTTCTATAACTTTTTACAATGAGGTTGGGCCTCTTTCACAATAAAGTGGCCATTTGGCCTCTAGTTTTGGATGAGATTTGCTCTATCCCCTTTCCCTAGTGTTCCTTCGAGCTTTATCTCTACTTTGGTGTTGGTGTCTTTGTGGGTCATGTCTCGGATGGCAGGTACTTGACAAGTGGTTGTTTCATTTTGTTGATAGTTATTATCTTGAAACTCTCAAATACATTTAACAAAATAAGTTGTACTTCTAATAATTCTCCATCTCTCATACTTAGCAACAACAAAACAATATATCTCTCTACTATCTAGCAAATTAGCTACGGCATATAGTCTTTGTCTCTTCAACAAGCATAATGCATACCATAAATTTTGGACAATTTATGTACAATTTCTAAAAACATTTCCTAATGCAATTACCTCCATTTGAATGTGTTATGAGAATTCCTCCATTACTTATCCCATATTGTAAAGAATCGGGTGTGATTCTGTGTAGCGGAAATGATCTATGTGTGTGCGGGAGAGATAGATATATTATATTATCATCTTCAAAGGTCATATATATATATATATATATATATATATATATATATATATAGAGAGAGAGAGAGAGAGAGAGAGAGAGAAGGTATATAGAAAACTATATTCACAAGGAGCAAGATGAATCAACAGCTTATGTAGTCACCTTCTCTCTATGTTCTCTCACTACAACCACCACTTGGAAAGGAGGTGGACACTTAACTACCTACTAAGTATGTGTCATAGGACTTAACTTCTATGACACTTCGTTTATGATACAAGGAGGTGGGATGTTCACACACTTGGGTATTCCTAAGGTGTGTTCGGGCCACACTAGGGAAGTTGAGTTTGATTCTCAACACATATAATTCCAAACTCCTCTAGTCAAGGAGTGGTGAGTTAAGTTTTTAGTGGGGGCTTTCCTAATATGTGCTTGAAATGTGCTACAAAATGTCGCATGAATTCAAACACTATTGAAAAATGTTATGAGCCACAATGATTATAAGATAGAAAGATATCCATTACTTTGGCCTCAACAAGAGTCCAACATGCTCAAGCCATCGGAGATGACCACATATAATTTTTGGTTATCAATCTAAATAACATTGATAAACCCATGAAAGTATGGGAACTATTTGTCGTTGCTTTAGGTTTGAGAATTATCATATTTAGAGAGGGGGCTTTAGAATCTAGGTTAGGTAGGTATGACTATTCCACGTAGGATAAATTGTTGAGACTTACTTTACCCCCATTGGGGTGGATATGTCTGGTCAGGGATAAATTCAAGTATTGGAAGACACAAAGATTGCCTTTTCATCTAAAAGATAGCCTTTTTATCTAAAACTAGGAGTGATATATGCTATTCTAGTTATGGTTTTGTACTTCGTGTCTCCATTACCATCATCAAGAAACACAATTGATAAGCCAAAAAACATAACACACTTTTTTGTTATGAAGAAAAAGGACAAATTGGACAAGCTTGAATAACATGGCAAAAGTTGTGCAATCCAAAAAGATTGGGCAAGGTGGCAATCTTTAACTTGCATGACCACGTGGTGGCATGAAGATCTTGTTTTCTTTGAAGTATGTTTGAGTGTAACCAGCCATGGACAAAAATGATGACTTTCTTTACGGAAGAAAATATGATTCAATATGGAGGAACAAACCAATTTATCGAATATAGTAGGGAATTGTATTAAACAAGTCAATGCTAGTGGATCAATGTTAGTAAATCATTTGTTGACATCATGGTAGAAGGTGTTGGGATATGTATATGGGCGTCTACCACCACATTCACAATATGAAAGTTCTTTGCCAAGTGAGTTATTATGGACTTAAAGAGCATTGTGTCTAGGAGGAAAAGAATTCTTCCAAGGTTTAATTGCATCGAACAAGAAGGGTTGGGTTTATTACAACCAAAGATGCTATGTTGTCCACCAAGAGAACAAGGAGGTTGAAATCGGCTCTCCGACAAGCATTTCAAGAGTTGGGATTCCCTAATCACAGAGTGTCAGAGTAGCTCGCATAGCACAGGCGTTATGATACGGTTCGGTGAGGCATTCGGGGGTTTATGGAATGCTTGGAGGATGCAATGGATTTTACACTAAATATAGAAGTGTTCGTGCACTACCATGTCTATCTCTATGGTTTTCAGGGATAAGGACGGAAACCCAGCCAGTATGGGAGATACTGAGTAGTAAGATTGTTAAAGCATCACTAGCTAAATTGGTTACAAATATATTGGCTAGACATGGGTCATACTTTGAAGGGTCGATGGGATGGTATAGTTGGAGATTCTGATGCTAAAATTGCTCAATGTCACGAGTTTCTTTGCGTGTGGACAACTAACTCCATTCATGACCTCTGAGAGTGGCACTCCTTTCTGGCACTTCCAACCTCCGAAATGGTTGTTTCCTCCGTCGATCGCATAGAGTCCAAAATCTTGTAAACTGTATCTCGTAAACATACATTACATAACATAACATAACATAACATAACATACATTACATACATGCATACATACATAACATAACATAACATAACATAACATAACATACATACATACATACATACATATAACGTAATATTCGTGTTCGTGCAAGCATTCAAACGTTTGGAAACGAACACGTTTGAAATGGGAAAAATACGTGCTCCTTTTTTTTGTTGTTTATGTCTCGGGTTTGACTCCCAATTTTCTCATCTCTTTCTCTCTCTCTCTCATTAGTACCATGTTGTAGCAAAATTTTATGTTAGTGTTATAATAGTATTTTTCTTTTATAAGTTGTTGTGCTACTACTATTACTTGTGTTTTGGGTTCAATTCCCTACTTTCTCATATCCTCTTGTTAGTGTCATGGCAAAATTTTATGTTAGTGTCATGTTCCTTTTTCTTCTTTTTCTTTCTTTCTTTATTATTAGAAATTAGCTCACCAAGTGGTAAATTGTTATGCTACTACTGCCTATGTCATGGCAAAATTTTATGTTAGTGTCATGTTCCTTTTTCTTTCTTTCTTTCTTTCTTTCTTTGTTATTAGAAATTAGGTCACCCTAGTGGTAAGTTGTTATGCTACTACTGCCTATGTCATGTTTTCTTCATATTCTCGAATATACGTTTTATGAGTTTTTGAACGTTTGATTATAATTCAGAATGACATATTTTGATTCAATCTCTATAGTTCATACTCATTTTTTTGTAAAGTTCTAAAGTGAGGATGATACAAATGTCTTGATTCGTATCCCAAAAGTATGCATGTGATACAATGCAAATATTGCAACCATACTTATGTTGGTGGTTCACAATGGATTAGAGTCCACTTATTGGGATTGAGAGTGAATCAATATATAAATAATATAGACCCTAGTCAATCCAATCCAATCCAACTTTGAGATAGATTTACCATACACGTTTGATTGAAGAAGGCGCGAATGCGAATGCGAATGCACGTATGATACGTATGGTTCATTCTATGAAGAAGAAGAGGGTTCCCTTTTTTCTCTGTATTTTATGTGGGCGATTTTGTAAAACAGAGAAAGCATCTCTCTCTCTCTCTCTCTCTCTCTCTCTCTCTCCCATCAGACAGAGACAGAGACAGAGACAGAGGAGGTGGAGGTGGAGGACGCAGACAGAGGAGAGAGGGAAAAAACCCACAGTGTAGATGAGGCATTGAAAGAAAGAAAAGGAAAGACAGAAAGAAACTTATTGCACAAGAGAGACAGACCTATTCAGAGTAGAAGAAGGAGAAGAAGCGCTTGGAAGGACAGGTAAAGAAAGAGGAAATAATGAATTCGAAGGCAAAGGAGCCCACCACAGCTCCTCCATCTGAGCAATGGTTCCCTCTCTCCCTCGGCTCTAGCTTCACTGATGATCCTTCTACCTCCTCCTCTCGCTTCTACAGCTTGCGATGTAAGTAAGATCTTTCCTGCTTCGTGGCTTGTCTTCGTTTTTCTTTCTTTCTTTCTTTTGCTTCTTCCGATTGGATTGATAAAACAAGTATCTTCTTTGTTCATATGTTCAATTAGGTGCATCTCATGTCAATTCCATTAGATCTTCTCTGGAGGAAGGGAGTAAGAGATAGAGGGATCTGTGTTTCCTATAGTTTTAGGTGCAATCTCATGCCAGCAGAAAACAAACCCTTTGTAATTGGTTGTTTGCTGATCGTCTACAAGTGTGTATCTCCAGACAGAGAGAGAAACGAAAGAAAGGAAGAAAAAAAAAGAGGACACATTAACATCAACTAGAGGCTGCAAATCATAATATACAAATACAGGTTATCCATACTGAAGAAAAAAAAGGGTTTTAGGTTTCCTAAGGGTCAATGACATTTGAATTATAAAACACAGATTTTGGTAGAAGTTCAAGTGCTACAAAAAAATGGGCGTACGAAACAAACCTTGTACAACTGTGCATGTCCTGTGAGTGACGGTGAGTCTCTGAGAGAGAGAGAGAGAGAGAGAGAGAGAGAGAGAGAGAGAGAGAGATGGAGGATGATTTATGATGTCATGATCATGATCATATATTAACATCCATGGGAGGCAATAGGACCTTCACAGATAGATAGATAGATAGATACATACATACATACATACATACATACATACATGGGTTTTATTATTGTATTTGGAGGTGAAACATGGCTGATGATACCAAAAATATAACATTTTCATTTCCATGTAATACATGTGAAAGTGAGTAGCGACTCTCAATGTTCAAGAACTTTGCTAATAATGTCACAATTGTGAGTGTACAACTGTGATTGTGAGAGAATGTGATCAACGGCAGAGCATTGTATGAAAGAGAGAGAGAGAGAGAGAGAGAGAGAGAGAGCGAATATTTTTGTTGCAGATGAATTTAAACCAGCATCTATAGACACAACACGCCCTGGTACACTGTTTAAGAATGCAGAAAACAAAGTTACTGTTGATTTCTGCAATAATCAAGCTGGTAAGCCCAAAGTTTCATTTCAAGGAAACAGTGAAGATTGCAGAGATCTCGATGGCGTAATTTTCTTTGATGGGAAGAGCTTTAGGTTGGAAAGATTGCATAAAGCTGTAAAGAGCCTACGACATGTAAGACTCCCTGGAGAGTCTTCAAATGCTAGCAGTAATGTGAGTGTTATGGGTAGTGGAGTAGCTTCAGCTGTGGAGTCAACAACATCGCCAGGTCATCTCAATGGAGGATTGATCTCGTCTAATCTTGGGTCCATTCCTTCTAATGTCAACGTAGAAAGGATAAATCCTCTGGTATATTGTCTATCTCAGAAATCGTTTTTGGATCAATTCATCTAGCTGCTTGTTTATAGATAAACGAAAATGCTTTCATTATTTCCCCATCTATAGCGTTTGTATCTGCTATTTGAGCAAGTAATCCCATTGTTTTTCAATGGAATAGGTGGTTTGAGTAAATTTAGGGGTTTGTTTTTCAATTTGATAGGTGGTTTGAGTAATTTTAGGGTCATTTTTGTTCCCTCTTATCTGTTTTGAGGTTTGAACTGGGGCATTAGGGGAATTGATGAAAACTCAGGGATGTTCAGATAAATGAAGAAAAACACAGGATATTGCAGAGCTTATTCTTTTGTTTATATTTGTACTGAAATTGCTCTAGACTTCTCATGTCATGATCTTGTTCTATGTAGGTTCAAATAGAGGAAATTCATGTTGGTCAAGCCACTCAAGCCGAAAATCCAGGTATTTCTTCCATCAGTAAGATATCAGCATCTTCTATGTGCCTAAACTGGGGCATGCTGATGAAGTTGACTGTCTTGCATGTTATGAGCTGGATAATCCAATGTTTAAGATTGCCCAGATAGCTTTCATCTTTGTATGCCTATCTTTTATCTTATTATTACGATGCCTCTTTTTCCTGAGTTTAGTGGTTGTGATACATGGGAAAATTACCAAATATGCTGGTATGCATTAGATTTTCAAAAAGTATGCTTGATTATTTTCAAAATTACACATATATGGTTGGTCAAAATTGAGGGTTCATGTCATTCGCAGCCTTGACTTTAAATTTCTACTACAGTCGGCATAAATTTCCTTATTTATATGTAAATAATGCTCTTAATGTTCTGCATTTTGCCAAATTCTTCTTCCATCGTATGGGACTAATACCAAGCTTTTCTTTTTGGTGCAGCTGAAAGGAAAATTATTAAAAGAAAGGCAGACACTACTGCAAAATTGACAGCAAAAGGAAAAATATCACCACCGGTAGCTGCAGTAGAATCACCACCACTACCACCTATTGAAAACAAGTTTAATAATTATACTGAGGAGGTGCATGTGGAAATCGAGACAAATGAAGAAGAAGATGAGAAGTTAAAGAAACCAAAGGCATCAGAATCATTGCAAGCAGAAGTTAATATAGATGATGAGATTGTAAGTGACTATGAGATGATTGAGGATGTGGATGTGAGTGACGATGATGAAGGGGTGAATGCAGCAGAGGCACTAAGAGCTCAAGCAGCTGTCAATCAAAAGCAAGAAAGCTCAAGTGAGAGTAGTGGGAGCGGGAGCGGAAGTAGTGGTAGCGAGAGTGGAAGTGGGAGTGGAAGTGGAAGTAGTAGCAGCGGATCTGGGAGTGATGATGATGATGATGATGATGAAGACTCTGCGAGCTCAGCTGATGATATTTAACTGTTATTTACTACGAGGTGAGGACCGATTTCTATCTGTATGCGAGAGATTTTCTATAAGACTGGACATGCCTGGTTTTCTTATGTATAGGGGGTGCATTGTAGACAAACAAGAGTATCATTGGCCCAACTTACCTAACCTACTTGGTGTGTGTTGCATTCAGCTGAAGTCCTCTTTCTACTCATGAAGTGTCTTGGTGTGTAGCATCCATGTCATTTGTTAACACTTACCGATCTAAAGAGGGGTTAGTCTATTCTTTTTAGATGTCTAGACTTTTGAAGTTTTTATCCAAAACATATATTCCAGGATGAAGAATAGTTGTATGTGTGTTTTCTGCCTATTGAGCTAGTTTTATTAGTAAAGCTAATTGTACTGTAAGATGGGTTCTGTGCTCCTTCTCTTAATTCATCAATACATCTATAAAAATGCCAGTTTTTTTAATTGTAATCATAACATAATCTGCTTTCCACTCCTTATCATAATTCATCGATACATTCACAAAGAAGACAAATTGTGGATTGCACATAATGTCTTGTTCTATATTATATTCTCAATTCTTGGAATTTCGAACCTTTTTTTTCTCAGACTATAATGTTATTTCATATCTTTCTACTAATATATTCTGTGGTATGTATAGGTAAAATGTCACCCATGAGGTTTTAATTCATGTCCGAGGCATCATACTCATTCTTCACACGATGAAGGCCCTTGCAGAGGTCTGAGATATGTATTGATAATAGTCCTTCATATATGATGATAAAGAGCATATGTAGAAAAATGCTTCATTATCTGCAAGTGGCTTTACATGATCTTCATCGTGATAGGCAAGAGGTGAAAAAAATAATAATGGAAAGATGACCATCATCATTCTTTTGGTAATGCTCTTATTTGCAGCTTTGGTACCTTGAAAAGGAACTCTTGCAACCTCTTCCTATTTATTGCTTAATGTGCTCACCTCAACTTTTAGTTGGGTATCTTGAAAACCCTATAATAGTGAGATGTTGTTTCATGAGATATGCATGAAAGAATTGTTCATCATAATAAAGAAAAGAGTTCCTAGTTACCGCCAGATATGTGAGTTATCCGATTTGTGACAGTTTTCAACCATTTTTAAAGAAGCAATGACTAGTAAAGAATTCATTTCTTTCTATGTTTCTCAATTGTGTTATTTGGTCATAATAGGGTTTTTGTTATGGTCATTGATTAATCATTGTAGTGAATGAATACATCTCCATCATGTAATCTACATTACACATTATTTAGTCATAATGAGGGTTGTGTTGTGGTCTTTGATGAATCATTGTGTTAAATGAACACATGTCCATCATGTAACATACACAAAAGTAAATACGTTTGAGGCTATTATATCCATCTTTGTGGATTTCTTCCCAATTATTTAGGCATGGGTTTACCATGCGTAGATGAACAAAATTCTCTTATTCTATGATGCCTAGCAATCAGCAAAGGTTTGATTTGAGTTGAATTGAACTGCATAATCTGTGGTGAAAGGTTTGAATGTTTTTGTTTGGTTCAATTACGTTTAGGTTTGGAAAGTTGTAAACAATTCAGTTTGGGCTTGGTTTGGCTTGGGGGTTCAAGGGTTTAGTTTGAACCTATTGGCTTTAACCATTTATGGGTTAACTGGTTTGAAACCACAACTTAAATGGCTTGAGACATTTGTGTAATCTTGATTAAATATGAATTAACTTTACTTTTAGTTAAGAACTTAAGAGCTATAGCCTACTAATACATAAAGTTATTGTGTGAGCATATGCAAAAGGTTTCAACGTATTTAAAACTTACATCCAAATGTCAAATAGAGAATGTTTAATTGTTGTGAATGTAGTGATCCACAAAGTCTTTCTAGAGGTAACAATGTCTCGTGATCCATGAGCACACATGTGCTATTGTGCAACCATAGTGTTGGGCAAACTCCCCAAGAAAATATAGGGGGAATTAGAGGAAGATGTAAAGATTAGAGGCCATAGGTGATACAAACTTCTAAGTAATACAATCTAATAACATATAATTCTTTCTTATGTAATGACAATCAAATGTAAGTGGAATTGGCTTTTAGAGCAACAATTATATGTCATTCATCCTTATTTCGTGCGTACTCTTGTGATTATTATTTCATCTTCATCTTATGTAGTCTTTTGTGGAAATTAATTCTCCGCCCATACCAAATAATCGGTGATGTGTAAAAGTGGTTTTCAAAACAAAGTATTTTCAAAGCATGATGATTCCAACAATTTTGTCACAATGTATACTTATGAGTTTATGCGATCAAGAAAGGAGGAGTTTTACATGAAAACTTCAAAATATCATTCGGCTTTATAGACCCCTTTCAAAAAGATAGTGACAACATCAATAATAGCTTCGGGTCAAGAACAACTCCACAAATGAATATCCACACAAATCAATTTATCCACCCCATGAATAGTGTTGTGAAGATATGTAATAAAACATAAGTCTTGCGATTGTGTAGGTTTGATAGCAAGTACATATTTTGCCTATTGTTTTGCTTGAACTTCTTCTAGGAAAACATTAGTATAAGAGTTCATTCATAAAAAGCGTCAAAGGTACTGTTAGAAATGTTAAAATAACTATGCTACTTGATTCAAAAGCAAAGATAATATAAAGCCAGTTATTTATTATAAACAACAAAAGGAATGCATAATACAAGACAAAATTTAACATGGAAACCCTCTAAGAGGGATAAAAACACCACAATACGAAGTCTAGAAAACTAGCCACTATAAGCAAATATAAGGTATAGCTATATCTTACTCTTAATAAACCGGAGAGTTACAAAAACCAAGAGTAAAACACAACAAAGCACAAAATCACACCCAAAGTTCACTACACATATTGATGCCCAAGATGTCACCATTTGGTTGTCGGTGTTGATGGTGGAAGTAAAGAGGGTTGAATCATGCTCTCATGGTTCAACTCTACACACCCTCCGATTCTTCCCATATCTTTTGTCCTCTTCTCCCTTTCAAAAAGTAGTAGGGTATATATGTATACACATATATTAACCGACATTGGCACTATTCACACTATAGAAGAAGAAACTTAACATTTGGGCATATGTGACCCATTCACACACATGTAAAGCATGTGGCGAGACATACTAACAAGTACCTCATCAAACACAAAAGTACCTCTTATTATCATGGGGTATAATGGACAAGTATGTTTTTGGGGGGGTAAACTCCAAGCAACTATAGGAGCCATGCTTTTGGTCGAGTATTTTCCTACAAGGTTTTGCGGGGAGTAGATTATGAAGTCGGCAATGGAGGAAGGTGTTCGTTACTAATGTTGCGGCATGTAGGTTAACCGATTTAGGCCTCAAGGTTAGGCCTCGAGGGTGGCTTTATGTGACAGACAGGTTGGAGCAGTTGAATGCATCACAAGTTTTTTATTTGATTTTAAAGATACTTTGCATTAGTTAGGTAGAGTGTCTTTACACTCTAGTAAGTACAACAGAAATGTAATCATAGACATTCAACCACATTACCCTAGTATGTGTTTATCATCCTGCAATATGTGTGTATCTTGTAAAAAGTTTCAGAAAACACAGAAGTTGAGCACCCACATAACGGCAATCGCTTAAAAGTTAAAACACTTAAGGCTCCTTCCGGTCCTCATTAAATCGGTTTCACACATATAGTGCTTATATAGGTGAGAGGCTTGATGGAGGAGAGATCATTAAATCGGTTTCACACATATAGTGTTTATATAGGTAAATCCATTGGCAATGCCTACGCTGGTTCGAATCTAGCTCGGCCCAAATATGAGACGGATACACTTTTGTGTATCACCTCTCCTACATTGCTTCATGAATTAGATAGAGTCTTACATGCTTAACCTAAACCCTAAACCCAAAGTTACCCCCCTTCCCAAGGGCAATATGGGGGGTTAGAAATTTCTTGCAAATGTCCAAACCAAAGTGTGTGGGGTATAGTAAGTTAGTAAGCATTCTGGCTAAAAAGACATCAAGGAATGGATATGGTTTTTTGTTTGTAGTTTAGAGAATCTTTTTTGGGAGAGTTTAATGAGCTATTATTAAAAGCAGCCTACAAATTACAATCAGTCAATCATCCTATCCTATCCTATCCTTCCTTTTTTCTCTTTAAATGCACACACACATGTATACATATATGTACATACATTCATATATATCTATATATAATATACTGTATATGTATGTACATAGATAAATAAATATGTATGTATATATATACATATATAAATATAAATGCTAAGAAGCAGGAAGACTGTTTTTGTTGTGTACTTATTTAGTCAATTAGCATTTGGTGAAAGAAAACAAACACAGCAAATGCAGTTCCCCAAAATAGCAGGAAATAGGGAATCAATATAACAATTACAATGGTTTCTTCTAATAATAGGAAATGAAGTGCTCTGTTTCTTCTATGTGTGTGTGTGTGTATATATATATATATATATTTTTACACATATGCATACACATTGACACACACAAAGGAATAACAGAGTACTCTGCTTCCTTCTAATACAAAGAAGAACAGAGCATTTTTGTATATGTATGTGTATAAATATGTTGTACATGTAGCTAAGAACAGAAGTATTGTTGAGCATATCAAAGATCAATACTGAATTTCCGGACACACTGTGCTAAGAATTAAGATTTTTAGATGGCAAGAAGTTTCGCTTTCGCTTTCAATAACTCGCATTTCTCCGATCGACTTCTTCTCTTCGAGGTTTCGAGTTCTCCCCTAATTCGCCCACATTACAAGGTATCATTCAGATTCTTCTTCTTTTTATGAGTAGATGAAGATTTCATTTGTATGGTGGGTACATAAAAGAATTGTGTATACATTTCATACAATGAATGAATCCTTCACTCCTCTGTGTGTATGTGTATACAAACATTCCCTGAAGCATTATACCTGGTATGAGTATTATAAACACGTATTCACTGGTATCATATACTTATACATATACAGTACATCTTATGCATATCTTTTGGTTCAATAAATTGGTTTTTTGTGAATAAAATGTGATTTCGAGTTTACTTCATGACATTTATACATGTCTTGTTGGTGTATAGGAAATTGTACAATCAAAGAATGAAGAAAATGGGGAAAGATTACACATAGCTGCGAATGAGGAAGATAGAGAAAGGTTGCATGTCGAGATAAATGGGGAAAGTAGTGAAGGATTACATGAAGAGATGAAAGAGGAGAGTAATGAGAAAAGATTACAACTTCATGTTAACTCTGTAATACTAGCTTCACATTCTGAGTACTTCATGAGCCTATTCGGTAATGGAATGAGCGAATCGAGCTCCGAAGTTGTGGTTGTGCAAGTCACAGAAGAAGGTGTTCTATCTTTCTTGCCGAAGAAATTGTATGCTTGCTAATGATGGTACCATTTGTATTCTTTGGAGATGTATTATCCATAGAAACAAATGTTATCATCATCATCAATCCAATTTATGTTGAATTCTGTAAACTGGATATAAATTTATTTATATAGATGTAGGTTATGGAATCTGGATTATTAGTATTTATATAGTAGTATGGTTATAGATCAAACATTTGTGTATATTATGGATACATATATACATATAATGACTAAAAAACGGATACATTGATTGTGTGTTTTCCATTTTGTTTTGTTCAGAGAGACTTGGCTTGATGAGCCTCATCGAGTATATGTATACAGGACATCTGAAAGAACCATCCAACACTGAATCATCACTAATGCTCCTTTGCTTAGCTGATAGGTTTGCTATATATTCATGTATGGAGCCATTGGTAGAGGTGTTTAAGAGCTATCCCAGCACACTCCATGATTGTCTCTTAGTGCTGGGCCTTCCGGAAACATTGAAATCGAACAAAACTGTCCGGCCAATCGTAGAGAGTTGTTGCCGCTACTTGTGCGAACGATTCCGAGACATATCCAACACGAAGCATCGGCCTGAGCTGCTCTCGCTTAGTGTCGAAGGTTTCAAAGTGGTTCTCGGGAGCGATTTGCTCGACATCCAATATGAAGAAGATGTTTTCTTTTGTCTTTCGGATTGGATTGAAACTAACTACAATGATGCAGAGAGCCGAGCCGTGGTGGCATCGGAATTGGCTGAGATGGTGAGGTTTCCATGGATAACCGGGGATTTCCTCGAAGATGTCGTCTCAGAAAGTCCCCTCATGCAAAGCCATGCTTGCCGAGCTCTTGTGATGGAAGCTGTGAGATTTAGAAGCTATACACAAGCTCGGCAACAGCGGGCGATGCTTGAGACAACCTCCCACAACCGCTTCCGACCTCGCAACAACCTCATTCTCGAGAACTTCTGGGGGAGTTGTAAAACCTATGTCCTACATCAAACGGAGACAAGTTGCCTTGCACATTTTGAGTTCCCTCTAGAGTTGGTAATTTGTATGGGTGAGAGCTTTAGGTCTCGAACATTGACACTAGGTTCAGATTCTAAGTACAATTTCTACCTCCGTGCAACTCCGAAAACCATAAAAATGGCATATAATGCTCAGGTCACTTGTTGCATTGCTCTCATGTGTGCAAGGAATCCAATGTGGAATAGAGATTCAGATGAAGAAAGCCATTCTAATTCCAACACATGGCTTGAATATACAATCTCCATGAAGAGGCAAAACTCACAAGACTATGACTCAAGTGATAGTGGTCATTGTGATTTGGGGGTTTCTGAGGGCACTTGCGTTCAATTTGATGACCTATTTTCTGGTTGGTTTGTTGAGAGAGGATTTAGCTTCCCTCGGTGGAATTTGTCAATCAATGGTTCCATCTCCTTTAAGATTGATCTTCACTTGTGTCATAAAGCCGATGATGCAGAGAGCAATGCTTAAAAGGTGATGTGCTTTTTCTGGATATGGTTTCCACACAAATTCCTCAAAACTTTGATGTTTTTGTTGTTGAGAAGCTAATGCAATTTTTCATTGTAACAAGTATTTTTCTTCTAATATACGGATTCAATGTAATAGCGAGCGGTTCTTTCATTGTCCCAAAAAGGAAGAAAAATACATATGGCTCAAAACATAAAGAAGCCTATGCCAATGAAGTATATGACAGCCCCAGAACACCACATCCAATGCAAATCAACTGTGTGCTTGTATATATCACTGCATACATTTCATGAGAAGACTAAGGGTAGCATTTCTCCTAAACCTTAAAATCATAGTTGAAATGAACACAATTAACTTACTGAAGGTTTGATTTCTTTTACCCACTTCAACATGTATATAATGTAGAAGGCCACTAATTGCAAACAATTACTGCTGTTGTCAATCATTACAGTTACCATGGCTTATGTAATTACTGACTAATTGCAAGTAATTACGGATTTTGCCAATCATGTTTAGACACTCAATCATAGTGAGATTATGTATGCAACCAAAGTTAGAATCAAGTAGAAGAATACATGAAAACAATTCACCTATTATCACCATGTCTGATTTTCAGCAACTGTCTCCAAACCTTTGTATTATGAATTATATTAGTAAACGATATACACCTATGAAAATGTTCGATATAGTTGACAAACTGAAACCAGGAAAGGATTATCAACAGTTCTTCATGGCTTTTATAGAACTTGATTATGAACAAATTATAAATAAAACAGATAGTTTAAGAACAATTTATGAATGAAATAAAAACATAAAAACACATCATAACAAATTGTAAAACTCAAAAATCTTTTACCCCATTTTTGTAGGCATTTTCGGCATTGAATATTTGAACGTAGTATTTTCATGATCAAGTATTTAAACATAATTGCTCTTGTTTATGGTACACAGATAGGCACCAAATTCAGCCTAGAAGAAGATGTTGACATTACCTAGGCTTAGTTCTAACTCTTCTTACATTGTCTAGCTGATGAATATAAGGTGTGGACTACTCAAAAAAACAGAAATTTCTGCCTTCAGCATCATCGTCTCTTCTTTGCCTTTGATACCTTTGACTTTGAGGGTGTCACCAACAAATAGGTAAAAAGGCCCACAATAGAAATTACAGATACAAGGGGACCATATTTTCCAGCTAATGCCTGAATAACAAGCACACAGTAAACAAATAGATATAAGTTGGTTTTTACACCTATAAACTAATGCAAAAAACATTAAAAAACAAGTAACTAGGATTTTCTTTTATACCTTCACCTGTGGAAAGTGATGAATCCATGAAATCCCATCAAAAGAAAAAGAAAACAAGAAAAATAAGATTGACTGCAGAAGAGAAAACCATTGTAACCTAAACAAGTTTAGTGCAACTGTATTTATAATACTTACCCATTGATATTTCTGATCTGGAGAGACTTCCGAGAGCAAGTCTAATTCAGGAATGGGGGTTGACAATGCCTCCTGCACACCAACGCAGCTAGGCTTAAATCATATAGAACATATAATGCATAAGATATACCTGACAATTTAATCAATCTTCTTAAATGCAATTCGATCAGAAAAACAAGAGATATTAGACCTATTCAAAGAAAAGCAGTCATGTGACATTCTTTGATCAAACAAAACCATAGTTCCCCAAACGTAGTTCATAAAGAGTACTCTTTACTTGATCAGAAAAGCAAAATCCTCTACAGTAAGTAGCTCCACACTAGCAAATTACCTCAAATTACTATGCATGTTGTATCTTTGTAATCACTTGCACAAGAATTCAGTTGGAAAGAGTTTCCACACTATTTGTGGTCTTTCCTCAAGATACTTTATACTCAACTAAGTTCCTCAATCAGGTGAGGTTTTGTGGGTTATGGACCACATGGATACATCCATACCCATACATGAACTAAGTTCCTCAATCAGGTGAGGTTTTGAGGGTTATGGACCACATGGATACATCCATACCCATACATGAATGTAAGTCCCAATCATACTAGACTTGATGTAGCTATTTTATCAAATATAAAATCTCACAGTTTACCACAGGATATATCATCATACTGTACACATTCATTCATTGTAGCTTTCAATCAGCCTATAATCTTCATATATTTTTGGATAAAACAGAAGACATACCTGTAGAGTGGATTTTGCAGCAACTCTGTATTTTACCACTGCAGGTGGACCATAGAAGAGGCCTTTTTCTTTGGACTCTAGAGTGAAAGTATGTGTCAAAGTCTTTCCACTGGATACACAAAAGAGTGTTAAAAGTAAGATAAAACTATTTGTAATTGTATATCATCAAAACATACATGGAGATATTATATAAATATAAAATATACAACGAAGACATATACCCTTCTAGCTTGTCCCAGGAGTTAGAACTGTTTCCGCTAACAATGGTGAACTTCTCGCTGGGCCATGTATCATCATTTAAGCTCACATCATATGCAGTGCTGAAAAAATAGACAAAAATTTAGCACTGGAATTTCGAAACTGCTATCCTGCCTGAATTTTTCTACGGAACTCCAAAATACCCTGATCTTATTTAGTTTCCCACGCATCTCTTTAAGTTTTCTTCATTTCCCATGGTCAAACCCAAGAAAGAGAGAAATGAGAGGAGGAATAAACATGTCATTGCTAGCAATAAAAATAATAATCAAGAAAACGGGAGTGAATTAAACATGTAACTGTTCAAATAACACATACAATTGGTCAAGCTGGCTTTTACCATGGGTATTTGGTAAAATAAAGAATAATGCAGGCCTATTTCAGAGTTTCCCCTGAATTTTATCATGGTCATGCACAACACGGGTGAAATGCTCATGAAGATTCAGCGCTCCTTCAACTTGAGTTTTTTCTCTAGGTCTTATAAAGACATAAAAATAGAAATGTTAACAATGATCAGCAAATTAGCATTAAGATCATTATATTTTGACAGGAATGTAACAGAAAACTTTGTTTTTGTACCAAAATGAAAAGCAATTTATCAGACTATGAACAAATTAATACTTTTAAGGTTTATGACACAATTACAACATGATTTTGTCTGGGTTAATAAAATGGATTTTGACAGGACTAAAACATGAGAGTTTGGTTCTCATGTCCTCATGAAAATTGGACGTTCATGTCACATGATACAGCAAATTAGAATGAAGAATGTTAACAGCAGTGCCCTGTCCCTACATCTTTCTAAAGAATTCAATCATTCAGCTGTCCAATCCCCTCTCTAATGCCATAGATTTTACATTATTCTGATCGATAATCAATAAAATACTAGAAATTAGATTTTAAACACTTAAGAGAAGAGCAATTCTTTTATGGTGAATCAACGAAATAGCATGGTGTATATTTGCATAGACCTACTGAAAAAGCATCTTCAATGCCTATGTATTTGCAATGTTTCGAATGGAAGTTCCCAGAGGACCATAAATATAGGTGATGTGGAAGTATCATACGCAAAAGGTCATTGAGAATCACCAAAACCGAATAATTTACCACAGATCAAACAGAACAAGGAATAAGCTATCTTCTACACCAATAATTTCAACAGTCTTTCCCATGGAAAATTGCCCAAAAAGATTGTTTTTGTACAGACATTTCAGCTGTAAGTTTTTTTCAGGCCTAATCTTGCATAAAATTTGATGAAGGATCACCAAAACGTGTGCTTTATAGTGATGGAAAAACCGAAATGATCAAACGCAGATCTACCAAAACCTTGATGTATATCCTCCTACAAAAGAGCCTAAGTTTCTAGAAAAATTTGATCAAGAAATCGGTAGAAACGTAAGCTTTAACATGTATCTAAAATATATTTGAGGTATAACAACTTCTTCAAGCAATAAGCTCTTAGCATAACTTCCATTGAGAATCACCAAAAGGGAATGATTTAGTACAGATGTAGCAGAACTTGGAAACATCATCTTCATTAATACCTTCTCCGACATAAGATTTTAACAAAATACCCATCAAAATTCACCAAAAAAGTCTGCTTTGGCACCGATCTTACAGAAGCTTTCACAAAATTGCCCTAAAATTTATGATTAAAACACAAAAAACAAACAAAAACTCTTGGCAAAATTGTCCATCAAAATTCACCAACAAGAGAATGATATAACACTGGTCCACCATAAGCTTTTTACAGAATTCTGAAAAACAAATTCGCCAAAAGGTTATGATTTAGCACAATTCTAGCAGAAAACGGAAGTACAGTCTGTTGTGATACTTTGTTCAAGGGCTAATACTTTAGCACAACTTTGAGGTAGAAATCACCAAAAGAGTTTGTGATAACAGCAGATCAAACAGAAACTAAATCTAATTTCTACAAAATTATGATCTAGAATCACCAGAAAGAGCTTTGTATAACACGGATCTAACAGGAGATAGGATCTCGCCTCTACAAAACTCCAAATCTACGTTCACGAATAACGGATTTCATTATTACAGATCTAGCAGGGAGTCCAGGGAATTTACTTACGTGAATCCAACGTTGTGGAGGCTGATCGAAACGGTGACATGCTCAGCGGATTTGACCTTAGAGATGGAAGCTCTCTTATGGACGACAAGAAAGGCGTCATCAGCAGCCATGGCAGAGGGGGAGAAGAGGAGACATGACAGGAGAAGAAGACCGAGGGAGAGACAGGGGGCTGTGTTGAAGCTCGCCATATCCTTTCTGCTACGGCTACTGCTCCTGCTTCCCGAATTGCTGAGTATGAATGAACAGAATCGCCCAAAACAAACCCTTCTTCTGACTGACTGTATTTGTATAGTATACATAGTATATACTATAAAGTATATACTATAGTATACATAGTATAATAGTAAATACATACATATGTAGTAAAGTATAGTATAACTCATAAAGTTATAAGTATTTACCTACATAGCATCACATTAGTAAATACATAGTAAAGTATAGTATCGTATACATAGTAGAGTGTAGTATAATAGAGAATACATAGTATAGTAATCATATAGTGTACAAAGTATAGTGTAGATTATACATATACATAGTATAGTATAGCGATAGTGTAGTGTATACCGGAAGGTTTTGCACTACCGAAGGCTACTACGCACGGGGCGTGTTGGGTGGTGTGTTTGTTGTCGTCCCGCCTGCCCGTTGTCTATCGATGCGTGCAAACAAGTTCTGTCACTATTAGATGGGGTGAGCATCGCATGCGTAGCCGCTGTTTTTTGTTTTATAAATTCCCACTACGAAGAGATTATGTGTGGGTGCAGTAAGTGCCTGTGCCCGTTGGTGTATATTGTGTCGAGGTGCAATGTTTGTCATATATCTCAGTATGTTGTGTGGGGCCATGCATTGATCTGAGATCATACATACATGGGGATGCTCAATGATATTAGGTTACACCTACGTAAGTATTCACTCATGTTTATCTCATGCTCCCAATGTTGGTCCTTTAGATTGCATACAAGTTACATATGTTGAATCAATAGAGGTGCATTGGTGTTAGACAAAGACCCATACAAAGCATGGAGGGTGTGCATTCATGTAAACTATATGCTCAGGTTATGTTGGCACGTGTAACATCGTGAGATGGTACTTGCACTTGTATTCTTTGGTGTTTACCTCCTCTCTAACAAAGAGCTCCTCTAAAATTTCCATAAACAAATGTGTGGTTACTTAATGGAGATGCATAGGTGAGAGATGTGGAGGTGTATGTTGGTTTGATCTTCTCCCATCCAACAGGGTCCTCTAAGTTATGCATAGATTATACTCGAGTAATGTTTTCATTGGTGTTGAAATTATTCTACGAGGCCAAGTATATATACGTAGCTCTCTTTGTTGAATCATGGACGTGCATTGGTATTAGATGATGCGTGGGTAATCTATGATGTGTGCCTCAATGTTGATATTCTATCGTGGAAAGGAGGTTCTCTAAATTGTATATAGATTATTTATTGGTTTATGTTTATGGATGTTAAGGTTTCCACTCCTTGTTTTATGGATCCAACCTGATTAGCCATTCATAAATTGTTAGCTAAACATTGGAGTTATTGAGATTCAACAAGACAATATCACAATGTAATCCAACTTAGAAAATGGAAGATGAACACACATCCTTGTCTATAAATTTAAGCATTTATTGGAATTAAAACGACTTTTTCAACTTCTAGTTTACGGGAACCCTATAAGTTATTACATATCCATGTAAGCATAGTACACCACTAGTAATGGCAATCAAATAACAATATTTGTCATAATGTCATGTTATAAGGTCATGGTT
Organism: Azolla caroliniana; assembly: GCF_043228905.1. Taxonomy (NCBI): domain Eukaryota; kingdom Viridiplantae; phylum Streptophyta; class Polypodiopsida; order Salviniales; family Salviniaceae; genus Azolla; species Azolla caroliniana. Next base: position 6,174,157 of record NW_028230447.1, read on the forward strand.
CAAACAAGAAAGTCGTCTCTTTTTGTGTTGCAATTCCATAAGGAGGGACGGTTCACTAAATTTCTCGCATAAACAAAGATGGTTTCCTAAATGTCATGACAACTAGAAACAATAATGTACCCCAAATCAACCAAAATTTGAATTACAAATTGGCCAAGACTAGATCTATCGGTTGATATAAAAAATGAGACATCTTGGGTTGGATTATAACACGAGAATATTATGTCAATTACAAATTATGGCTGCACATAAAATATGTGACAATAAATGCATGTTTAAGACTTGTATTTTAAATAATATGGAAGGTCATGGCTTGAAATTTTGAAGCTAGAAACATGGAATATAATATTACATTTGTTGTAGAATGCAATATTGGAACCTTTATACCTATACTTCAATCTCATTGCTTGCCTCAAAAATAGCTTTCCAAAATCACTTCAATTTCTTTTACTAAGGTAAATGGTGATGAAAAAAACACACATCTCAATTATGTGGAAGAAATTAGAAGGAAAATTGTAGAGTTATTTGCAGAAAACAAGGACGACAATACCAAGACGTTCTTATTTTGACATTGAGATTGTAAAGGAAGTTATAGTTTTCTATTTATAATGACTTTGAAACTTGTTTTTACCCAACTGAAGGACCGAAGACGATAGCATTGCGAACAAAATTCTTGACCACTGAGGTGTTTGAAACACTCTCCTAAAAAGGTAGGAACACCCACCATAAGCTAAAATGGGATGTTGTACAATTTCAAGAGGAAATCATTGATGACACAACATTTTATAAAAAATCAATTAGCAAGCGTAAGGATTTCATTGCAATGGTATTTCAATTCAATGGTAATTTACCTATATCATGATATTTGGAATTTGATATTTGATTTAAAGGTTCACAACATTAGAGAATACTTAAAGTTCCACCTTTTGTTTAGTAGTTTGATGCATCTTTGCCATCACATAACTTTGCAAAAACATTTAACCAAGGTTTTACTCGCATTTTTAACTTGATTCGAATCGGCAAAGTCTTTGCACAAATGACCATCCACGAGAAAGCATCGAATTATGAAAAAATCCAAAACTCATAAGAGTCCTAAAATATTTCATGCATTTGCCAAACTTCCAACATTCTACAACGTGGCCTTAAGAAGTACGAAGGAAAAAACCTAAGGACCAACTTAGGAATCAACATTTGAAATGGAAGTACTTTTTGACATTTGACATCGTGACAAAGGTGATGCAAAAAGTATAACAATCGCATCCAAATGTTTTTTCTATAAATAATTTAGCCTCACAAACACTTTTGTGATTGGAAATATGAGAACAATTTTGTGAATCTATCAAATCAATAATTAAAATGTCAAGATCTTGGCAATAATATGGATGGACCAAAATAATGTGTCATTCAGAATTCTCACAACTTTTGGTTGCAAATTATACACGAAGACATCCCTATAAGTCACTATAAAATAAATGGAATAACAAACATCATGACCTCTATATATTTTATATGAGATTTTAAATGGCCTTCTTGATCCCATCTAACTACGGGTGTGTCATATTAAAGCCTATACTGTGAAGTCTGAATGGTTGTGGGTTAGAGGCTTAAGCAATGGATATGTTGTTGCCTCCAAGATTCAAAGGGCTTCCAAGCTGCCTCAACGGTTAGTACTAAAAGATCTAGGCGGTGTTAGTCGCCAAGGACTGGAAAAATTACAAAAGGATATGGGCAACATTAATCTCCAAGGACTAGCAAATTTACAAATGGATTTGGGCGGCGTTAGTCGCCAAGGACTGGCAAAATTACAAAAGGATCTAGGCGGCCTTAGTCGTCAAGGACTCACAAATTTACAAAAGGATTTGGGGCGGCATTAGTTGCCAAGAACTGAAATCCTTCAATTTCTTAATTCAATTTTATGAGCACAAACTGTTACAGGCATGACCATATAATATCCCGTAGTATTTTATACACGTGGATAAGTGTGAGGGTTAAACAAGAGTGTAAAGAAGGGGATGATTACTTTTAATCCTCGGATTGAGACAACCCATTAGGCCAAGAGTGAACTTGCCTGGGGGCCTTGGGTATCGCTATAAATATGAGGCCTACCTACCCTCATTTCATCATATATCTCGACTTGGCCTAATGGGAGGGTAGCTAGGCCTCATATTTATAGCGATACTCAAGGCCCCCATGCCAGTTCACACTTGGCCTAATGGGTTGTCTCAATCCCGAGGATTAAAAGTAATCCTCCCCTTCTTTACACTCTCGTTTAACCCTGACACTTATCCACGTGTATAGAATACTACGGTAAATTCTCACCGCAGGATATTATATGGTCATGCCCGTAACACAAACAAACCACTCCTTAACAAAGACATTCAAGAAGATAAAAAACTATGAGATAAATACGTTTTCAAAGATCTTTTGGTTATTCCCCATCAGTACTTGGGTCAACCCCAAAAGGACCAATTACTCACATCGTGTGATCCTGGGTCTAAAGTCAAAATACTCGTTTAATGTGAGAGCTTGTTGCCCTTTAATATCCGACACCCAATCCAATGAACGTGGAGACCAAGACACCAACAAGGGACACCAAGCTTGACAAATTACAAGAAAAAGGGGATAGAGTAAACCCAAATAGGAAGCGATATAGCCAATAGGTTGCCTAGTATTAAAGGAACCCACTGACCTTGTAAAAAGTTATAAAAGCCACCTTTATGTGACTTTTGTAGCTCTTCTCCAATATTGGGTTTTCTCCTTTCCTTTAGTGTATTAGAGCTTTCACTCTATCCCCTTAGTCCTCTATTAGAGCTAAGAACAATTAGGGTTAGGAGCTAGTTCAGCCAAACCCTAGTATTTCCAATCTTGTATGGTGCTAAACCTCCTTGGTAATAAGAAATGGTGTATTCATTGTCTTCAAATCCATTTCTATGTATGAGAGAGAGAGAGAGAGAGAGAGTGTGTGTGTGTGTGTGTTAAGTAAGCTAGTAGTTAAAGGGTGGTTGACAACTACCCTTGTTCGTCTTGCCACTAAAAGGGTATATGTCGGTCGGTTGCTTTTCGCCCCCTCTAATTGTAACCACTCGCAATAGGATCTCTACCCTGATGGCTCCAAACGTGTTCCATCCGATTGAGTAGTATTCGGACAGGTCAATCAACGTTGTCTGCTCAACCACTACAACCATCTGGAATAGGCTCAATGTTTGGAATCGACACATGATTTGTGATCAACCTCTTGAAATCAGCACATTGGCATCCAATCGGCAATTACATGTGCTCAACTTGGCTAGATGACATTTGGGAAGATTGGTCGGCTCTGTCCCTTCACTTGTCGTAGTCACTCTGAGCAAGTTTAGCATCCAATTGTCATTCAGAACCTAATTGACTAAAAAATAGGCCAATTGGTTGTAGTCACTCCAAAGAGAACCCGTTGATAGTCGATATCGATTAACTCGTATCCAAATCAGGCTAGAACGAATTTGGGTGAGCCAGTTGGTTGCACTCAACCACCGTTCGTAACCAACTCTGGGTAGAAGTCTTACAAAAGCCGACACAGAATAGCATCAACATTCGGCTCATCTGAGATTAGTCTCAAGAAATTTGACGGGTCAAACTTCAACTTCTGGAAGGAACAAATGCAAGACTATTTGATCGTTAAAGGTCAGATAGATTTGATCGAATTCAAAAATCCTCCATAAGAGTACAAGCTGAATTAAGTGGACAAAGTTAGATCGAATTGTTTGAGCCACCATTTGGATGCACTTGTTGGAATCAGTGTACTTACTGAAGCAGCTCAGAGGAAATCATTCGTAAACGATTTGACCAACAACGCCTACATAGTACATGGTTCGATCGACTAACCGAACAGTCGAGAGAGAAGTTCTTCCTGACCATCGACAAATTCATGAAGTCGGAGCAAGTCCAGGGATAATCGGACATGCAATTACTATAAGAAGCCTGGAAAAATTAAAGCCGAATATTGCGCCCTCAAAGCTAGAAACGATAAAGCTTAGAGAGCCGATCACAAGGGTAGTCAGCAACCTATGCACTTTTATGCCTAAGGATGATCACCAAAAGTTAGAGCCACGATCTTGGAAATGCATTTTCCTTGGTGATGGATTAGAAGGCGAATTTCGCTATCAACTCTGGGATCTAGAGAATAGACAAATTATCCGAAGTTCGGACGTTGTCTTCAATGAGTTGGAAATGCACAAGTCGGCCAAAAGGCCGATCGAAGTCAGACAAGTCACATTTTTGGATGCTCTGACTCCTTCTGACGGCCTGGCACAACACACTAGAGCGGCAACATGGCAAGTCGTCCCTACCGGACAAGCCAACTTAGAGAGTGGCCTAAGTGGCGATCCAGGAGTGGATTGGCTACTCAAGAGATGATCATCAATGATGATCCGGCGAGTCCAGTCATCCCAAGACAGTCTAAACGACTGTCTCAACCACCGGAGAGATACTCTCCTGAACTATTCTTCACATATCCCGGTGAGCCAACGTCTTACGAAGAAGCATTGGCATGTGCCGATTCGGCCATCTGGCATCTGGCAATGGAGTCGGAAATAAACTTCATCCGCCACAATAAGACATGGGACCTAATCGAACTACCAAAAAATCGACATGCTCTTTAGTGCAAATGGATCTATCGTCTCAAAGAGACATCAGATTCTACATGTCCCAAGTATAAAGCTAGATTAGTAGTGAAGGCTTCCGACAATAATATGGCGTCGACTTCAACAAAACCTTTTGACCAGTGGTGAAAATGACCACCCTTCGATTCTTATTAGGCGTAGTGGCAGCTAAAGACTTGGAGCTAACACAACTAGATGAAAAGACAACATTTCTCCATGACAACCTCGAGGAGGAAATCTACATGGAACAGCCGAAAGACTTTCTTGAACCTGGCCGAGAATGTCTAAACTACCGACTCAAGAAGAATCTCTATGGTCTGAAGCAAGATCCATGATAGTGGTATAAGAAGTTCGACAATTTTATACAATTGGTTGGCTTCTCCAAGAGTGATGAGAACCACTACATCTTCTTGAGAACAACTCAAGATGGGGTCCCCATCTTCCTCATCATCTACGTGGACGACATGACATGCTTCTCTCTGGTCGGCATGCCAGAGAGTTTGCCGATCTTGTTCAACAACTGTGGTTGAAGTTCGCAATGAAGGACCTAGGTCCTGCTCGACACATACTCGGGATAAAGATTAGTCGACTACGGAATCAATGACAATTATTTTTGTCTCAAGCCGTCTACATCATACGTATCTTGGAGCACTTCAACATGCAATCAACCAAATCTGTTTTGACCCCACTCCCCATTAATCTTCAGCTCTCTCAGCATGATTGTCCGACATCCAATCCGAAGGGGGAAGATATAAAGTCGGTACCGTACGCACCGGTAGTCGGCTCCTTGACGTACGTGATGGTCACAAGACGGCCTGATATTGCTCATGTTGTAGGAGTCGTTAGCAAAATCATGCACAACCCTGGTTGATCGTGTTAGAACACATTCAAGCATGTGTTCATATATTTGGTAGGCGCACAAGACGTTGGAATAGTCCGAACAAGAACTTAGGCATTGTCGACTACAACGACTTAGACTTTGTTGGTTGTGTGGACAACCTAAAGTTGACGATTGGATACTTCTTCAAATTCAACAATGGATCAATTTCGTGGAAGTCGAAACTTCAAGAATGCACCACCACTTCAACGACTAAGGCCGAATATGTAGATGTGTCCAACGCGACGAAAGAGACTCTATGGCTCAGTTGACTGGCGTGTACATTTCGACGAGTCGATCCCAATTCGGCTCTAGTTGTCTACAATGACAATCAGGGCGTTGTGGCCTTGTTGAAGAATCCGGTTCATCATAACGCCTCCTAATGCATTGATGTTCAATACCACTTCAATCGGGATTGTGTAACTTCAGGGAAGCTCGGCCTCGAGAAGATCTCCACGGTTGATAACATATCAGACGGGATGACCAAGTGTCTCACAGTTGACCGATTCCGGTCACTTCGGTACCAGATGGGTTTAAGGAGAAATCAGTTCAATCGAGTCGAACAACAGAGCTAGCCTCAACAATCGACCTTGACAGTCAAATCGACTTTTGCACTCGAATCAGCCAATTCGACCTCTGTTTCTTTCCGACCATCACTAATTCGTCTATCACTTGTTGTAGCATCTCTTTGTACATCCTGTATACCTTGTTTCATATTATAGGTCTCTCCTTAGTGTACACGCCCATTATGGGGGAGTGTTGAATACGGGTGTATAATTGCCATATTCACGATGTCCCTTTAGACATACTACATTTAAGACATTTATGTAAATATGTCTAAGGGCAATTGCCCTAACCCAGTTACTATATATCTAGTCTGGTAACCTAGTTCGAGTTGTTGTTGATGGTAAGTTGTAACCTTTTGGAATAATAAAGTTACAAAGTGTGCCTACTCTCTTCTCTCTCTCTCTCTCTCTCACACACACACACACATTTTGTCTCTTTGATCTTGATCTTTGTAGGTTGATCTATTCATCTCAATCTACTTATGTTATCACTTGTCAATCTTCATCATACACTATTGATATTGTTTCTACACTAACGGTCTCATGCTACAACACCGTATTGTCCATGTTCTAGTGGAAGCACACGAAAGCCACACAAAACCCTAAAGGGTCCCTTTCACATTATAAGCCCAATGTTGTTCATTGATTGCTCCTACATAATGTAAAGGGTAGTTCCCCACAATTACAATAAAACAATGTTTCTTACATATATTTGACTTATGGCCAATAGATGAGCTTCAAAAATGCTAAAACATAATAGGGTTTGTTACAACTCAAGAAATATGGCATTATTTCCCTTAACAGATTCTCTCATTGCAAAGTTAGTCAACAACTCTTCGGATCCTTGACATATGCAAAATCATTTAAGGTATGAACCACACTTCAGCCCACCCTTTGAGAGTGAGGCCAAAGCAATTATTCTTGTGAGCTTGCATAAATTGTTAAAATGCTCTTCAGGATTGTTGGCATCTTTGGATATTGTAAAACAACTTAATTAAGTTACTAACTTGGGCACCTTTTGCCATTATTGTTCATTGGTCGGGATACTTGTGTTTGTATCGATTTGAGAGTGACGGTGGCTCCAAGTTGGAGCGTATGATCATTACTTTGTCCCACGTTTATTCTATGGAAAATTCTTCAGATAGCTCCTTACTGACGAGGGACTACTACCTAGCCTATTTGTGTAGGGAAATGAATTCTCTCTACTCAGTGGTGAAACGAGCTTTTTTTGTCTACTTAAAATGTTATTAAGTCATGATATATATCTTTTCAACCATGTGTCAAAAGCCAAATCATGCTATGCTATGACAATCGTATTTCAAGGGTCTGGAATTTAGGTACCACGTTGTTATGGTTATGCGCGAAGAAGGGGCAAAGAAGGTGTTGACTTGTTGACCTCTATTTAGGTCTATATTTGGCGTTAATCTTGGTGTCGAACATTCCCCATATGTTTTATTTCTACCCCCAGACTCTTCTTTGGGTTGTGGTTAGTTACTTTCATTTTCTATTGTCGAGATAGGCATATAATTGAAAAGTCACTTTAGAGATCCTTCCCAAGTGACATTTTTAGGTATGCTTGTGTGTTGGACTAAGTTGGTTTTGTTTTTGGAATCGAGAGCTCTAATCACATGTCCAACCCTTGCATACATTAACCTCATGAACTCTAACTCGCCTCTCTCGAAAGGGCCAACCTCGCTAATGCCTTATATAGGCTTAAGTGTTAATCATACAAACAAATTAAGCTCACCTCTCTCAGGAGGGAGTATTTAGGTTTTGCCTCAACAACACTTAACACAAATAGTTGACAAGTATGGGGGAGAAAGAGAAAGTTAAAGGTTATTTGGAAAGAGATTGGTTCCTTCACGTTCGAGTGATCAATATTAGGCTTAAAACTCTAGGACTATCTTTGTTGCACTCCCCTTTCTCCTAGTCCCACACCCGGTCTTTGGTACCAATGCCAATATTGTCACGAGTGGTAGTATGTACTACAAGTACTTAACCCGAATGAAATATCAAGCCTTACTTGGAAGGCATGGCATCATATTTGTATTCCAATAAGACTCGGCAAGGAAACAATTTTTAATTTATATTTTGAACTTCATGGATTTAAATTTACTTGGCAAGGCATGGAGTCATATTTGCATGGCTCAAAGATTCAGTATGCTTAAGGGTATATTTGAGGGACAACAACTATGGATAGAAATGGTCACTTACATCATTAAGAAATAAGGTATGAAGCATGGAAATACGAAGATTGTAGCCTCTTAGTGGGAGGTGATAAATAGTGATAGACAAATCAAACATGTAAGGTCATTGACAACTGAACATTTATTGTCCGCTTGGTAGCATGTCTTGGATTTTTTAGAGTGGCATCAATCACACGAGAGGGAAAATACAACTCCTTGCGATTGGAGGTATTGGAGATATCTCTCGTCTTTCGGTACGAGAGGATAAACACTCCTTTCTAATGGTTGGGACCCCGAAGAAAAACGATGCCTTTTTTCGGACAGCTAGAATGAGGTTTTGTGTATCCTAGAAATATTGGCATGCTATACATATATGGTCAGGGGTCGCAAGAAAATAAATGCCCAAACTTTTCAACATCCAGTCCCAGATTCGGATCGACAATGGTAGGTCACGAAAGCCTTGTTGGCGAAGTAAAAAACCAGACAAGTGATAAATACATCACAAACTAACTCAGATGTATAATGTACATGGATGGTAGAATGGGTTAGTGATGGACGAGCAGGATGGACAGATGAGCGGGCGGGCAACCGACTCCTCACCATCACACACTCACTCACACCCACACATTCTCTCTTGCTCTCTCCATTGTGTGTGTGTGTCTCTCTCTCAATCAATGATAAGTTGTTACACAATACAAGCACTCCATCTTGGGTTCGAAACCCAATTTCCTCACCTCTATATTATATTCTTCATACATATCTCTTTTAATTCATTACATGCCACTGTATGTGGAATGTAGGGGGTTGAACCCACGACCTCGTGGTCTCCATTGGGCAAACCTTACCAACTGAACTACATCTGTATGGGCAATGTGTGTGTGTGTGTCTATCAATCTCTCAATCAGGAGGTGGTGATGGGCGGACGGATGGATGGATGAATGGCGGGGTGGACAAACGGGCGAGCGGGCAACAGACTCCTCACCATCACGCAACCCCCCCCCCCCCCCCCCCCCCCAAAACACCCCACACGTACATTCTCTCTCTCTCTCTCTCTCTCTCTCTCTCTCTCTCTCTATGTGTGTGTGTGTGTGTGCGTCTCTCTCTCTCTCTCTCTTTCTATGTGTGTGATTGTATATCACATATGTACATATATAGCTTCTTCTTCTTCTTCTTCTTCTTCTTCTGGTTCTGGTTCTGGTTCTGGTTCTGTCTAAACAGAAATCATTTCTTCTTCTTCCTTTTTTCTCTACTACTACTACTACTACTACTACTACTACTTCTACTGCTACTGTTACCACTTTCTCGTTTTCTGTTTTCGTATTCACTCCCGCGCTGCTACCATCGCCATCGCCATCGCCATCGCCATCGCCATCGCCATCGCCATCGCCTGCTCCTCCGCCTTCTTCTTCTTCATCTCTCTCTCTCTCTCTCTCTCGACTGTGTGCTCCGTTCGTCCGTCCATCCTTCCATTTTGTCTGTCTCACCGAACATAAAACGCCGTCAAATCCCAGGTAAGGATTTTCCTTCCTTCTTTCGCACACACGCATATGTATTATACTTATATACATACATATACATATTTCTTTTTGCTTTATCTCTCCCTCCCTCCCTCTCTCTCTCTGTGTATACCTCATTCTTTACACACAATCGGTGCAAATGCCTCCTGGCCTCTGGATTATATCCGTCGAGAATTGACTAGATTACGTCGAAATATTTTCAAGCCAAGATCTGTTCCTTTGATGCTCTTCTCGTTCCTTCCGTTCTGCTTTTCTTCACTTACTTACAACTTCCTTCCCCTGTGACTCATTCAAACGGGCCAAATCACTACGATTAGTCGATCAATTTTGCGGATTTTTGCTCCAAGTAACGCCTTCTTTGCTCAGATGACGTTGGCTTTAAGTCAAAAATTTTTCCTTCTGAATTCACTCTTTTTGTATCAAATCTGTGGATGTTGATCAAGGTAATGCACATTATCACGTTCGCATTTTGGTAAAAGTAAGATCTATTCACTTTCGTACTTTCTCTGCTTCATCTGAGTATATTTCATGCTTCCCATACAAACGGATCAAAGAATCCATTTTCCTGGTTTACTCGGTTGTTTCTGTTCAACTTCATGCTTTCTCTGCTTAGATTTATGCTTTGTTTACGTCACAGGTAAGATTCTCTTCCTTACGCTCTTTTGCTTTCCCTCTTTCTTCCTGCATATATCACTTTCTTCCCAGACAAACGGGCTAAATAATTTGTGTCGCTTGGATTAAATCTGCGGATTCTGCTCTAGGCAATGGCTATAATCCGGAAGCTCTTTGGTCAGATTCTGGTGAACTTCATGAATACTGGTCTTTCTTTGATTGGAACTTTTCTTAGGTGATGCATTTTCTATGAGAATCACTTCCTTTGTTTCTTTGAGGGGTTTTCTGTTTCTTGGTCATGTTTATCCAAAAAATTTCAAATTGACACATTTCTGAGATCATATGTCTTCTTTTTGTTCATGTTTGCCATTCAAGTCAGTTATTCTTAGGAAGCTGGCAGAGATCGACATTCCCATTTTTTTACTTCATTTAAGAGTTAAAATAAACAGTTGCGATCTTTTTCAGGTCTCACAGGCCATAATGGTCTATTAGAGATGTTAATGTATCTTTTATTTTTCTCTCTACAAATTAAAGGCAAACTCAATCCCGTGTTTCTTTGTTTCGATTTTGCTGAATTTTATTCTGAATGGAAATTTCCTTAAGAGGATATATTTTCTGTGAGAAAACACTTGACATTTTTTCAGGAATGATCTGTTTCTTATTCCTTCCTAGCTGACTCTACTTTCTCTTAGATGATATTCGTTTTATCTGGATTTAGTGAAGTTCAAGGCCAGTAGATTTTGTTCGTTGAGAACTTTTCTAACATGATGTCATGTCTGTGTGATACCCTCAGGATTTTTCTGTTTCTTGTTCATGCTCAGCAGACTTACTTTGATTGGAAATACTCTTAGTTTGTTTTATTACACATCCACAACTGATTATTTATTGGTAATTGATCAGTTTGTGTGCAATCCATCTGCTTATCTCCTATATGAGATTATGGATAATGCTATTAGAGTGTTTCAAATATACGAGTCTGTGATCCATCTCGTCAATCGCTTGCTTCGTCATTTTTTGGAGAGAGATGATATGTTATGCACATGGATTTCCGTTAAATTTCCTTCTCCAAGTCAGATTATGTATAATCTGTGTCTATCAGTGGAGTTCTATGTAGAAAATTGTTTGAGATCGAGGGATTGTATATGATCTGATTGCCTTTCCTTGGTTAATCAGAGGGACCAGGCCTACATGAGAATGATTATTGATGCCATGGATAGTGCAGCTGTCAACTGGAATGCTTTAGATTCCCTTGTTCTAGATTACACGCAGGTTGAACAGTTGTTGTTAGACAGTGGAACAACTTCAGATAACTTTCTTGTTCGTGGTACAATTGCCAATATTCGCAGACTAATCGAAGAAGGTTCAATAAGCGAGGCGTTGCAGTTGATTGAACAACATGCACCATCCGTTCTTCAAGATCAACGGCTCCTTTTTAGATTGCATAAACAAGTAAGCCTCTTTACATGAGGTGGAAAAGTCAGTGTTTTGCTGCACAAGAATGCTTGTAGATGAACTTTTCATCCTTATTTATTTTTCTTCCAATCCATTTTTCACAGAGATTCATAGAGTTGCTGCGTAGTGGGAATTTGGATTCTCGGGATCAAGCTATTGAATGCTGTCGGACAATCCTACGCCCTTGTGCTTTAAATGCATATCCTGTAAGTTCCACAACCCATTATCATACATGATAAACTGGCCTTACCATTATTCTGAATGTGTATGCCTCGTCTGGAGGATGGCCACATGTTCTGGTACCTGATTTTACTGATTGGACTTTCTACGTGATTCCCTTTTGTTGAATTTGTTTTTATCTTTGTATTTTTGGGATAGATGACACAGAGAAATAAATCTTTATTCATTCCATAAATAGAGTATTTAATGTTCGTTGCTGGTTCTGATATCATGTTTTTATTTTTCTTGTTGAATTTTTACTTAGGAAGCATATGAAGAGTTTAAGCGGTTGATGTTGGCATTTATTTATACAAAAGATGATAATAGCTCTCCAGTTGTGGATCAGGTAATAACTAGTTATTCTGTGGGTGTCCGTTCAATAAATGGTTTAATATTGATATTATGTTGGCAACGGGGTAATCGATTGTGTAACTCAAAAGGTTTAAGCTGATGTTATACTTAGTTTTCAGCGTTTGATATCATTGTTCAAAACATTTCATCTCAGTGGCACCATCATTCTACTGTTAAGATGCCCTACTAGAAACATAGTTTTGAACACACCCTTCATGCCAACTTTTGAAGCTGAAAACATTTTAAACCTGGTTGATGAACTTTCTGGATACAAGTAATTTACTGTAAGATCTATTTAAATATTATTATATCTTACAAATGCTATCTATGTATTCCAACTCATATCTATGATAGACGAAGAAATTGTTGTTCATTAGTAGAATGTGCCATGTCTTTTACAGTGTGCCTCTACATAATGAGAAAGTGCTTGCTTAGTCCATTTTGGTTTTTTAATATAAACCTCAAATTGCACACTGTAGTGTAAAACACCTTTCTCTTGGGTTGATTATCATTATTTTCAAAATAACGATGAAAGTGTTCTGCACTCTTATTGACTTTGTATATTCCTATGAATAATTTTTTCTTTAGTACATGGATTCAAACTCAATAGTATATCCACAATATACATAGAGAAAGTTCTGACTGGAGCAGAAAGAAGTGGTATTGTATTTATTAGAATGCCTTACATTTTAAATGCAATAAAGTACATTGGTTGTTTTGTAATTCATATTGTATTGCTTTAGAGGACGTCAATAGTTGTAGTATGTACTATGTATGATCATTGGAGGCAATTTTCATAAAAATGGGAAGCTGAGTTGCATCTTATAACTTCAAATTGACAAAGTTTGTATTTTCCATCAATTAGTCAACTGTAGTACATCATTGTATATTCACAAAAGTGCATTTTATCGCATGTCACATTAACATTCGCAACACTACTAAACGTGCGGTGAATACTATCTTTTATGTTTGTATTGACACCCATTTGTTCCCCAAATAGATTTTTTATTTCTAAATCTGGAAACTCACCTGTCAAAAGTTTATTCTTTCTACAGAATAAGACGTCATCAGATGAGAAGTGAGAAAGCAACTTGATGTTAAATATGTTTTGTTCTGTTTTCTTGCACTGATACTCACCCAGTGAGAGAAGGCTTAAATTTATGTCCGACTCAGTTTACTATTCTGTTAACAGTGGGCTGAGTCAAGGAGGTTTGAGCTAGCTGCCACTGTTGCATCTGTTTTAAAAGCTCAATTACATGCATATGACCCTCTTTTCTCTCTTACCCTGCGCTATCTTGTCAAGTATGTATTCGGATTTATATTTTTGATGTATTTTCATTTGCCACCTCTTTTAAAGTTTTGTCTCTACAATGAAATAAATTTTATTTTTAATTTTCTAGTACGCATATCAGCTATTGTTTTCGCCATGGTTTAAATTCATCGATAGCAAAGGTTTGTGAGACTGTCATGTCTAAAGAGAAGGATCCTGCTGCAACTCCATATGATTGTCTTCTAGAGGCCCCAAAATTTAATGAGGTTGGTCTGATGTTCTTTGATGATTTCAAAGATTCCTGTTTGATTTATGTGCACCATATGTTCTACATCTACTTCATTCCATGTTGAGAATTTTATTGGTTTAATTGCATGTTTGTTCAAGAGTGATGTTCAAGCATTGGCACATGCTGTGGACTTGTCAAGGCAAGAAGCAATTGATAGTCTGAGGTATGCTGGAGGCGATCTTACTCTTGCTTTCAAGGTACTATTTGTTTGAAAAAATGGTGGTGACCCCATGCTATCTACTCACACATTTTGATTATTTTTGGGGTGAACGGTTGTCTTTCTCTTTACTGACATGATAAAATGCTATTCACATACAGAATGAATTGAGCAGGATGAAGTTAAACACAAAAGTTGTTGATGAGCTTGTGTATCACTATTGTCTATATAGAGGTTTGATTGATGGAAACACAGACTCTAGAAACAGCGATATTGAGTCAGAGAATTCTGAAGAGCAAGGAGGCTTACGAAGGGTTGAACATACATCAAATGCTTCAACTCAAAGTGATATGTCAGTTGAAAACACAGAATATTTAGTTACCTTTAAACACAGGGAAACAGTGGCAGATAGAAATGATACAATGATGGAAGATCAAGCCGAGTCTCTTTCCGAACATAGTTTAGCAGGTGAATCTTCTAATGGTGATAGTTGCACACGTAGCGAGAGTAACTGCAGCACTAGTGATTATGTAGTCTTGCCAGAGCAGAGGCATAATGCTGTTTGGAAGAAATCACAGTCCAATATCCCTCGAAAAAGATGGAAAGGGCGCTCAAAATTCTCAGATCTTGGTAATAAAAAATGCACATGCATTGGAAACGGACAAATGACTGTAATTAAAAGTAACAAAATTGATATTGCACCGAATCATACAGAAGAACAGGTGTGTTATTTTTCACATACGTGTTTTAAAAACCAGGTTATATCTCATCTCTTCACATGTTCTAAACAATAAAGTGACTTCGTTTCCAGGGATCTGAGATTGATAAATTCGAATTAGCTCTTGAAGTTAGAGAGCTAGTATTTCAGGGGATGATTTATGATGTCATCCATAAAGTAAAGGGACTGAATCCACGAGTCTTTGAATGTAACCCACATTTACTTTTTCAATTGAAGCAGGTCTGGTTAATTTAAATACAAAATTTTAGCTCTGTGATTTTGGAGTTCTTGGTGTCTCATAGTGTTGTTTTTATAGATGGAGTTTCTGAAGCTTCTTGAAGAGGGCAATTATACAGAGGCACTTAGTATAGTGCGTGGTGTTATGGGTCCACTTGCAGCAAAATATTCCGATTTATTAAAACCCCTCAAAGAAACCATGTTAGCTTTTGCAAAGCCTCAGGGGGAGTCATTACTGAAACCTATTTTTGCATCAGGACTTGGTGCAACCTTTCAGGTATTCTCTGACTTACGGGAAATTTGCGATTGTTCTCTTGTTTTTCTGTTTATAGCTCATTGAAAGGATTTTAATGATAGGCCTATCTTGTGATCATTATTAAAAATATTTTAATGAAGTCTCAAGCTTTTCTTGACTTGCATGGGATGATGCTGAGATTGGTTTTCAGTGCAAACAGATGGCTATAGGAGGCGGACCTAAGTGGCTGGGGTTGCGGAAGTATGATTAATGAAAAGTTTCAAGTAGTCTGGAACTGTAGGGATAGGCTGATTTGAAATGGATTGGATATTAAATGAACTTCTTTGGTTATGGTTAGGATGAGGAGGAATGGTTAAGCCAATAAAATTATGAAATTTAAGGAGACTCACAATTTAACCATGCTGAATTTTTGCCAATTAGCCATTCCAGCCAGATGTCCCTTAGGATGGAACTTGTCAAAATGTTCGCAGTAGCAGAACTATGCAGTTCAGCTCAAACATGAAATTTGCAAATATTGACTTCTCTGTTTTGGTGATGATATTAGGGTTTTAGGCACATGTTAAGCATAATAGCAGTAGTGTATTGAGAACAAGCTAGTGAGCAGTAAGATGGCAGATTTGTTTGTTAGAAGGGAATAAGGACGAGTCTCAAACATAGAATGGAGTTGATTTTGGACAGTTTTTTGACAATTAATTAATTAAGAAACAAGAATGATGAGAAAAACCCTTAACAATAGCATAGAAATCAAAGGGATTCTGGAATTTGGTAATTCAAGTTTCTCTGTCTGTGAAGCTGACCAAGGCGTGGGCTTTGTCTTCAGATCAAGCCTCATTTGTTTAGTTTCAAAGAAGACTGCTAGAATGTTCTGGTTTTGTAAGAGTATGATAAGTTATATTTCTTTGTTTGTTTAATATTCTGCGCTTTTTGGCATGAATATTCATGTAATGAGACGGAAAAGAAGAAGAAAAAAAGATATAAATGTCTATCTATCTGAGGCCGATTGGGTATGAGACCAATCACGTTTATAAATTTCTGTAACTTCAGGTTATCCATATTGAAAAAATAAAAGCTCTAGGCTTCCAAAAGAGCTATATGGGGTATTTTTATAATTTGCAGTAATTCATCAGATGATTTTACAAGCATGAAGTGCTAACTACTATGTGTAAGCTGTGGTGAGGGAACATGGTATTGGTTGGTGTTGTGGAGGGAGGTGATGACAAATAGATAAACTGCATCTGGGGTAGTTCAGACATAGTGAGTAATGATCTCTATGATCTGGTGAGGGCATGACCACATGTCTTGTATCTTGGTACTTGCAGTCTCTGTTGCTGTCAACATTGCCCCGCTCACTTAGTGGGAGACTCCTAATACATTTCTAGAGGCATGTGATTATGGAATAAGTCAGTGATAAGAGGGATGTAGGCACTGCCTCTGCATTCCATGTGCTATATTTATAGCTAATAAAGAGTCTATTCCCTATGCTGCTGAATTATGAGAGAGCCTTGGACAACTGACTATAAAACTCCTCCATCATTTGTCACAGGGTGTTGTAATTGGTGAAGAGTTTGGTAGGGTGATGTAAGCTCTTTCAACCTTGCTTTCGTGTGAATCACAAAGTCTGTCAAACCTAGTTATGTGAAATGCTTGTCCTGTTTGATCTCTAGCTGGTGAGAGGAAACTCTGTATTGGCCTACTGCTTGGCAACCATTATGGGACATGGAAATATGCATGTTACATCGAACTCCATATGAATCCATCCTTTCTGAAGCTCATGAGATGTTGTAAGCTTGTTGTCTTTGTGGGAAAAGGCTCTCTTTTAGGTATAGAGTTGTCATAGATCTTGCTGCCATGTGTTCATCTTTTGGGGCAACATAGAAAGTTCTCAATGTGCAGGCCATTGTTTTTGAAACACTTACACATGTGAGTAGGGCTTCTTCGCTACCTATTGATGTCATTCCCTTGGATGCTTCAAATGCTTAATGTGTAACACTTTTGAGGCATGGTTTGCATCCAGTTGATGGGATTCACTTGTCTGGAACAATGAGTGGCGAACTTTGCTTGGATGATCATGTGTGGGATCAAGGCTTTGATATGTATTGTCCATAACCACATTATGACTAGTGGATGCTCTATTTGGGTCCATGTATAGTAGATCGGGAAAAGCTTGCATCCCATATGGCTTCTCGCACACATGGGCGAGGGTCACCATGATGTCAAATAATTGTACTTCAATATGAGGTTCCTGGAAGTGTGTTTGGCAGTTGATTTGTTCTAGCATGCCGCAACTGCAGATTCTCAGTGTGTTGATCTTTAGTGTCTTGGATTATACAGAAGTAATGGTGCTTGTAATTGTGATTCTTATATAGACATAGGAATCCACTACTATGATTGGCTGCCTGCTCTGCCTCCAGGGGTGAAGTAACTCTCGAGCTAGCTGTCCTGGGCTTAGTTTTCTTGAACCTTAGCGTAAATCGTGTGTTCCACTATGAGCATCATGAAGATGTAGTCAGTTGGATTAACTATTGTGTTCCACTTTAAGCACATGATCTTTTGTGGCCAGTCATGATAGTACATAAAGTGATCTCCTGAGTTATGGATAGGTGTAACCGTGTGCAGGATCCATGTGTTAACAAGGCATTTAAATTGAACATGTATGTGATGATTGGGACAAGTATGTTAGCTAACATGTATGAAATGTTTACTGCCTTCTACTATCACCTTTATCTCACATTCGTGTATTGGTTTCAGGTTTCACTAAATACAAGTTTAGGTATTTCTGAGCCAGCACTAATGAATATAATGAAAGTAACTCTGCAGTCACATAGTGAGTGGTTCAAGATTCAGATGTGTCCTGATCCTTTTGCGAAGATCCTGCAAATAGATGCTCTCAAGGATACAGAGTCTGCAAGCCTTGGTCTGAATGTTATCTCAGAAAGCAGCACCATTAGCTCTAAACATGGTTCTAGTAAAATAAGCTCTGTCACGGATGATGGTGATCAACACAAATCAGATTCTAGTAGATCTGGGGGTTTTGATGATGGTGCAATTTTGACTGTTATGGTGAGTTTCCAAGAGGAACCGTGAAGTATTTATTTAATGTATTTCAGTCTATGTGCCTTAATATATATTTACTTGCATTTCAATATTAGTAATAATGCTTACAATTGATTTACATTTCATCATTGAACACTAATGGTTACTATGGACGTAATGTTTGATGATACGGATGCTATTGGCTCTGAAGGACTGACATTGTCATGCTAATGGCCTTGATTGACATCCATTGTACTATTGATCTTTATAGCTAATATTGACTATAAACTTCATTATAGATGCTTAACTTGGAGTTCATCATCAGTCATGATGGCCTACTATTGACGTACAGTTACTGTTTCCCTTAACATTGCATTGTTAGTGTTTAGGACCACTATTGACTTAATGCGTCATTATCGATGCTAATTACTATTATTTATTGCTCTGCAAGTCATTATTAATCCTGATTGCTGCTATTGACTTTTATAGCACTATTCATTCTTGATGCTAATTGGCAATTTTGACTTTACATAAAAATTTCATTTTATTGATGCTAATGGCTAGCCCTATACAGGAGTGGATGGCCTTACCAAGAGGAGATGCAATACAACTTCTTGCACAATACGACGGTAGCGTGGAGAACGTGCTTGACCACATGTTGGCATGAGCTGTATTTTTTATTTGTATTTTGTGACAAAAATGTGTAAAATTTAAATCTATTTAATCAAAGCTTCTGCAATATAGAGAAAGAAATATGCTTTTAGCTTCTATGTCAGTGTTTTTGCAAATCGAGAAAGTATGAAAGGCATGCTACAACAATTTTGGGATGTAGAAGTGTTGTCAAATCTCTTATGCATTGAGTGATGGCTCAAATGGTGTTACGAGTTGTGTTTGATGATGGAATAGTCTAGTCTCTATCATTTTTATTCCCATTTCACTGTATAGATCATAAAATTCCATCCATGATACTCCTTGCATTTAGTTCTTATTTCTATGCAGTATTGCTGTTTATTATTATTTCATTGATGACTCTCATGTTTGATTATTTGCGATTTTCTGGTCACTCTTCAGTTTTTTGAGTTTGTTTTCTGGTATATGATGGTGATGCTCATCTTTTATTTTTTGAATTACTTTGTAATGAAAATGTTCAATAGCCAACAATAAATCAGTTTCATGTATTTCTTTTGTTTGATTAACATGTATCCATTCCCAGTTTGTGAGTTCTTCCCTATGCCCATTGCTTGGATTTTCTAACAGATTGGTTTCAGTGTGTTTATTTGCCAAACTTAACATTTAAATATCCAGTATGGATAAACAAACAATTAAAGCTGCAAAAAGCTTATTTTTATGGCTTTTGTTTTATATATTTATTTTGATGGCCTCGTTTGAAAGAAATTATATTTGGGCCATGTAAACCTTTGGTGAAATATTATTAACAGGCCATTGCTCTTGATGGATATATATGTTCATGAATAAATTAGTTCTTCATTGAGTGTCCTTGTGATATCTCTTTCTCACTCTAATCTTCAACCGCGCCCTTGTCGAGGGTTTTCCACCACAATGGACCGTGAACACAGTGGCCCCTATACATAAAGGAGGGGACCCAATGGACCCAAATACATATAGGACCATTATGATAGGTCATATGCTCGCTAAACTATATGGTGTGGTAATGGAAGTGGAACTTAGTGATTATATGGAAACATTAAGTCTTCGAGCACATGAACAAGTTGGCTTTAGATGAGCCTTCTCCACTATTGACCGTATCTTTACACTTAGGTGACTTTTGCAAAGCCTTTGA
The DNA here is from genome assembly GCF_043228905.1 of Azolla caroliniana. Classification (NCBI taxonomy): domain Eukaryota; kingdom Viridiplantae; phylum Streptophyta; class Polypodiopsida; order Salviniales; family Salviniaceae; genus Azolla; species Azolla caroliniana. Next base: position 6,194,335 of record NW_028230447.1, read on the forward strand.
CACAGTTCCTAGGGAGAAGTTGTTTGATAGACTTAAGATCTTGGAGATACCAAATGATATGATCTGGGCCATTATATATGAGCAAGTCTTTGGGTGCGTAAGATACCTAGGTGGCCTATACGATTGTTTCACTAGCACCATTGGTTTGAAACAGGGTTGCCCCCTATCACTAACTCTTTTTGGGATCTACATTGACGAGATCATTGATTTTATTGCTCGTAAGGGAGGCAAGGGAGTAGCTATTGGGGATATGCAAGTTAGACTCTTACTCTACGCAGACGACATTGTCTTGCTCTCGGAGTCAGAACACGACCTACAAAAGCATCTTAATGCCCTAGATGACTTTTGTACGCAACAAGGATTGGTAGTGAATGTGGCGAAAACTAAAGTCCTTATCTTTCATATATCGTCCTGAGTTAGGAGTAAATATCACCTAATTCTCTCTCATAAACTAGTTGAGGTAGTTGGATCATATGTATACTTGGGAGTCACTTTTAGTGCTCGCTCAGGTAAATTCTCGATGACTTAGGTAGCCAAAGATAGGCCAACGAGAGGGTATGCATCCCTCTCACTCTTAGAGAGACAATGCCACAATGCATACTTTCAAGAGCCATGGACTAAGGGGATGGCTCTTCGACTCATTAGTAACCCCGTCCCTCATGTATGCATCAGTAGTATGGGCCCTAGGTTTACCATTTTTCATGTGGACGCAATTAGAGAGACCTTTGGTGACTATGTTATCACGTCAACTCCGAAGCAAATTGACAGTACCACATGACATTATTAGAGTAGAGTTCAGTCTGCCCCCAATGTTAATAGAAGCACAGTTTCAAGTGGTAGATTTTATTCATCGAATACATAGCCAACCACAAGATAGGATATCCTGTCGAGCCTTTGAGGCATCTCAATCCCTACATGCGTCGAGAGACACTAGCTCTTGGTATAGCATTGTGGTGAGTTGGTTACTTGCAAACAACATAGACATTAATAACCTACCCCCCCTTAAGTACAACCATGGGACTGACTAAACTCTAATATCTCATGAAGACCGTAATAAAGTGATACGCCAAGGTGTCAAGATTCGAACTCTTGACATAGCCATGTTATAATTGAGTGTTATGTGTTAACCAAACATCTAGCATATAATCATGTATATACTTCCTCATTGTAGGTTTTAGCTAGCATCATGTGCATAATTTCTCCCTTGTATTATTAACACTTGGCACATGCATGCGTACCTACTGCCTACATGCTCTATTGTATCACATGCGTGCAACAGGTATGCATGCCACTTAGTATAAATAGTTGAGTTCATCTTGAAGGAATTCAAGGTGAACAACGCCAGTCATGGACATATCAATCTAGTATTCCCATTTCGCCCATCCTCTCTCCTTGATCTTCATCTCTATCTTTATGCTCTTGTTCCTCGCGTCATCACTCCGTCATAGCCTCACCATCCGTGCTCTGTCTTAGTTCGCGCTTGGTGTGTCCATGACAGTTTGTTCACCTTCCAACTAGAAGCATCACCCGTCTCCGTCATCGCCTTTGCTTCTAGAGTTACCATCGTCACCATACCATCATCAACATCGCTTCATTTCCTATCTTCCTCGTCGTTTCTATCTCCTAGTTTCTTCTCATAATTTTCATTGGCTTTTAGTTCTCCTCATCATTGTCTCTATTTTTTAGTTTCTTTCCCGTTCGTGTTCGTGTTCTAGTTCCCAGTGAGGGCCGCACAAGGCCGCTCACTCCCATTGGTGTTCGTGTTCCAGTTCCCGGTGAGGGCCGCATGGTCTCTCACGCCCGTTCGTATTCGAGTTCCCGGTGAGGGCCGCATGGTTGCTCACACCCATTCGTGTTCCAGTCTCCGGTGAGGGCCACATGGTCGCTCACTCTAGTTATTTTTCATGTTCCACATCCCGGCGGGGACCGACATGGTCACTCATGCCCATTGCGGCTCATGTTCCAGTTCCCCGTGAGGACCCCACATGGTTACTCATGCCCCTTGGTGTTCATGCCCCCCGTGAGGACCACACATGGTCGCTCATGCTCGTTGTTGTTCATGTTCCAGTTCCCAGTGAGGACCACACATGGTCGATTACTCCAACTCTCAGCGAGGACCGTTGGTTCATGCCCGTTGGTGTTCGTGTTCCAACTCTCAGCGAGGACCGTTCCAGTTCCCGGCAAGGACCCCACATGGTTACTCATGCCCCTTGGTGTTCATGCTCCCCGTGAGGACTGCACATGGTTGCTCATGCCCATTGGTGTTAAATACGTCATCTTGTGGAAGGGTTACTCCTTGTCTAGGATTTACAAAATACTTTGGAGGTGATCTAAGATTTTCATCAACAATATCCCCTTAAGTTGGCAAACGATTTGGAAAGGCATCGTTGGAGGGGGGATAATGTCAAGATTCGAACTCTTGACATAGCCATGTTATAATTGAGTGTTATGTGTTAACCAAACATCTAGCATATAATCATGTATATACTTCCTCATTGTAGGTTTTAGCTAGCATCATGTGCATAATTTCTCCCTTGTATTATTAACACTTGGCACATGCATGCGTACCTACTGCCTACATGCTCTATTGTATCACATGCGTGCAACAGGTATGCATGCCACTTAGTATAAATAGTTGAGTTCATCTTGAAGGAATTCAAGGTGAACAACGCCAGTCATGGACATATCAATCTAGTATTCCCATTTCGCCCATCCTCTCTCCTTGATCTTCATCTCTATCTTTATGCTCTTGTTCCTCGCGTCATCACTCCGTCATAGCCTCACCATCCGTGCTCTGTCTTAGTTCGCGCTTGGTGTGTCCATGACACAAGGAATATGGCAGATTTACACTCGATATAAATGGATCATCCCACGAGAGCCACTCCCATCTAAAATGTTGTACTATAAGGAACACTTCTTGCACTTCTCTTAGTTAGGTTTTATTACACGACCAAGATATCTAGATACATGAATCTTATCAAATGCACCAAGGGTAGCCATTGGACAACTTGGGATATCATCTCACCAACTTGAGATTGAGAATGGCCGGGCTAATAGAGTTCCTAGGGAGGAAAGGCTATGTAGGTTGTGCCTCATATTGATAGAGGATGAGTATCACTTCACATGCAATTGCCCAACTTATGCCGAGATACGAGTGGAATACTAAGACATATTAGGACCCTCTCCCACCCTCTCCAAACTATTAGATACCCCAGATATAAAGAGAGTAGGTATGTATATCTTAGAGTTAAAACAACATAGGGAGAATAAATTACAAAGTATTAACCATAACCCTTTTACTATTCATCAACTTGTAACTAGTGTAATTTTTCAGGATCAAGGGGAGACAATGAATATGGATACACTTACGCCGCTCAACCTCTCTCTTGAGGAAGCTGAAACGCAAAGAACAACCAAACGCCCTTGGATGTTGGGCTTCAAAACAAGTCGACACGGAGTAGAAAGGATTAAGAAGATAAGGGAATGTGAGCTACGTCGACTAGAAGCTATGGTTGGGGTACTTTTTACATTGGGGCCACGAGCCACATCCACATCAAAACCTTTTGACCTCCTGCTTCTCTTCGAGAGACTTGGATGGAAATGAAATTAGGCCTAGTATAACATCATTTTCATTGTAGAACATGTTTGCTATTTTATTTTACTAGCACTATTTAGCTTAAAACTCTATTTTTATTTTTATTTTTTACTTTCGATGAATGGGCAAATATCCCATTTTTTGTTGTAAACCATTTGTCTCATGGACCAATTTTGGCCTTAGAAGACGTTAATATATCTTTCTTTCTTTCTCTCTAAAGTTAGCATGGAGACAACTCAAGGGAAATAAAGGAAAGATATAATTTATATGGAACAATATGTATGAAACATGTATGCTTACAACATGAGAGTATTGAAATTGATGATATAATGCTTATGACATTTAAGAGGTGGGAGATATGGTTGAGGCTCAATCTAAAAGGGTTTTTCTCATACTAGTTTTTTGTACCTTGCAACCTTTTTTCCAAGTTTGTATGGGCAAACCTATAATCATGCATATACTTCACTTTTATGATGTAATTGTATACTCTTTACGTGGCTAGTAATTCTATGGGCCAAGCACTTGTTTATAATAGCAGGATAGGATATGATGTTTAGGACTTTATCCCCATTTTTTTACATGCAAACATTTTTTGGATGTTCTCTATTTCATCCATGCACTAAGTGAGATAGTGTCACCCGACACTTCCACTCCATAAAGCAACATTTGGACCACCATAGCATTGAATAACGTCAAACTCATATTCCATCCTTGAGTATCACTTTGGTTGCATTGCTTCTTAAACGTATAGTAACTATTCCAATCCGCTTAGAGTATATACTCATAACATACATTCAATCTTTTTGTGGATGGGACATTAATACCAAGATATTTGAAGCTTTGCACCACTTGTAGTAGTCCTTCTGTGTATGTAAAAATGGGGTAATGGCTTCCTTGTTTCGCCTTTATTACCATCAATTTTGTTTTCTCTACATTAAAGCCTAGTAATTTGAAGAATGTGTCCAATACATCAAGTGTTGCATATCATCCAAATAATATGATATAAAACAGGCATAGGGTCACATGCAACAACATTTGGTCAAGCATATCTCGAAGACACTAATCAAATGGACTAGACAACCATTATCTTGGAATCCACATGTGCGAACAAGTGACAACATGATGATAGGGAAGCCAAGGGCCTGTCGCGGGGAAAGCTGGTGCAAACAAGCGTCCATTCAACAGGTGATTGGAGACGCACAATGGCTTTGGGAGGGGTGAGGGAAGACCTAGTCCCTCCCCTCAAGGGACCTAAGAAAATGCGAAGATTGATAATAGAGGCGGTTGACAAGGTTCAAGTGGGGGATGCGAGAGGAGATACATGGCTCAGTCTTTTTGATAGGGTTGGAACGATTAATCTGTGGATTTGGAAGGGCTACATTATTTGGGGAGAGCCAGCGTAGTGGCAGTTGACACTTGATCTGCGTGGTGGCGCAGGCTGGCAACAATTGGAAGACACACCTTGACATTGCTACGATGAACCCCCCGGAAGTTATCAGTCTATGGTAATTGCCCCCTCGTGGAACTAAAATGGAACCCAAGGGATTTCAGGTGGAAACACAACGGTAGACTATGAACACTAAATTAGACTGAGCTATACAAATGCAGCGGGAAGGTCCCCTATGAAATGGCTAGCGGACATTGGGCATCTCTGACGAGGTGCTCGATACCTTTTGGAAGGGTCTCTGGTGTCTCCACGTGGCGGAGAAGATCAAGCTATTTTGGTGGCAGATTAACCATAAAGTGGTCCCTGTTGGTGAATGGCTAGGTAAACGAGGAGGCGTGATAGCTTGCCCACTCTGTTTTGCATCTATTGAGACTCTAAGACACTATTTGTGGGATTGGCCTCAAGCTCAAAGGGTCTGGGACAGGGTGACTCACCTCCTTGCTACTTGCGAAGTGGAGGGGACAACATCGTGGAGCACAATGGCCTGGATCATTCCCTCGGTTGATTGTTGGATGAGCTCCTTCAACGTAGGCAATTGGTGCTATGAATGCAAAAGAGGTAAACTTGTCAAGACCCATTTTTTGAAGACCGCATCCCCTCGTTTCTGGGAGATTTGGATGTTGATCGCAAGTTTCACCCTTTGGTATGTGTGGCAAACACGTCTTCCAAGATTTGCTACACCCCTCAGAGGACATGGATATTTGGTTCACAATTATCAAATACTTACGAAGGTAGTTGGATGAGGTTTGCAACCATTTCAACGACATGGTCACTGCTCACTTACGCTTTTGGGAGAAATGGAGGAACACACCGATGGTGATGCAAGGAGGAAATGGCCCAAGGTGGAACTACCAACCCCCACACTAGCTGTTTTCTACTCAGAAGGCCAGAGGGTTGAACTCATACTGGCTGATGATGATTGCCACTAGTTTATAGCTTTAGATACCAACTTACATTAAGTAGAAGGTAAGAGAGGATGCGTACGTAGAGTCATATTCGTGAACTTAGCCGGGGGTGATTCCTCGACTTATATACTTGCACAGTCTTTCTGTAAAAATCTCTCCTAACTAATGGGAAAGTAGCTCCTTTTTTGGAAAAAAATGATATAAAAACATTATCAGCATATAGTAGTATAAAAATAATGCATAATTGTACTTTTTTTGTAAAAATACTTGTATAGTCTTTTTGTAAAAATCTCTCCTAACTAATGGGAAAGTAGCTCCTTTTTCGATGGACATGTATGACAAATGTGGTAGGTTTGGAACAACCAAGGAAGTGCTAGAAAAGTTTGTTTTTCAAGATGTGAATAGCTTGGAATGCACTCATTATAACATATGTCCAGCATGGACAAGGCCACAAAGCACTCAATTCATTTGAACAAATGCAAAGCATGGGCATTTCTCTGATTTGGATAATGGTATGACATCATTGTAATTTCTTTGCCTATAAAGATTGGCGAGGGTTTTTTTGTCTTACTTATCTTACCTAGAAAGACTGGCTAAAGTCATTCGGCATGGTTTTATAATATTTGAAGTAATATTAGCCTATTTTGTACATGGCCTCTGGCCACTTTCATTTTAATACCAATGGAGGATATTTTTTTAGGAAAAAAAATAAAAAAATAATGCATAATTTTTGGGCCATTAAATCCAACAACATCAAATAGCGTGGGAGAGAGTGGGCACCCTTACTTCATCCACATGTTGCTCAAAAAGTACTTCGAGAAACCATTGCCCAATTTCAATTAGCTCCAACCTTGCTCATATAATCATGCTACTAATGGCATTTTGATCTCTATCAATCATTTCCAAAGCTTACTCATTAGGGTTCAATGTCAAAGCATTTCTTGAAGTCCACAAAACAATAATATAGCATTTGCCCTTATAGTTGACTTTCTTCCATAGTAACTCTTAATGTACCCAAATGATCGATAGTTCATTGTTTTGGTTTAAACCTTGCTTGACCAAACGTTCATTTGTGATAGTGTTCAACCCATTAACTAATTTTTTGTTCCATGATAATGCTATATAACTAGGCCATAACTGAACTAAGCATAATAGTTCAATGGTTGGATACAATTTTTTTTTCTCCTCTATAGATTCATTTAATCCAATTTGTGACACAATCTTCAAAGAAACCTTGCTTGATAGCTTGATCTACAATAGTTGCTACCCATGATCAAATTCATGATTCCTATCAAGAGCTCACTTAACATTAAAGTTGCATCTACTATTTTGTTATTTTACATCTTTTTTGCCCCTCTATTATTATCTTCAATAGACACACATGCCTTCTGCACAAGTACTTAACCATCAGTAGTCACTTGTAACAATGACATTTGCGCTCAAAAATGCCAATCAACCCACAAGTGTTCTTCAATTAGTTAAGGTAAAGGAGCTTGCATCAATGTTATAGTTTGTAGTTGTTTGATAAACCCATAATTGGGCGAGATGCGTGATAATTGTTGTTCTTCAACAAACTCCAAAATTCTTTGAGATCAAGCCTCAACCATATCTCCCACCTCTTTGACCCCCAAACAAAACAAGCGATAAACCTTCTCAATGAAATATTAGACAATAAATATCTATGGTTGTGAGAGTGAATACATGGCTTGAAATAATGAAAATCTACAAGTCATCATATGCATAGATATGACCAATATTATTGCTTCCTTGCAAGTGCTTGGGTCTCTCTCTCTCTCTCTCTCTCTCTCTCTCCCTCTCCCCATCCTAGTCTTTGCATTTTTTCAACTCTTCCATTAACAAGGACATGAATTATTTTTACTTGAGTAATTTCATTCAAGTCTTTGCATTTAGGCTGCCCGCAATGAAATATTAGCCAATAAATATCTATGGTTGTGAGAGTGAATACATGGCTTGAAATAATGAAAATCTACAAGTCATTATATGCATAGATATGACCAACATTATTGCTTCCTTGCAAGTGCTTGGGTCTGTCTCTGTCTCTGTCTCTGTCTTTATCTGTCTCTATCTGTCTCTATCTGTCTCTGTCTCTGTCTCTATCTCTCTGTCTCTCTCCCCATCCTAGTCTTTGCATTTTTTCAACTCTTCCATTAACAAGGACATGAATTATTTTTACTTGAGTAATTTCATTCAAGTCTTTGCATTTAGGCCGCCCTCTTAAGAACTCATTGTATGATATAATACTCATTACAAACCCCTCCTTAGTTTCATTCCCATACCAGACCCTTTATGAAAATATGTAGGGAATTAAACATCAAATTCTTGTCATCACCTTATAGGTACAAGCAAGTAAAAAGGGTATGATAACATGAATTGATATCTTCATATGATAGATTAACATTAATTTCTAACTTAAATATTTTTTCGCCAAGCCTTGGGTAGACAAGAATAGGTTTCTAGAATGAATTAATATCTCTCTTCATCATTAGAACCTTATTGAAGGCGATTTTTGAATGTGAGGGATTTCCTTCTTGAGTGTATAGGAAACAAGGGAGGCTATCATCTTGTTCATGGATGGGATCTTCATGTATGTAGTTGACCGAATGGCATTTCAATTATCAATTGACATTACTTCACATTGAAATATCTGGGTAGCCATATGATGGATGTTTTGAGATGATTATAATGTGGAAATGTAACATACATAATGCATATGTTACATGTGCATGGTAAAGATAATGATGATAAAAACAAAGCAAAAAAGTACAAGGCATACAAGATTGTACACGTTATGACTTGTGCTTGCAAAAAAGTGCATTTGATCTTCTATAATATTAGCTTGAATCTCAGAGTGTACTTTTCTTTGTCTTAGATAGACAATTAGAGGTAGCTTTGGATTACTTTTCTTTATTACTTCCTCTATCAATGCCATTTAAGCAAGTAATAGGGAAAAGCTTTACAATGCTTCCATGTCTTTCTTTACCTCCCCAAATCCCCCTAAATGTTTTGTCATTCTCCCTTGAGAAGTTATAGTGTAGTTATATTTGTGCTATTTTATAGAAATCAATTTTTGCACATTGAAAAGTTTGGTACTATTTTCTGAAATTTGTCCTTTAAACTCTCACTATGATTTCATTGGAGTGTTAATTTTAATGATAACCATAAAAAAGTAATTGTTAAATCTCCAATGATGAGCTATGGTCTATGCAACATAAGAAATTTGTCATCCTATAGTACGAAATCCACGCCTCGAAATAACTTTTCATTATATTCATGAAGGGCGGGATCATTTTTTACCTTTCCAACATAAATATCTTTTTCTCTAACTAGTGTTTCTTTTAAGGTTGTGGTAATCTCGACAAAAGAGTTCACATTGGAAGAGGGCCCATTCTATAGGAAACTTGCTTATTATTACAGTTAATATTATTGATATTTATTAAACATCTCTCCATTAAGAGTAACTTGACGATATTGTTAAGACAAATTAATTAAGTGAGAACATGTTTTTACTTCAAAAATATTCCATGCTTACTTCGTTGTGTTAATAGTAAGTTCCCATAAATCTGAAATTAAGAAGCAATTGAAAATTCGAAAACCTTAATAGAACTAGAGGTGACTTATATTTTTCAACTCCTTTTGATTGAACACACAATGTAATGTATAGAAAACTTTGTAATGAATGGTGCCTCGAAGATTTTAACTCCTTTTGACTTAACATGGTGGCATGTCTGGTGGAGGCGGTGGTAAGATTTGATCAGAATTTCGACCATTCTTGACAATGAATGCCATAGACATTCCCCAAGCTGTATGCAAGTCAATGTGACAATGCATGAACCATACACCTGCATACGAAAAATAAGAAGTCTTAGATATCATCAAGGCATTAAAGAAGGATTGGCAAAATACCCCAAACTTGAAGTTTAAATCTCCAAATAGTTGGATGAACCCTTAATATATATATATATACATAGAAGTTGGAAAGGTGATATTGTGGAACAATTTGGTGGAACCACATCACAAACAATATGCACATGCACAACTATATTTACAATATACACTAAACCTTAACCCAAAATTTGTCAAAAGGCAGTACTGTTGAATAATTTGGAAGATACACCATAAATCATATATTCATGAAAATGTACTAGAAGAATGCATACACATGAATAGTAGGTACAATATACCTATAGGTATGTACACATTACAATCAAAATGGTCACATACATATGTGTGTGTGTGTGTGTGTGTGTGTGTGTGTGTATACCCAAAAACCATAGGTTCATATATAGATTCATACCCGTGAACCATATATACATGGACATGTACTATGGACTCAGAATTTGCACGGACATTTACCTAGATACCAAATTTACCCATCTAAATCCTTCACACTTACGAGAAGCATAGAACTCTAAATTTGTGGAAAGTTTGCATGCTTATATAAACTTGACCATGAATTATGTAGAGGTTCTTTGGTATGTGTCGACGTGATAAAAAGTAGGCCATAATACCTGGGTTTGTAGTGGAGAAACGGACTGCAGCCCAACCACCAGAAGGAACTGAGACGGTGTTGCGAGAAGGGGGGTTGCGAAGGTTGAAGGACGCGGGGTCCGAGGAGGCATTGTAGTTGCCAAAGCCAGAGCCAACAATGTAGAAGTTTTGGCCATGCAAATGGATGGGGTGGCTCTCTAATTGTAGAGATGCAGTACCTTGGAAAACTATTTGCACACTTTGCCCAAACTCAAGTACTTTGACTCGTGTCCGAAGCTCGGAATATGTCACATCGCTATCACCTGTGTAGTTGAAAGGGTTGGTCGGAGTGTCAGGGAACCCTGCATCATACACTCCATTGATATGGTTGTAGAAAGCCTGCCCAAAAGAAAATGAAAACATCATGTTCACCCTAAAGCTATTTGTCTATACAGTAGGGTGATATTTGCAACAATGTTCTTGAGATGTCTCTTTACCAATCAACCAAGCTTCCTTTCCAAGTGGCAAATTTATTGATGAAGATATTTGTCTTGAACTTTAGGAAGGTCACAAATTGTCAGTTGTTTTTTGTGCAAAGACAATAAATTTATGGGAAGTCATAAGAAAATGTTCTATTTCTACTATATGAGATATTCAATGCTTCACATGGATGCAATTTTACTTGTTGCGGGCCATTTTGGGTTTCAAATGAAGCTCATATTTTTTTAAAGGTTACATAAACAAAGCTCGATTGGAAATACATGAGATCAAGGTTCACTAACCATAAAGCTTTCACATTGCATACTTTGATGTGTGAAAGGTTCCGAATGAAAAAGATAATATCAAAAGCTATTTCTTTGACGTTGACAATTCAAAAATCAATTAAGAGATAATAGTATTAGTACTCCTAGAAATACTATCAAGAATTGAGAGTTTTTTCTTAAATTTGTGATTGTCAATGTTAAGGCAATGTTGTTAATTTGTTACCCATATAACAAAACTTGCTTTGTCATAGATTTTTTAATGTGTTTTTAATGTCCATAAAAAGTTCGGCCATACCATTATTTAAAGCACACTGTGAAAACGCAAATTCGGGATGCATCAAAGCATATCACTATATTAAAGAATCACTTTATGTCTTACATTATAGAAACAAGTTTTGAGGTGATGTATTTCACGATAATGATCAAAATGATTATTAAACATTCGAGGCATACCTGCAAAATGGAGATGTTTGGTGATAAAAATGTTTGGTTATTTAGACTTGCTGAAAGACCAAACCCTTGCAAACAAGTCGCACATGGTTGTAAGGAATAACTGACGGTATAAAAGAGATCATAATCGAGCTTCATAGGAACTGTATAATAGTAGTAGCCTTGTGAATAGTATTGCCCTTTAAGTGATTGGGAGAAGTTGTGTGCAAAATTGCTATTGTCATAAGCCGGAAAAGTAGGGAGGGTTAGTTGGGAAAATGTTATGCTGGAAACCAATGATGAGGTATAGGACAATATGGCCGTTGTGGGTATTGTAGGGAATGGCACACTTGTAGCATTGGCTGGTGAAAACACTGAAGCTGCAATGTAATAGTTTCCTTTTGGTTGATTTGCTTTTATGAGGACATTGGTAGTTTGCCCTGGTGCTAGTACTATTACATCAGTTTCAAAGGATTCAGTGTACTCAGCATCAGCCTCAACAACTGTGATATTATGATTGGCAACGGAAAAGAACAACTGAAAGTTGAGGGCTGCATTGATCACTCGTAGAAGGTAGGTTTTCCCTTGCTTGACATCGAACACTTGTGTCACTATGTGAATGTGTACAAAAAAACATCAATTGTTATTTAGGTGCTCGAGTGAACTTCATAATTTTTCTATGAGTAACAAATTGTTCCTTGGATTTCACGATATCTATGTTATATATTGTGTAAAGTGACACGATTTTCGTATTGTAACAAGCATTGGATAATCATCGCACACACACTCTCACCTACACATACAGACATACACAATTATTATTAATAAATCTACGTACAATGTTGAGAACAATTGTATAAGGCTCCCGGATGCCCATTTATAGTTAATGCATCGGAGATGTTATAACCCCTTCCTACTGCAAGAGCCTCTTTAAGCACCTCTTCTACATCAGCATTCCACCACTCTCCTGCAATTAACCAAGGACAACAAAAATGTTATGACATGAATGATAGCTTGTGATTATACATACAATTAAGTCACGTGAGCATATCTTTTAACTCATGATAGCCCATATGGTTTTCAATGCAAAGTTTAAATTAATTGAAAAAGAGCCAATGCTTGGGGTTTATTTCATTCTTAGTGTTACAACCATTCCATGATCATAAAGCACAACTTGAGCTTCATTACATGAAGTTGTATATAAAGCTATAGTTTTGATGTATTAGAGAATGTTGTGCTAAGAAATTACCGCATATAGTTGGCTCGTCTTTCAAAAGGCAAATTATTATTAGCCAAAATATTAAGTTTCATGGTAGAACAAAACAAATCAAATTCAATGTCATTATGTTTTACATTGTTTAGGACTAAATTGTAAAGAAAAGATTAGAAGTGCCTTATATATTAACCAATGGTAGTGTAGTTGATATGTCACTCCTTCATGTATCAAATATTTGTGGTACTAGTGTAATTGTGTACAAGTAGATTGGCAAAATGTTTGATTATGCAATCATTAACTGCTCCTAGGAATTTGGGACTAGCTACTGGTGTACTTGGGTAACAAACATTTTTATTACTTTACTTTACCTTTACTTTTATGTGAGTGCATTCTTGTAAGTTTGACTTTTTGAAACTTTTACTTCGCACCATGAAAAACTTAAGTCTATTTCATGCTTATCCCTTGTCATAATTAATTGTTAGCTAGACATACCCAAGAGGAAGGTATACTCATGGGCAGGCTTTGGGAAGGGGTAACGACTCTTGTGCCGAGGCCGAATGACTATGGCACCATAGACGGTGGCGCGGAGCCAACTGATGTGTGCATGCCAAAAGAGTGTCCCACGCTGATCCACAATCTTGAAACGTTGAACGAATGATGTCCCTGTTTGGAGCGGGCACTGTGTTATGTATGCAGGTCCATCGGCCCACGCTGACAAAACCTGCCGCACACCATGCCTAGGTTCAAAAAGAAAGGTTGAGTAACACGTTGTCACATGCAACATAAAACTTGGGGTTACATAGTTTTAATGCTCTATTGTATAGAATGTTTGTAAGATGGGTTAACTTAGCCTCGTAAGTCATGGGACACCCCATGACCAAGCATTTTATTGGAAAGGAGCATACAATTTTATTATGCTTTCTGAGAATCTTGTCAGAAGTAAATTTGCAATTGTCACCTTCTATATGAAACATTACCCATTCATTTATGAAATTGTGTTTCTTACCAAGCTTCTCTTTCTCTTAATTAATGTTATTTCTTTTAGCATAAATTCTTTCCTTTTGCCGCCATATGAGTCTCACATATTCTCCATGCACCTTTTCTTGTTCTTTGCCTTTATTTATTTCTTCAATGTGTCAAATTATAGATTTTATAAATCTAAAGCAAGATACGTCCTAGCTTCATAATTTATCCCAATTTGTCTTATTATTGATTACACAACATTGATTATTGAATGGTCAACAATCTTGTCGTATCCCCTAGCTTGCAAGAGCATTGAATTGCTACTATGTGATTAAAGAGAGATCTATAAATCTTCATATTTTCCTTTGCTAGATGGAGAATGAATGCATACATGACACATTTCAAGGATTTTTTCTTTAGTGTTCAAGCAAGTAGCATTCTTTTCCATGTATGAAACGTCACTCTTACTTTTACAAATAAATCTGACAACTCCCAAATTTCGAAAAGTGTTACAATTAACGAGAGTATACTTTTTTCTAATTTATGGTCCACAGGACTTCTGTTATTTAACAACTAGAATGCCTTTGCAAGCTTCTCGCCATCTTCCCCTAGTGCCTAGAAACATTAATGCCCACATGCATCTACAATGAATGTTATGACACCGTCCAATATTGTCTTCAAACTTTAATTCCTAACAAACCTTCCATTTTAAAAATATCTATGAGCTTTCTGATAAATATCCAAAAGTCTTTTCATGCTGCACCACAATGTTCCTTTTGACATTAGAAGTGCCAAACTTTTGAAATAAAACAATCATATCTTGGTTCTTGTGGTGGGCTCAAATGACCTTCCTACGAGCATACTTTTAATTTATGTTTGAAACTTTATGTAGTATCTGCTGCTTGATGTTCTATAACATTTTAAAAGAAACACTTGGTAATTAGTTGCTCCTTTTTAAAATATGCTTATTCATGCAGGACATAACTTGTCACTTCATGTTATGACACAATTATGTTTATCACTTTTATAGGTTATGTGTGTAGGGCTCTCATAGAATAATGTAATAACATATTGACTAAATATCCTCGAGTAGACATAGGCTTAGCTTACTTTTGGTTGCAATGGCCATACTAGGTGATGACACTAGGTATAGTGTCATCTTTACGAGTCAACAATTCAAAGACTTGGAGGAAAGTCGATCCTTGATGTATTCTTGCTTACTCTGCAGAAACACTAATGTGTCCTTCTTAATTGAAAGCGCTGGAAGAAAGTGTGGCCTTCATACGTGCACGTTTTAAGAATTTCCGAAAGCGAGGTAGGATTACCTAGGACAACTACCCCCACTACATCAACTTTCTAGCCAAGTGTATAACACCTCATCTATGATTGATGGATGATAGCATGTGTGGTGGAAAAATGGTCAAAAGATTATGATGATTCACCTAAGTGCCGAAAAAAGTTTTCATTATTTAATATTCCAAACTTCCAAGTACAATTACAAAATATTTAGAAAATACCCAAGCCTAGAATTGATCTTCTATAAGATATTTAATACGCTAACAAGACACAAGAAGTATCACGTGACTACTCTAAGGATTAGCAATAGAGAAGAGAGAGTGGAGAAAATGAAGACATGGATGATGTAAGCACACTCTCGAGGAGAAGCCACATGATATTCAGTTAAACCATTACCCACGTAATATTGTAACCATTTAAAAATGATTATAAACACCTTATACTAACTATTCAAGTGGATCAAAAAGAGGAGGTGATTAAGTAACCTAAACATTATACAAGTTGACAAGATAACCTAAACACAATGACTCGTTAAAAGATAGGAAACGAACTTTAATGGATCAATCCGAAAACCTTACTATAAACGACCAATGTTTTAGACCATATGTCAATATACTCTTAACTTGTAAAACCCTATCTTAGAGCTATCTTATCATTACTTTTCTTTACAAATAAATCCATATATACATACATATACATTCAATAATTAAGTTTTCTTACACCAACATAAGAGATGCCCCCCGTGAAATGTGTGACAGAATGATTGTGCTAATTTCTCGATATGTAACCATTGCAAACATTAAAAAACAGCAATAACAATACTAACATCAATAACATTGGAAACATGAATGACGATAACAAACAAGTAATAGTACTCAATATACATTTGAACATTGAATGGCATAATATAAGCTTCATACCAATGGATGGTGATGTTGTCAGACACGAGGTTGGTCACGTTTACACTCACACGGTCCCCTTCCTTTACTGTCAACGTTGGCCCGGGGAACATACCATTAACTGCCACAATCGTCTTCGTATGACAAAGGCGTGTCACATTCAAGTAATCAACCTGTCAAAATTACAATTAACTTTCAATAACATATCACTATATGTACATTAATTCTCATTATACAGAAATTTTATCAATCCTCCATTCACACATAACCCTCATTGATGTAGAATTCAAATACATTATCATTTACTTGCTAACAATTGTAGAGATCATGGTCTTAATTTATGCAATGGTTTTGTAGTTACTTAGAATCTTCTTCCATAGATGGAGGATATTTGCATAATTAAGATGTGCTCAAGCCAATTATCATACACAAATGTTAACATGCTCAATATGATCACAATTTATATGCTCAAATTTACCTATGTAAGGCTTAAATGTGAAATTCTTTGTTGACAATTTTGCAATTAATCCTCACCACAAAGTCGAAACGTCGATGTGCTGCATGTGCAACAAGGACATGTGATACCCACATGAGAAGAAAGCAAACCCATAAAGCTCGGGATTCGAACACCATGTTGCAAGGCACTACTAAAGATAGGTTGCAATTGATCACTATTGAAGATTTTGTCGAACGACGAAGTTTGTGGTGTCCTTCCTAGGTAAGGTTTTGATGTGATAAACTAAACAATTTACGATTCAAATGATTGAGAAAGTAGAGAACCCAAGGAGTTAATGATGAGCCTGTGAGTAGTTATGCCAAGCTAAACTAAACAAATTACATGTAAGTCAAGATGGTAGTATTAGTGGTATGTTAACATATTTGGCATTGGACAGAGGGCATTGGCAAGCTGCTTAAATAATGTCCCTTTGATTGGCAAGTGCCTTTCAGGGGCAGTAAAAAGAAAAGTGCCTGTCTTTTTTACTCTCTTTTCTCTCAAATGTTTGATTCCAAGTCTTTTTTTTTTTGGCCCCGCGCATGTGTACATGTGTGTGTGTGTGGGGGCATGTGTTCACAACCCATAGGGTGTTTACAATTCATGGTATTAAAAGACCAAAGGTTAAATGATGAAGTACACAACTAGACAACTTGGGTTCAAAAGCAAAAAAATGTTGACACTATCATGGATATGTCATTTCACAAATGCCAACTACCATAGCCCTCAAAACAATATAAAACCATTTGTTTTGAACCCATTGCTTTGCCATATCGAGGATTACTATGATTGTAATCCAATCTCTATTGTTATTCTTTGCTTGCTCTTAAGAAAACAAAAACATGGATCAACCATAGCTTTACGATGCTCATCTAATTGGTTGAAATTTATCATATTGTTTTGTTTTCCCCGTAACTTGTCTTAAGAAACCATATAGTAAGTGAATTTAGAAAAAATAAGGTGGGATTTGGGAAGTGTGAAAAATATTGTCACATTTACGTGAATTTGAAGTTGTTATTATACACTAAACAAAGCTCATACATCACATTGAATGGATGCATGTATGTAAATATTGTAAGTTACTGCAACAAAGTAAACCCATCTCTCTCAATTTATATGCTTAATGACACTTTAGTTTCTAGAAAAGTCATCAATTAGCTACAATAGTCTAACAAAGTGTAAAAGATCTACAATCTATATTGGCATGTCTGACGTAAATCTAATCCTATTTTGTCAAAGAAAACACATGAAATCATTGGATATGTTGAAATGCGTATGTGACTAAGTCCTTGTGACAACAAAGATTTTCTCTCATTAAAAGCATCAATGATTATTGAAAGTCACTCCATGTTGTTTGGTTATAAAGTGGTTGCTAGTGTGTCTAGGGCATCCCATCAAAGGGATCTTAAAATCACGAAGTTCAAAATCCTATTAGATTTCTAGTCAATTAAAACTCCACACTTTCAAATTTTATGGGATGGGGTGTAACAATTTAAAACGGTTTAGGAATTTGTTAGAAATTTGAATTGATTGGGTCTTCATGTCTTAGTATCGTTTGAATAAGGTTGAATTAAGCAAGCAAATATAATTGGACAATTGAAAATTCAATGGGACACAATGATTATTTTATATGGCAAAATATGTATGTGTATGTTTGTTTGTGTCGTGTGTGTCTGTGTGTTGGGGGGAGGGACGGGGTCTTCATAGATGTCATTTTCTGAACACCTCCTTTGGGAGAGTATAGATTTAGAATGATAACTGTGAAGCCATTTGGCCAAGAAGATTTGATTAGACGAATTCTTAAAATATTGAGGATAAATCTGGTGACAGAACACGTGGACAAATCATGCAAGTGGATTCGTGGAGGAAATTGCTTCCATAGCTTATAAAAAGATGTTTGGATTGACATATTTAAAGTTATACGCGTATGGCTCATGAATTGTTTTATCTAGTGACCTCGAGGTTGGATGTTGACATTAAATACATTTCATGGGAACTAATGTCAATCAAAATCTCAACTTCCTATTATAATTTGTCGAGAATAATTAAAGGCTCATTGATAAAAAAAGAACTATTTTCGAATTGATGGTAAAATGCTCTATTCATGATTTTCAATTATGTTAAATGCGATATTTAGGACTTTCAATTTGAATCGTAAACCAATCCATTTCTATAAAAGTGAACCTCCAATACATAAACTGTTGAAATCTTTTGAGTTGAGTCACACATCCATCCACTTCTATGAAAGAGATCCCTAATTTTCGCGAAAAGTTTCACTAGAACGATAGTTGTTAGTTCAACAAAAGGGGATAAGGGACTAAGGCACTTGCATAGATGAATACAAAAAAGGCTCACCATATTCATAAATATGCAAACTCATTTTTGGGCCATTTTGTATTAGAGAGAGAATAGTGCAAACACTCAGACGAGGGCTCACATAAACGAACAAATTCAAATTTCGGCACCACTAAACCCATATGAACATTAAAAAACTATCCGTTTCTAAGGTATTCCAAATTTCCACACAATATTTGTGCACATGGACATCATACTCTTCTCCCGTGTATGCCATATTCTATTCCTTGTGATTGTGGCTTGTGGAAAGAATAACATTAAATGTGTAACAAAACTGAATGTTCGTCCCTATTATCTTGATATTTTCAAACAACTGTTCTTGTTTAGGACTTTTATGGTGTCTCTTTGCATCTCTTTCCTATTGGTCGTTTGTATCAAGCTATTGTTGACAGAATGTGGATTGCGTTTCGTCCTACCATCCACCTTCCTCAAGATGATTTAGAACTAGAATAAATTCCTTTATTATAATTCAACAATCGCTTTGTTAAAGATGATATATGGATACAAACAAGTTTTTGAGGGCAACTATATTCTCTTCTAGGTGAGAAACGTAGGGAAGTGATAACGAATTTGTCGAGCTCCGTAAAGCCCAAGGAAGGTAAAACATGTGTCATATAAACTTGTGCACCAACACAAGTATACGTTTTTGGAGTACCTGTTGTCATGATATGGTGTGATCACATGAAGAAAAGCATCAAAACTCGAGGTTTATGAAAGGTTAAAGAATCACTGAAGGAATGACTAGAAGGATATGTAAAAAATAAGGGAACACAAAGACATAACGTAATTGGCAAGAGATTTCTTTCAAAATGTTAAGGTGAAAGGTTTGAATCTGGTTTAGAACACAGAAAGAATATATGGACTTCGATGGCTTAAACAAAAGCAATGTGAATGGTTGATCAATATTTTGCTCATACCAAGAGTTGTGGAAAATAAGTATAGATGGATGCAAAAGGGGAATGGGGAAAAACGAGGTGCATGCTAAAATAGTTTGTTGGGATGTTGCACCGAAACCGAAGCTCTATATTCAAATCATATAAATTTCCATCTCATCTATTTGGTCGAAAATAATCCTTATAAGTATTACATTATCATATCATATCAAAGGTTCGAGAACTAAATTTGCTACAACCAAGATAATATCTTGACTTTGTTACAACTTTGGAGATGAGATGGAAATTTATATGATTTGGAGAGATATCTCTGAACTAAATTGGAGAGATTTACAACTTTGTCCATTTATTTCCTTTAGATGTCCGAAAATTTATCAGCATCGCAAACACTTATTTATGTATTCATTACATATTGAAGACATTTATGCAAGTTTAATGAGACTAAGGTTTTTCTTTTTCCAAAGCCAAAAATACTGAATTAAATGGCAAAGTGCAAGAGGGGGACATATTACTAAGTGTTAGATATGCTATCCTTGCAAAGGTTCATTACCCTATGACAATCTTGTAAGCTTCTTTAAAAGAAAAATATCAATTCCAAGGTTTGTGATAGTATTCGTCTTAGAATAAGGACTATGTATAAATTTGGATCTTTACAAGTCAAGGTTGTTCTCTAGCATGGGTGGGGTTATATTTTAGGGTCCTTGTAAGATTTCATTGGATATGGTACAATTCTTTGTGTTAGAAATAGTATTTTAAAGCATTTCTACTTAAAGGGCATGCAAACTATATTAAATGGGTGTATTTTATGTCAAGTTGGCCTCTACTAGCTTCAATATGTTTGAGATGGGAGTATCTTCAACGGTAAGCTTAAGAATGCAAAGTAAATGTGTTCATTGCTTGCTTAATGGTTTTCCAAATCACAATTACAAAAAAATAATTGATAAGAGAAGAAGCGGAGAAAGTTTTCATTTGATACTTGAGAGCTTACACTATCCAAATATCGACAACCTATTTCGTTATAATATAATGTTTGTGACTTGTGCATATGTATCATTAAAATCCTATTTACTATGCAAAAGATGATGTCATTTCTAACAATGGCAAATGGTATTCTTAACTGGTACACTATAGTTAGCACTTATTGATGTGCTTATAGTGGATGTAATGAAGATGTGGAGTGCTAATGGCAAGACCTCTTGCTTTGTGGAGGTTAGGTGGGAGGTGAGAACTCCACAATGATAAAAACAAGAATAATTGCATGCAATGTTGAACGTGGCACACGTTTCACACTGTAATCATGTATCGTCAATATATTAGTTACATCTTGCCCTGCCCCATCAAAATTGAGGACAATCAAGATCATATCATCATAACTACCACCTTTCACTATCTTTTGATCATTGGCTCCAACTCGATTGACTTGACTGCTAATATAATCATACATGGATAGAAGCGTGTAGCGATGTCTTGTATTCGAAGGTTTAAAGTGCTTGCTTTTCTTTTGGCAAAAGTGGGTAGATTTTTTTTCAAGCCAAAAAAAAGCAATTTAAAGGTAATGATTTCCATAGAATAGTTTGACTATCAGTACTCTTTCTACATACTAGTAAACAATCATACTTTGACCCATTTCTAGGAAGTACAGAATACCATGTTACCATGATAGTTTTTTAAGCAATCAAGTAATTCTTATGCAAGAGATACTCGCACACTAAGGAGAAGTGGTTCAACTAAAAAGTGAACTTAATGAGGTCCAACCAACATTTTCACAAGTAGAGGTGCAAGTAGAGGTTAAACTAACATTGGCCCTAATTGAGGTTTGTAAAGGAACAATAGAAGGAGGATTTGGTGCAAATAATGCAATAACATGCGTCCATGATGGAGTGCACACAAATTAATAAGTTTTGAGATAATAACAAAGAATTCAAAGGAACAAGTTGGATAATGGACGAAAATGTTTCTATGCAACAGAAACAATGAGGACTCCTAACATGGTGTTTGTGTTTAAGAACCTTTTCATATCATGATTGTTTTTGTATCTATAAAGCATGATTGGACATTAAATAATTGTGATGTGTGGTCTAATATTGTTAATATCTTAATAATGTGTTTATGTGGTCACTGTGATGGCCATCATGTGATGGCAAGGCTCAAACCTGTAACTTATGTGTATATATACCAAGGACTTAACATTAGCTTATCCAATACACATATTTATTGCATTGTAATATAATATCATAATCAGTAGAATCCTAGAACTTCCTAGACCTTCCCAAAACATTCTTCCAAGAACTTTTAGGAAGTTTTGGGATGTTCTAGGAAGGTGTAGGGAGTCTAGAATGTTCTAGGATTCTATCGATTATGATATATTATGGTATTATATTACAAAAAGTAATAAATATATGTATCGAATAGCTTCATGGTTAAGTCCTTGGCATGTATACACATATGTTAGAAGTTTGAGCCTTGTCATCACACAACCCGCCAAGAGGGGATTAGACAAATCCTTGGGAGTGTAAAACTCCAAGGTATGACTTAGCTTTATCCCTTCGGGAAAACTTGGTTCAATAACACATCATTGGGTGGTGTGCCCCTCATCCCATAAACTCTCTCTCTCTCACCTCTCTTAGGAACGTTCACTTACTAACAAGCTCTCTAATACCCTAATGGGATTTAGTGCTAGATACACACGTTAGTAAAGACAAGAAACGATATTAAGAGTGTGAGAAATAACACCACCTCGATCAATGTAAACACACACAACACATACAAAAAGGGGAGTGTTAGTCATTGAAATCAGACTTGAGGGTGTCCTTGCTATGTTTACACTTGTAAAAGATTACATACGGAAGCGTTATGTTAAGCACAGAATACACAGTCGACTCCGAAAACACAATAGTTAGGTATATGTAGAGATTAGAGATACACAGTGAGAGAGAGGTAGAGTGAGAGCAGACAACAAAAACATCTTGTAAAAAGTAACGTGCGGAAGCAAGTATGAAGACCGAACAGAAGGAAGAAAACTCAGGTTTAATGGAGAGCTTGAGCTTATGCAGTATACGCGGGAGAGAGAGAGAGAGAGAGAGAGAGAGAGAGAGAGAGAGATGATACAAGAACTATATTCAAAAAGGTACTCAATCTCTATTCACCACACTCTATACATATGTATGTTCAATGAACACTTTTATACAAGTCCTAGAAGGACTGACCGAAGTACTGACAGTACTTCAATGCTCATTAAGGGCTCCTACACTAACTCCCAAATATATTCCTCACGGAATATCTTTCCTAACGGCCTCCCGGTTTACGCACCGATCCGGCCCTACCTATGCACCGGTCTGCGTACCGGTTTACGCATTCGGCCTAACTGATCGGTCCCAACCGATCCGGTTCTCGGCTTCTTCAGCCGATCCGGCCGATGTTGAGCTTGTCTCTGAACACTCCCCCTCAAGCTCAACTTGAGGCTCTTCGGGATCTTCGGGTTCACAGCTCCAGTTCCTCCTGGCTTCACGCCTTGTTCGCGCTCCACGACCTGTTCGACTCCGCGCGCTTCGACCCTTCCGGTCGGCTTGTCTGCTCATGTGGCCCTTATCAACTCTTTTGCTGTTGCGGTGTTGACGCTTCTTTTGCTGCCATTTCTTCCGCTTGGGCCTCGGTTGATTCAGTGTATCTGAATCAAACATCCGAACCGACTCGGCTACCTTTGATCGGTTTTCGCTCTCGTTCGAGTTGGCTGTCTCCAACTTGTCTTCGGTCTTCTCGCCCTCGATGGCGTCATCTTCCCCATGCATGGTTGCCTTTGGCTCTCTCCTTCGGCTGCTTCCCTTCTGTCCGCTTCCGAACTTTTCCGCGGGTCCGCCCTCGACTTCTTCAGCCGATCCGAAGTCGAACTCGACAACCGAGTCAACCGACTCGGTGGTGTCGCGGTCTCCGCTCCTTTCCTGCTGCCTTGCTTGGTCGTTCGGGACTGTTCTCCCCCTCAAGTTTGGCACATCGAGGTGACGCAATCCGAGCGCACCTGAGAATTGCCGCAACTTGTCTAGACCAAGAGGCTTGGTGAAGATGTCGGCAGTCTGCCGATCCGTCGGAACGTACTGAAGTTCGACTTCACCGGATAGGACACGCTCACGGACGAAATGGTAGTGCACCTCAATGTGCTTGGTCCGTGCGTGAAAAACGGGGTTTTTCGCGAGCTGGATGCTGCTGAGGTTGTCGCAGTAGATCATCATCCGATATGACACCTCCTCTTGCAGGTCCTTAAGTAGCCGCTTCAACCATATGGCTTCGCATGTCGCGACAACCGCTCCTTGGTACTCAGCTTCGGTGCTCGACAGTGCAACTGTCGGCTGCTTCTTACTCCTCCACGCGATCGCGACACTCCCGACGGAGAACGCGTATCCGGACGTGGATCGGCGATCGGCGGCGTTGCCAGCCCAATCAGCATCGGTGTAGCCGACTAACTGTGCGGCTGCACCAGTCCGATATAGCAGTCCCCGGTCCTTAGTGCCGTTGACATACCGAAGTATGCGTTGCGCACACTGGAGGTGCTCCTCGGTAGGTCGCGCCATGAACTGACTGATCACTCCGACCGGATAACTGAGGTCGGGTCGGGTGATGGTCAAGTATATGAGGCTTCCGACAATTTGTCGGAACCTCGTCGGGTCGCATACCTTTCCCGTATTGGGACGAAGCTTGACGGTTTTGTCTAGAGGAGTCGAGACGGACTTACAGTCGGCCATCCCGAATTTGAAGAGCATACTAAGCACGTAATGACGTTGGCTGATTAATATGCCTTCGGGGGTACGGATCACTTCGATCCCGAGGAAGTAATGAAGGTCCCCCAGATCCTTCATGTCGAATGATGCCGCAAGTTGGAGCTTCACGCGGTCGATTTCACCTAGGTCGGCGCCGGTGATGACCAAGTCATCAACATATAGTAAAATACTAACTGGTCCAAGTCGACCTTTCCGGATGAACAGGGAAGAGTCCGATTTTGACGCGACGAAGCCCATCCGACGCAGTTGTTGCGTGATCTTCGCGTTCCAGGAACGCGGGGCTTGCTTCAGTCCGTAAAGGGACTTCTCCAGTTGGCATACTACCGAGGAGTTCGTTCCAGAGTGAAATCCGGGGGGCTGTACCATGTACACCTGTTCCTCAAGGTCACCTTGCAGGAACGCATTCTTTACATCCATCTGATGTAAGTGCCACCCCTTCACCGCAACTACTACGAGCAAAACACGGACGATCATCATTTTCGCGACCGACGCAAATGTCTCATCGTAGTCGATGCCGTGTTTCTTCGCGTAGCCCTTTGCCACTAGCCGAGCCTTGTACCGGTTGACCGAGCCATCGGTGTTGTACTTGACCTTGTACACCCACCTACACCCGATCGGTTTTACCCCTGTTGGTGCGTCAACCAGGTCCCATGTCTCGTTCTCCGCCAATGCGTGCATCTCTTCCTCCATCGCGGCACGCCAATTCGCGTCTTTAGCCGCTTCTGCGTAGCTCTCCGGCTCACGCACTTCCGCTACACGGGTCATGTACGCATAATGATGCGCCATGTACTCGTTGTATCCGAATCGCAAAACAGGGTTCTTCTGGCGGGTAGATCGACATAATCTCACATTAGCCGATGTCGAGGTCTTCTCGGTCGACGCAGACTTCACCTTTAAAGACCCGTCACCGGTTCCCTCGGAGTCGGACTCGCGTCTGTCTGACTTGTTCCTATCCGTGCCGGAATCCGACACCTTCTTCTTTCCTTTCTCTTTGTGCGTAAGCCGTTTCCTCGGCTTCCTGCGTGGGGAATGCATGGCCGAGTCTCCACTACTCGCCGGCTCTTCATCGAACTGATCGTACCGACTCAGTCGTCCAATCGGTCCACTTAAACGGAGTGAAATCAGACTCTCTTCGCGGGTCTCGATTTCGGGCTCATCCGGAGGCATCTTGGCCTCTCTGACCTCATCGTCAGAGCTCGGATTGGAGTCGGGGTTCAGTGTCGGGGGCTGGTACCCGGACGAGGACTTGTCAAACACAACGTCACGGCTGACACGCGCTTGTTTGGTGCGAGGGTTATAGCACTTATAACCCTTCTGCTCGTCCGAGTAACCGACCAAGATGCATTTCTCGGCCTTTGCATCCAACTTCCTCCTTTTCTCCTTCGGTACATGCATATACGCAATGCTACCGAACACCCTCAAGTGTCGCAAGTTCGGCTTCGTTCCGAAATATAGCTCATGCGCCGACACTTTGTCTTCGATCTGGTTCTGGATGTATACTGCGGTCCTTACCACCTCGGCCCAGTAGAACTTGGGCAACCTCTTCTCCTCCAGCATTGTCCGTGCCGCTTCCACAACTGACCGATTCTTCCTCTCGGCCACGCCGTTCTGCTCCGGCGTGTATCTACAACTGAATTCACGCCGAATTCCCATTTGTTGTAGATATCCGTTGAATTGACCAGAAAAATACTCTTTCCCACCATCTGACCGCAGGCACTTGATCCTTCGTCCCGTTTCCGTTTCCACGAACCCTTTGAGGTTCCAGAAACAGTCGAAGACTTCGCTCTTCCTCTCAATGAGGTAGATCCACGTGTGCCGCGTGTGGTCGTCGATGAAGGAGACAAAATATCGGCTCCCGCCAAGACTAACGTTTTGTTTCGGCCCCCATACATCGGAGTGTATAAGGTCGAGCTTGTTCCGGCTCCGGTTTCGCTCGTTTGGGAAAGGAAGTCGGTGTTGCATCCCGAACTAGCAGGCTTCACAAATTTGTGCCTTTCGGCCACTAAGTTTGGGCAATCCGAACACTACCTGTTTCGATTGCAGGTCTTGAAGCCGCTGGTAGTTGACGTGGCCTATCCGCTTGTGCCACAAGTCGATGTCCGACTCAGATTTTTGTCCCTTCGCGAACATTGCGGTGCCGCCGTCAGTGGAATCGAGGATGAACATCCTCCCGTCTCTGCGCCCTTGCGCAATCACATGGCCTTCTTTCTCAATGAAGCACCCGAGGTGTGTAAACCGAACCTCCATCCCTTGGTCGACGATCTGTTCGACCGAGACCAAGTTCTTCGTGATTGTCGGAACCTGCAACACGTTCATGAGTTTCCCTTTCTGCCCGACATGGCTAAGGGGGACTTCTCCGACATTCGCGATCGGATGCGGAGTGTCGTCTCCAGTTGCGACTACTCCAGGTTGTATCGGTTTTTCAAGGTACGAGAACCACTCCTTATGGCTCGTCATGTGGTTTGACGCACCGGAGTCTACGTACCACACCTCGTCCGATCTCGGGGTGGTTCATTTCATTGAGTTTGCTTCGTGTCTCGTCACAAAGGCAGACCCTTCTCCGGCTCTCCCGAAGTCTTCGGCGTAGTGCGATCGCTGCCGATTTCCCTTGTGGGTATGTCCGGAGCCGTTTCCGTTTCCGGTTCTCTCCGAATCGGCGCGCTTCTTCTAGCACTCACTTTCCCTGTGGCCTTTCTTGCCACAGTACCAGCACTCCGCGATGGCCTTCCTTTGCCGGTTCTCATTGCTTCGACTCCCCCTGTTTCCAGAGGGTCCGGAGTTGCTGTCGGCATCACTTTGGTGCCTTCTTCCTTGATCTCGTCGGCTGCCTCCATTGTGCGCCGACTCGCCTCGTCCTCCACGTCCACAGGGCATGTCTCCCTCTGTGTACAACATTCTGCTGTCGGTGTGCGTGCTTGTAGACGCACCCGCGTGGTTCTCCTCTACGAGGAGCATTGACTGTAAGTCGAAAAAGGACGACGTATTCTCCCGGGTACACACAACCGTTCGGAATGCTCCGAACTTCGACGCCAAACCTTCGAGACAGATCTGGACCATCTCGCTCTCCTAGATATTCACCTCTATGGAGGCGAGGGAGTCGCAGATATCCTTGATCTTCGAGGTATAGTCAGCCACCGACAAGTCGCGTTGTCGTAGGTTGCTCAACTCCTGTCGGAGCTGAAGCTTCCTGGATGTGGTGCTCGCGGCGAAAATCTTCTTCAGATTTTCCCACGCACCCTTTGGCGTCTTTGCATCCTGAACATAGCTCAAGAGCTGTTCGCCCACACACGATGCGAAGCAGTATAATACCCTGCTCGCCGATTGCTCCCACGACGGGAAGTCTTTGTGTGTCGATTCGGGTGCTGCGTCATTAGCTCCTTCGACATAACTCCAGTAGCCGTGCCCGAGCAGGTACTGGTGCATCTTGTAGGACCAAGACACGTAGTTGGTTCTATCAAGCTTCTCTGTTGGAAGCGAGCTTGCCATGCCTCTATCCATCGTTCTTCTTGTTCTTCTTCGTCAAGCTGTGTCGGCTGCAGAGAGGTTCTCAACCCTCGCGCTCTGATACCATGTAAAAAGTAACGTGCGGAAGCAAGTATGAAGACCAAACAGAAGGAAGAAAACTCAGGTTTAATGGAGAGCTTGAGCTTACGCAGTATACGCGGGAGAGACACAAAGAGAGAGAGAGAGAGAGAGAGAGAGAGAGAGAGAGAGAGAGAGAGAGATGATACAAGAACTATATTCAAAAAGGTACTCAATCTCTATTCACCACACTCTATACATATGTATGTTCAATGAACACTTTTATACAAGTCCTAGAAGGACTGACCGAAGTACTGACAGTACTTCAATGCTCATTAAGGGCTCCTACACTAACTCCCAAATATATTCCTCACGGAATATCTTTCCTAACGGCCTCCCGGTTTACGCACCGATCCGGCCCTACCTACGCACCGGTCTGCGTACCGGTTTACGCATTCGGCCTAACTGATCGGTCCCAACCGATCCGGTCCTCGGCTTCTTCAGCCGATCCGGCCGATGTTGAGCTTGTCTCTCAACACATCTATTAGCAAAATTCTCTGTACATACAATGTGCTTAGTGAACACTCTTTATACTAGTCCTCAAAAGGACTAGCAAGTACTTGACTACTCATAAATGAGCTATTGACACTAACTCCCAAAAATATTCCTTCGTGGAATATCGGTCCAAATGGCCGGAAGGCTCCCGCCGATCCGGCCTAGTGGATCGATCTCCATCTGAGATCCCGCTCCCAAATTCTTCATCCAGTTCGGGCCTAACCGAACATCGGTTTCCACCCGATCCATTTCTCGGCTTCTTCAACCGATCTGGCCCAAGGTGAGCTCGCTCGCTCGCTCAACACTCCCCCTCAAGCTTAACTTGAGGTTCTTTGTCAGCTCTAGGTGGTCCACCACTCTAACTGTCATAGACATATGCCACACAGAGGAAGGTAGGGATTGAACCCAAAACCTCATGGTCTCTATTGGGCAACCCTACCAATTAAGCTGCACATGTATCCTTGTACCAAATAAAACTTCAACAGTGGAATCTTGCATCCTCATTTCTAGCTTGCACACATTCTCCAACTATCATAGACATATGCCACACAGAGGAAGGTAGGGATTGAACCCAAAACCTCATGGTCTCTATTGGGCAACCCTACCAATTAAGCTGCACATGCATCCCTGTAGCAAATAAAACTTCAACAATGGAATCTTGCATCCTCATTGCTAGCTTGCACACATTCTCATGCATTCTCTATTGCATGCATACTCTATTTCTAGCTGGCTTATATAGCCCTACCTTCTTGTATAAATAGTCAGATGCACATTGATTCTAATCAAGGTAAACAACACCAGTTACGGATTCTATAAGTTGAGTTCTTGTTCTTTTCCTCTAGACTCTTGTTTTCTAATCTTTTCTTTGCTCTGCTCTATTATAATTGTCCGTGACACCAACATCTCTTGGCTTCACGCATCCTAGCTCACACTCCTTAATCCGTCCGGTCCGACGCTTCTCAATCTGCTCGGTTGGCTTGTCTACTACTAAGGCCTTCATCGGCCTTCTTCTTGCCTTTGCGACTTCGGCGCCCCTTGATCCATCGGCTCTCCTACCTTGGCATCGTCTTTGGCTGCCTTCTCACACGTCTGGCGTTTATGTGATTAGGCTCTTTTGAATCACTCTCCTCGACCGAATCGGTTGTCTACGATTCGTCTTCTTGCAGAACCTTGACCACATCTGACCACGTCATGGTCCTGGCCTTCTTGTTTAGGACGACGCTGTTACGAAGGCGCTCCGGCTCTTCTTTGTGCACATCGGATCGTGATGTGTTGGATTGTTTAGTGTGATCAAGATAGAAAAGGAATGGGGAAGGAGACTTGCCTCTGTAGCAAACCAAAAGCTTCTATTTCATTATGCAGAGAGAACCTCTCTCGTCAGTTTTCTGGTTTTTTCTTCTCTATCTCTCTCTCTCTCTCCTACTTCCTACTCACTCTCTTACTTTTTTACCTAAGTATATAAGTGACTTGCATATGCAGCTAATTAGTTGTGACTAGCTAAATAGTTGTGAATACTTATATGTCCACTAGTAGCTAATTTCCTTATAGTTACTTTAGAAGATCGTATTTCCCAATGAGCATCACATGCTTTTGTTGAGCTTGTTTCTTAATAGGCTTTACCGCATGTCTTGCTTTTCTCAGCTCTAACTTCCCCTTTGTTGGTTGGCTCCGTGTCCGGCTCGTGCTTTTGGCCACTCCCCTTGCATCCGTCCTCGGCTTCTTCAGCCGTCTTGAAATCGAATTCCACATCTGATTCGGCTCTTCGAAGCTATTCCACCAAGATCATGGGGCTGATCCGCCTCCGTGTACAACATCTTGCTGTTGGCGTGCATGCTCATCGATGCAACCATGTGACTTTCTTCAACGAGAAGCATCGACTGCAACTCGAAGAAGGACAACGTATTCTCTCTCATACAGACCGTTGTTTGGAATGATCCAAATCTAAATGCCAACCCTCTAAGACATACCTACACCATTTCATCCTCCTCGACGGTCATGTTGATGGAGCCGAGAGAGTCGTAGATGTCCTTGATCCAAGCTATGTAGTCGGCCATAGACAGATCTTTTTGCCAGACATTGCTAAGCTCTTGCCTGAGTTGCAGCTTCCTGGCCATTGTGTTGGCAACGAAAATCCATTTGAGATTCGCCCACGCATCTTTTGGCATCTTGGCGTCCCGGATGTAGCTGAGTAGATGATATCTGACACTAGAGGAAAAGGAGTACATTACTCTACTTGCCGCTTGTTCCAATGCTGCATCATTCACTCCGTCGACATAACTCCAGTATCCTTGACCAAGCAGGTATTGGTGGATCTTGTACGACCAAGTTGCGTAGTTGCTCTTTTGTTGGAAGTGAGCTTCCCAAACATCTGTCCATGTTCCTGTCTTTTTTTCTCTGGAAAACGAAAAGCTTGTCTCTATCGTACATTGATATCATGTAAAAGATTACATGCGGAAGCATAATGTTGAGCATAGAATACACAGTCGATTATGCAAACACAACAGATAGGTATACACAGAGATTGGAGATACACAATCAGAGAGAGACTGAGTGAAAGCAGACAACAAAAACATCTATTAGCAAAATTCTTTGTACATACAATGTGCTCACTGAGCACTCTTTATACAAGTCCTCAAAAGGATTGGGAACTACTAACAAGTACTTGACTGCTCATAAATGAGTTACTGACACTAACTCCCAATAATATTCCTTTGTGGAATATCCATCCTAACAGCCTTCCGGCCCCCACCAATCCGGTGTAGCTGATCGGTGTCCATCCGATCTGGCTCCTGACTTCTTCAGCCGATCTGGGCCTAACTGATCAGTTTCCATCCAATCCGGTTCTCGGCTTCTTCAGCCGATCCGGCCCAAGTTGAGCTTGCTTGTTCATCAACACTTGTTACAACATTTGACATATGTGTATGTGTCCTTAAAAAGTGTTGTTCACCTCACTAACAAGCTCTCTAATACCCTAATGGGATTTAGTGCTAGATACACACATTAAAGAGTGTGAGAAATAACATCACCTCGATCAATGTAAACACACATGCAACACATACAAAAAGGGGGTTGATTAGGGTTTGGTATTGAAATCGGACTTGAGGGTGTGCTTGTTATGTTTGCACTTGTCACATCATTAGACATATGTGTCTGTGTTCTTAAAAAGTGTTGGTCACCATAACCTTGCGCAAATGATCAAGTTACAGAAGTGACTTCTAAACTTAAACCTTTTTTGCAAAGTGCTTCTTCTATCACCACAATCACAACATGGTCGAGTACACACCATTGAAGGAAACCATAATTGCCATGCTTGTAAAGGTTACCTCCTACCATCGTGAATGGTTTGCATAGTTTCATCAATGAATGGTTACCAAGCTATTACAAAAACAACCACCCTTTTGTTATCATTTGGACAACATTTGAAGCCCATTCATGTACAATGTCTACAACAAAACATGTCGTGTTAGGCACTTTATCAACTATACTTGTGGGCCCCTCACCACTAGTGAACTTAGATAAATGGTTTCTCCCTTTCCGTACAATGACCATGAAATTGAATTCTAGGAATGTCATGATCCATCTCGAGATTCTTCCCATGGAGCATGTTTTATTCACCAAGTACAAATGGTCTTGGTGGTCCACGTAGAAACAAAAATGGCAAGCGAGAAGATAGAGTAAAACTTTGTTGAGATATAAGCTCAACATTGGCCGGATCGGCTGTGCAAGCCGAGAATCGGATCGGTTGGGGCAGATCGGTTAGGCTGGACTGGTGCATAAACCGTTACGCAAACCGGTGTGTAACGAGAAGCCGTAGTGGTGCGTAAACCGCGAGGCCGTTGGAAAGATATTCCGTGTAGGAATATATTTTGGGAGTTAGTGTAGAACTCATTTATGAACAGTCAAGTACTGTCAGGACTTAGTACTTGTGTCAGCCCGATTGTCATGGCTTGTATAAAAGGTGCTCACTGAGCACGGTGTATGTACAAATTGAGTATTATTTTTGAATTTAGTTTCTGTGTGTTCTCTCTATCTCTCCCACGTACTGTGTACATTCAAGCTCTCCATTGAACCTGCGTGTTTTTTGTGTTCGGTTTTCTACTTGCTTCCGCACATAATCTTTCATATGGTATCAGAGCGAGGTTTGAGAACCTCCGCAGCCGACATAGCTTGAAAGGAAAACTAACCAAGAAGAACAGGTAAAACCGATGGATAGAGGCATGGCTAGCTCACTTTTGACGGAGAAGCTCGACAGAAACAACTATGCGTCTTGGTCCTACAAGATGCACCAGTACCTGCTCGGGCACGGTTATTGGAGCTATGTCGACGGAGCAAATGACACAGCACCCGAATCGACACACAGAGATTTCCCGGCATGGGAACAGTCGGCGAGTAGAGTACTGTACTGCTTCGTGTCTTGTGTGGGCGAACAACTTCTAAGCTACATTCTGGATGCAAAAATGCCGAAAGATGCTTGGGGAAATCTGAAGAAGATTTTCGCCGTGAGCACTACAGCCAGAAAGCTTCAACTATGACAGGAGCTGAGCAACCTACGACAACGCGATTTGTCGGTGGCTGATTACACCTCGACGATCAAAGATATATGCGACTCCTTAGCCTGCATCGATGTGAACGTCGAGGAAGGCAAGATGGTGCAGATCTGTCTCGGGGGACTGGTGTCGAAGTTTGGAGCGTTCCGAACTGTTGTGTGTACACGGGAGAATATGCCGTCGTTTTTCGACCTATAGTCGATGCTCCTTATAGAGGAGAACCATGCGGGTGCGTCGATGAGCACGCATGCCGACAACAAGATGTTGTACATGGAGGGAGGTAGGCCTTGTGGTCGTGGTGGACGAGGCGAGTCAACTCGCAATGGAGGCAGCCGACGGGGTCAAGGAAGAAGGCACCGAAGTGATGCCGACAACAATGCCGGACCCTCCGGAAATAAGGGGAGTTGAGGCGAAGAGAATCGGCAAGGGAAATCTATCGCGGAATGCTGGTAATGTGGCAAAAAAGGCCACAAAGAGAGCGAGCGCTGGAAAAAGCGCGCTGATTCGGAGAGAACTGGACCCAGATCATGCTCCGGATAGATCGACAAAGGGAATCGGCAGCGATCGCACTACGTTGAAGGATCCGGAAAAGCCGGAAAAGGGTCAGCCTTCATGCCGAGACACGAAGCGAACTCGATGAAGATGTCCACCCCGAAATCGGACGAGGTATGGTATGTCGACTCCGGCGCGTCAAGCCACATGATGTGCCACAATGAGTGGTTCTCGTACCTGGAAAAACTGATGCAACCGGAGACGACACTCCGCATCTGATCGCGAATGTCGGTGAAGTTCCCTTGAACCATGTCAGGAAGAAAGGGAAACTTATGAACGTTGTCGCGAAGATTCGCACGTGCGTGTGCTACTCGAGCGACCACCGGGGTCTTGGACTGGGGAGGATGTTCGCGGAATTATTGAAGAGATGACGATCAATGTAAGATTAGATGAAATTGGTTTACTTGAGAAGAAGAAAAATTGTACACTTGAGAAGTAGAAAAATATGAAGAAGATAAAGACAAATATAATTATATTGATGATAATGGTGTTGGTGATATCACATATTGAGCCCCCCTTACACAAGCCCAACTAGAGGCTTTTATAGGTCTTTCCATGCTCGTGACATGCACATAACCATGGGCTAAAACCATGGTTTTGTGCACATGGTTTTGCTTATGTCATGCACAAACCATGGGTTTAAAACCATGGTTTTGTGCACATGGTTTTCTATGGTTGTTTCGTCTATAATTTGTATATGAAAAGGAAATACATAAAATCTACATTATATGATAGTTGTCCTAGTGGTAAGGCAATTATCTTGTATCTTAGAGGTGCAAGGTTCAATCCTTGCTTGCACCCCTCTGTATGAACTCAAGTGCCACTAGGCCTTAGGAGGCTTATTTGCTAAGTGTATGTGCAATGTTGCACATCCTTGGTTTATTCGTCTCACTCGGTTTCACATCGTAGCCGAAAATCGTCACAACAACGTGTTACACGTTGTCGTGAAGATTTTCGTCCATAGGGGGAAAACTGAGCGGAGTGAGCAAAACCGGGGTGTGCAATGTTGCACACGCAC
This sequence comes from Azolla caroliniana, assembly GCF_043228905.1. Lineage (NCBI taxonomy): Eukaryota > Viridiplantae > Streptophyta > Polypodiopsida > Salviniales > Salviniaceae > Azolla > Azolla caroliniana. The sequence continues at coordinate 6,229,044 of NW_028230447.1, forward strand.
ATGATGTTTTTGTAAATAAGAACAAATGTAAATTGTAAGCAATGCACCACAAGATTCCTAAAGTATAAATGTGATGTGCACATCCACATGAGAGAGAGAGAGGTACATAGCAGTACGAGGTGAGTAAGGGGCATAGTAGTATGTGTGAGGAGTGGGAGTTAGGGCCCCATCAATCCCTCCTCCAAGAATCCAAGAAAATATCCCCATTGCATGAAGGGGATATTTAGTCTCTCCTTTTGTAACGACTTCCTCTCTTATGCTATAAAAGGAGAGGAAGGGGCACCATTGAAGGGGTTGCCTATTTTGTGTATGGGAGGTATACCGCTTAGTCTAGAGTTCTTACCGTTTTAGGGTTAGGGTTTCGTTATTCATCTTCAGTTAGGGTTTTCTCATAGTCGTTTGGTGCGGCCCATGGGGCCACCATGGTTGTAATCATTCGTTCGTTTTAATATAACTTGTTGAGTATCTTGCCTCCGCGATCTCTCCTTCTATGTCATGGTCTTATTCTTTCCTCTTCTCCTCTTGAGCTAAGCCTCCATATCATGTCTTATTCTTTCTCCTTTGCTCCTTAGTCCGAGACCCCCGTGGTCCCGCCCCTTCTACACGCACGCGCGTAACAACGCAACAACGTCCCCACAATCACGAAGAATCTGGTGTCGGTCGGGCAGATCGTCTACCAGGGGATGCAAGTCCGGTTTATGCATCTTGGGTGCTTCATCAAGGAAGAAGGCCAAGTTATTGCGCAAGGGCGTACAGATGGGAGGATGTTTATCCTCGACTGTAGTGACGGTGGCACCGCAATGTTCGCGAAAAGAAAAAAAGTCGAGTCGGATATCAACTTATGGCACAAGTGGATAGGCCACGTCAACTATCAGCGGCTTTACGACCTGCAATCGAAACAAGTGGTGTTCGGATTGCCCAAATTTAGTGGCCGAAAGGCGCAAATTTGTGAAGCCTCCCAGCTAGGGAAGCAACACCGACTTCCTTTACCTAACGAGCGTAACCGGAGCCGGAACAAGCTCGACCTGATACATTCCGATGTATGGGGGCCGGCACAGAACGTTAGTCTTGGCGGGAGTCGATATTTTGTCTCCTTTATCGACGACTATACGCAACACATGTGGATCTACCTCATTGAGAAGAAGAGTGAAGTCTTCGATTGTTTCTGGGACCTCAAGAGTTTTGTTGAAAGGGAAATAGGAAGAAAGATCAAGTGCTTGCGGTCGGATGGTGGAATAGGATACTTTTCCGGTCAATTCAACGGCTATCTGCAACAGATGGGAATTCGGTGCGAATTTAGTTGTAGATACACGCCAGAGCAAAATGGCGTGGCCGAGAGGAAGAACAGATGGGAATTGTAGAAGCAACATGGGCAATGCTGGAAGAGAAGAGCTTGCCCAAGTTCTATTGGGCCGATGCGGTACGAACCGCAGTATACATTCAGAATCGGATTGGAGAAAAAGTGTCGGCGCATGACCTGTATTTAGGAAGGAAGCCGAATCTACAACACTTGAGAGTTTTCGGTAGTATTGCGTATGTGCATGTGCCGAAGTAGAAACGGAGGAAGTTGGACGCGAAAGCCGAGAAGTGTATCTTGGTCGGCTACTCGGACGAGCAGAAGGGTTATAAGTGTTATAACCCTCGCACCAAACAAGCGCGCGTGAGCCGTGACGTTGTGTTTGACGAGTCCGCGTCCTGGTACTTGCCTCCACTCCGGACCTCACCTCCAATCCGATGACGATGAGGTCAGCGAGGCCGCGATGCCTCCGGATGATCCTGAAATCGGGACCCTCGAAGAAAGTCCGATTTCATTTCGGTTAAGCGGACCGGATGGATGACTGAGTCGGTTCGACTAGTCCGATGAAGAGCCAGTGAGTAGTGGAGACTCGGCCGGGCATTCCCCGCATAGAAAGCCGAGGAGACGGCTTACGCGCAAGGAAAAAGGGAAGAAGAAGGTGTCGGATTACGACACGGATAGGAACGAGTCAGATCGACGTGTTGCAATGGAGGAAGAGATGTGCGCATTGGTGGAGAATGAAACCTGGGACCTGGTTGACGCACCGAAAGGTGTGAAGCCGATTGGATGTAGGTGGGTGTACAAGGTCAAGTACAACATTGACGGCTCAATTAACCGATACAAGGCCCGGTTAGTAGCGAAAGGCTACGCGCAGAAACACGACATCAACTACGATGAGACGTTTACGCCGGTCGTGAAGATGATGATCGTCCGTGTTTTGCTCGCGGTTGCTGCGGCAAAGGGATGACACTTACATTAGATGGATGTAAGGAATGCGTTCCTGCAAGGTGAGCTTGAGGAATAGGTGTACATGGTACAACCCCCCAGATTTCACTCCGAAACGAACACTTCGGTGGTGTGCCGATTGAAGAAGTCCCTTTACGGACTAATGCAAGCCCCGCGTGCCTGGAACGTGAAGATCACGCAACGATTGCATCGGTTGGGCTTTGCGACGTCAAAATCGGACTCCTCACTGTTCATCCGGAAAGGTCGACTTGGGCCGGTTAGTAATTTACTTTATGTTGATGACTTGGTCATCACCGGCGCCGACCTTGGTGAAATTGACCGCGTAAAGCTCCAACTTGCGGCGTCATTTGACATGAAGGACCTGGGGGACCTTCATTACTTCCTCGGGATCGAAGTGATCCGCACCCCCGAAGGCATACTGATTAGCCAACAGCATTACGTGCTGAGTATGCTCTTCAAATTCGGGATGGCCGATTGTATGTTTGTATCAATTCCTCTCGATAGAACCGTCAAGCTTCGCTCCGATTCCAGAAAGGTATGCGATCCGACGAGGTTCCGACAGATAGTCGGAAGCCTTATATACTTGACCATCACCCAACCAGATCTCAGCTACCCGGTCGGGGTGATCAGTCAGTTCATGGCGCGACTACCGAGGAGCACCTTTAGTGTGCACAACGCGTACTCCGGTACGTCAGTGGCACTAAGGACTGGGGGCTACTATATCGGGCCGATACTACCGCGCAATTGGTCGGTTACACCGATGCTGATTGGGCCGGAAATGCCGGCGATCGCCGCTCCACGTCCGGTTTCGCGTTCTCTCTCGGGAGTGCCACGATCGCGTGGAGTAGCAAGAAGTAGCTGACAGTTGCGTTGTCAAGCACCGACGCCGAGTATAGAGCGGTTGTCGCGACATGCGAAGCCATATGGTTGAAGCGGCTACTTAAGGATCTGCAGGTGAATGTATCTGATCCAACACCACTCTACTATGACAACTTCAGCAGCATCCCCGGGGACTTCACTGTCAAAACTTGTATGATAGCACGTGATTTCATCAACAGGGGTTTTAATTAATCAGTGAGATACAGAATATATATACATAAGGGTATTAATAAAGATTTGAAAATATTTTTACATAAGGGTATTATCAATTATGCTGGAAAAAAAATTACATAAGCCCATGAAATATTAAATATTTCAATGAGATAGTAAAGAATATATTATGCAAACAATACTCAAATTTGAAGTGGCATACATACATACATATACATGCATGCATCCATATATACCTACATTCAAACATTACATTCATGAATATGTATATACATACATACATTACACCCATTTATACATGCATGCTGACTAAACATAAATATATATTACCATATGTAAATATGTACATACACATACATACATGCATTACATACTACATACATATTAAAATTGGCCATATATATTGACATACATATATAGATAATACATACATAAAAATTACATATTACATTTATACATATACTTCCTTACAAACATATTTTATATATTACATATGTACAAATATATATTACCATATGTAAATATGTACATACACATACATCCATGCATTACATACTACATACATATTAAAATTGGCCATATATATTGACATACATACATAAAAATTGCATATTACATTTATACATACACTTCCTTACAAACATATTTTATATATTACATATTACACACATTTATTATTATACACACAATTATATACAAATGCAAATATACAAACCAAACACAAAAAAAATAAAATTCATATTATATATAATAATAATATATATATATATATTATATACACATACATACACATACACACATTCCATACATACAATACAATACAATATGTACCTACATACACACACAAACATAACACACATCACACATGCATATATCATATACATGCATATATACCTACAGGCTACATTCATATATCACACTTCACACATGCATATATACCTACATCCATGAATATGTATATACATACATTACAATCATTTATACATACATATTAACTAAACATAAATATATGTATAAATATATATTACCATATGTAAATATGTACATAATACATACAATAAAATTACATATTACATACATATATTATATATACATACACAAATGCATATATACATACAAAACACACAAAAATAAATTACATATTATATATATGTATACACATACACATACATATTAACACCTAAAGGCTAAGATTACATACTATATATATACAAATCTTCATACTTACAAACAAGTTACATATATTACATATATATACACGTGCACACACATAAATAAATTAGATATTACATAGCATATATTACACAATATTCAAATTTACACATACATAAATTACATATATACATATATAAATACATACATAGATATACATATTACATATGTACATACATATTCCACATATCACCATATATATATGTATAGATTATACTGGACCATACAAACCACAATACTTATATATATACATACTACACACACACACACATTAGATATGTATATGTATACTTACACATAAATAAATTAGATATTACATAGCACATAATCCATACCTATTACACAATATACAAATTTACACATGCATAAATTACATATATACACACATAGATATATTACATATGTACATACATATTCTACATATCACCATATGTATAGATCATACTAGACCATACAAACCACAATACTTACACACACACACACACACACACACACACACACACACACACACACACACACACACACACACACACACATTAGATATATGTATACTTACACATACATTGGATATATACATGCATATTACGTACATATTACAAACATACATCCATATACGAGCCATATACATATGTACTAAACATGAAAATATCCCAAAAATATACATACATAAATACATTACATATATACACGTACATACATTCATACATTTACATATATATGACCACATACACACACACACACATACATTAGATATATATGCACATATTACAAACATATTCATACTCATTAAATCATGTATATTGACATATACATATATGTATACACATACATACATTACATATGTACATACATATTCCACATATCACCATATATATATGTACATATGCCTACAATGTTAAAAGTTTTATAAACATACATCCATACACATATATACACACATTACATACATGCATACACATAAATATGTTACATACACATACATACATACATTTCATCACAGACTACAATACATACATGTATACTTACACATACATGAATATTATGAACACACTCATGAATATTATGAACACACTCATGTATGCATAGTACACTATTACACATACAAACATACATGCATTGCATATTACATATATATACATATGTACATGCATACATGTACATTCATGCGTGTACATACATACATTGCATATGCATATATTACAATCACATTCATATACATTGAATCATGTACATTGTCATATATATGCATACACATATGTACATTCATACATGGACATACCTATATTCATTTATATATTGCTATTGTCTACATATACATAAATTAGATATATACATAAATATTACAATCACACATCCATACACATTGAATCATGTACATTGTCATATGGATATATGCATACACATACATACATACGTGTATGTATACATACATACATTAGATATGGATATATGCATACACATATGTACATTCGTATATGGACATACATATCTTCATTTATACATTTCTACACATACATACACATATATACAAAAGATATCTACATACATATTATGCATATATTACAATCACACATCAATACACATTGAATCATGTACATTTGCATATGCATATATGCATACGCATACATACATACATACATACATACATACATACATACATACATACATACATACATGACATATGCATATATGCATACACATATATACATTCGTACATGGACATACATATAGTCTTTTATACATTGCTACATGTACATACATACATATATTAGATATATACACACATACGTATATATATATACACACCTACATATAGTCTTCTATACATACACACACATTACATATAGATATATGCATACACATATGTACATTTGTACATGGACATACATATATTCATTTATACATTGCTACATATACATACACATATATATACATAGATATTATGCACATATTATAATCACACATCCATACACATTGAATCATGTACATTTGCATATGCATATATGCATACACATACATATAGTCTTTTATACATTGCTACATGTACATACACATACATACATATTACAAACAAATATCCACACACACACACACACACATACAAATATACATACATTACATATTACATATGTACATTCATATATTCATTCAGTCATGTTTATTAATTGAAGCATACATATTTTATGCATATATATATATATATATATATATATTCATTCATTCATGCATGCATACATTATGTGCACATACATACATAACATACATTCAAACATTCATGTTTTTTTATTTAGATATTTGCCTCCTCCTTTGCTCCCTTCTCTTCTTTGCTCATTTCTGCGACTGCTTCTTCTCCCCTTCTTTTTGTCCTCGTTTTGCCGCCACCACCGCTCGCCTTGTCGTGCCGCTTTTGCTCACCATTATTCTCTGTTGGGGCTGCCACAACTACTCTACAAATATTTTACAGGTACACATAAGTACAAACATAAACCAACACATAAATTCTTAGCTACACCCACACACACACGTACATACATACATACGTACATACATACATACATACATACATACATACATACATACATACATACATACATACATACATACATACATACATACATACATACATACATGCATACTGAAAAGAATGGCGTGCGAAAGCAATATAGAAAAACCAAACAACAGAAAACGCTGGTTTAATGGAAAGCTTAGGTTTTCACTGTACGCACAGGAGAGACAGAGAGAGAGTAACACAAGAACTTAAATTCGAAAAATAATACTCAATCTGTACATAGGATGTGCTCAGTGAGCATTTTTATACAAGCCCTGACAGTGGGCTGACACAAGTACTGATAGTACTTGACTGCTCATAAATGAGCCTCGACACTTACTCCCAAAACTATTCCTTACGAGGAATATCTTTCTAACGGCCTTTCGGTCTACACACCGATACGGCCTTTCTACGCATCGGTCTGCGTACCAGTTTTATGCACCCAGTCTAAACACGGGTTACGCATCGTATTACGCACAAATGTTGAGCTTGTCTCTCAACACTCCCCCTCAAGCTCAACTTGAGGTTTCGCCTGCTCTGCCGTACCTACGCTCCAGCTTCTCCTAGCTCCACGCCTCGCTCGCGCTCCTCGGCCTGTTCGACTCCGCGCGCTTCGACCCTTCTGGTCGGCTTGTCTACTCCCACGACCCTTCACAGGTCCCTTGCTGTCGCGATGTTGGCGCTTCTCCTGCTGCCTTCTTTTCCGCTTGGTCCTCAGTTGATTTAGTGTATCTGAATCAAACATTCGAACCGACTCGGCTACCTCCGATCGGTTTTCGCTCTCGTCTGAGTTGGTTGTCTCCAACTCGTCTTCGGTCTTCTCGCCCTTGACGGCGTCATCTCCCCCATGCCTGGTTGGCTTTGGCTCTTTCTTTCGGCCACTCCCCTTGTGTCCGCTTTTGGACTCTTCCGTGAATCCGCTCTCGGCTTCTTCAGTCGATCCGAGGTCTTTTCCGCTCCTTTCCTGCTCCCTTTCATGGTCATCTGGGTCTTTTCTGCTCCTTTCCTGCTCCCTTTCGTGGTCATCTGGGACGTTTCTCCCCCTCAAGTTCGGCAGTCGAAGCGACGCAACCCAAGTGCACCCGAAAATTGCCGCAACTTGTCCAGACCAAGAGGCTTGGTGAAGATGTCGGCGGTCTGCCGATCTGTCGGAACATATTGAAGTTCGACTTCACCAGAAAGGACATGCTCACGGACAAAATGGTAGTGCACCTCAATGTGCTTGGTCCGTGCGAGGTGTCGCAATAGATCGTCGTTGGATCGGACACCTCCACCTGCAGATCCTTAAGTAGCCGCTTCAACCATATGGCTTCGCATGTTGTGACAACCGCTCCTCTATACTCGGCTTTAGTGCTCGACAGTGCAACTGTCGGCTGCTTCTTGCTACTCCACGCTATCGCGGCACTCCCAAGAGAGAACACATGTCCGGACGTGGATCGGCGATCAGCGACATTGCCGGCCCAGTCAGCATCAGTGTAGCTGACCAACTGCGGGGCTGTATCGGTCCGATATAGCAGTCCGCGGTCCTTAGTGCCGCTTACGTACCGCAGTACGCGTTGCGCACACTAAAGGTGCTCCTCGGTAGGTTGCACCATGAACTGACTGATCACCCCGACCGGATAACTGAGATCGGGTCGGGTGATGGTCAAGTAGATAAGCCTTCCGACAACTTGTCGGAACCTTGTCGGATCGCAAACCTTGCCGGAATTGGGGCGAAGCTTGACAGTTCTGTCCAGAGGAGTCGAGATGGACTTACAGTCTGCCATCCCGAATTTGAAGAGCATATTCAGTGCGTTGTCGTGAAGAAAACCGTCCACAAGCAGAATCGGTGCGCCGGAGCGTACGAACCGGCTCTTCTTGCACGTTGTACATAAGAGAGAATGTTGTACATAGAAGATCCTAGGTAGGTAGATTCGGTAGGTGGGGAGTTAATGGGAAACGACTCCTTTTTTTTTTTGCCTATAAGAGGAGGGAGACGAGGAGGAGGAAGGGGATCGCGGAGAGTGGAGGACGAAGTGCTGTCGGTTTGCGTGCGAAGGCTTCTCTCTCTCTCTCTGGTTCGCAAACTCCATAGCTTCCTTCTGTGCAGGTTTCGGGAGGCTCGCGCTGCTCTAAGGAATGCCCGAGAGCTTCCGGCAGCACCTCCAACCTGTCTTTCTGTGCGTTTACGAACAGGCATCGGCATCTGCTCGCCGGCCTGTTCGGTTGTAACCGACTTCGTGTTTTGTTGCTTTCGTGTTCTTGTTGTTGTCTTTGTTAATACATACATACCTTCGTGTCTCTCTGTGTCGCTGTCCCACTCGCGTCTTTGCGTCGAAGGGCCGTGTCCCTGTGAATCTACGCTCGCACGTAGTGGGTCTCTTCTCTTTCTCTCTTGCTCTTCGGTACAGGACCCCCGAGGTCCTGCCTCACTCCACGCCTCCGCGAGGAATACCAAGGCGTGGGGCCAAGACAGCCCGGACACTCGGGAAAGACCCCACGACTGTACGATAGGTAGGAAATTTTGCTTCTCCAACAACGGAGGGTGTATGATAGTCGGCATCGTTGGCCGAGAAAAAGCAAGGGTGGAAGTGCGACTTCGAGCGTGCGGAGTTCTCGGCCCGAACGAGGAAATCAGCGGAGCCGTGGAGGCGGTCTCCTTCGACGACACCTTGGGGATGCTGAGGAAGGTTGCCGGAGAAGACCTTAACGAAGACCGGACGATACCGGTATGTTCCGAAGAGATGTATGAAGTCATCGCGAACTTCAGTCGGGGGCTCGGGTTGGATCGGACGGCCTGAGTTAGCACGAAGTACAAGACTGTGGACCGGAAGGTAAGGCCAGTCGCGGCAGCCTTACCGGAGGGCAGCGAGTCCCGAATCAGAGGGGTTGCGTCGGACCCCAGTTTACGAGATCCGGCCTGCATAGGACACACCTTCACCGACGGGACGCTCCGGGAGCTCAAGATCGGTGGGGGCGGTTTCCTACTGCCGGCGGAGGAAGACCGGTTTCGGAGAATGCTCGGAAGGCACGGGAAAGCCTTCGCATTCTCGCCGGAAGAGATCGGGTGCGTAGACCCGACAATCGTGGAGCCGATGGTGATATTCACGGTACCGCATGTGCCGTGGAATCTCAAGCCGATTCCGGTCCCAAGAGCTCACATCCCGGAGTTGATGGAGCTACTGAGGCAGAAAGTCGATATGGGCATTCTCGAACCGTCGAGTGCCCCATACTCGAACCGATGGTTCACCGTACCAAAGAAAAACGGAACGTTGCGCTTCATTCAAGACCTGCAGCCGGTCAACAGAGTGACCATTCGGAACGCAGGAATCGGACCGACCATAGACGAGTTCGCGGAGGCCTTCGCCGGAAGGTCGATTTACTCGGTCGGTGATCTGTACTCGGGGTACGACCAGTTCCAGCTAGCCATGGAGAGCAGAGACATTACGACGATGCGAACTCCCCTCGGCCTAGTGTGAATGTGTACCCTGCCGCAAGGAGGGACCAACTCGGTGGCCCACATGGTGAATGCAATGAACAAGGTACTGAGGGATTGCATCCCGGACATCACCATGCCGTTTCTAGACGACATCCCTATCAAAGGGTGCCCGGTGGAAGAGAAGGACGAGACAAGCGGGCCAGACGGATGCCGACGGTTCGTGGCAACACACATCGACGACTGCGAGAAGGTGCTACAAAGGCTAGAGGATGCGAGGCTCACCTTCTCCGGGGAGAAATCGGCCTTCGGGCAATCAGAAATCCTGGTGGTCGGACACCTGTGTGGACCATATGGCCGGAAGCCGTCGCCGGCAAAGGTAGAAGCCATCTCTGCGATGAAGACCGACTGTAGCTCGGTTACGGAAGTTCGGAGGTTCCTGGGGGCATGCGCGTTCTACCACATATGGGTCCCGCATTACGCCCACGTTGCGGAGCCGCTATACGGGTTGCTGAAGAAAGGGCGAAAATTCGAGTGGCGAGACGAGCACACTGAGTCGGTCCGGAAGCTGAAGGAAGCTCTTGCGGCAGCACCGACGCTTCGGAAGGCTGTCTACGGGAAGGGTACCCCGGTATACATAACGGTGGATACGAGCCCGACCGGGATCAGATGGGTCGTCAGCCAAGAAGATGAGGACGACATTCGGTTCCCGATCCGATTCGGCGCAAAGGTCCTCAGTGAGCGACAACGAGGGTACACCCAGGTTAAACGCGAACTCTGGGGTATCGTTTCGGCAGTAAAGGCCGACAAAGACTACCTGATCGGGACAGAAGTGATTATCGAGACGGATTGCCTGCCAATTCTCGGCATGGTTTCTGGATGCGCGAGACCGGACCTGGCGATGCTAAGGTGGATAGCGTACATCAAGTCCCTGGACCCGGAAATACGACACATTTCCGGAAAAGACAACGCCATGGCCGACATGCTTTCGAGGGCGAGGTTTGATGACGAGGGCGGCATGGTTTCGGGGGACGATGAAGTCGGCGTGGACTTCTTCGAGGCGGCGTACGTGACGACTGATGGGACGAGCACTCCGGCACTTAACGACTTCGACGAGAGCAAGTACGACGGCGAGTGGCTCCGGATCGGTGGATTTTTGAGGACAATGACGCCGGATGCGTTATGGACAAAGGACGAGGCCAACCGGATCCGGAAGAAAGCTTACCGATTCTTTCTCTGGGACGGATACTTATGGAAGCACCCGAAAAAGAGGAACGGCGTCCCGCTCCGGGTGGTGGCGATGAAGGAAGAACAGGAGGAGCTGCTGACGGGCTACCACGGCAGCCCTTGGGCCGGATACCGTGGAACGTGGGCCACGTTCGAGAAGATAAAGGGGAAGTACTGGTGGCCAGGACTGTACCGGGACGTGCATCGGTTCGTGACAACTTGCGAGAGCTGTCAGATGCACTCCGTAGTCCGACATCAGGACGAGCTTCACCCTACATACCCTCCGACCATCCACTTCAAATGGATGGTAGATCTGGTGACGATCTGGTCCTGGCTCGGGAAGATCTGACGAACCAGGTGGAAGGCCGGGCCCTTCAGAACAAAACGACCGCGGCCGTATGTCGGTTCCTGATCGAGGACGTGATATGCCGGTATGGGTGCGTCGGGAAGATCGTGGTTGATCGCGGGGAGTTGGACGCCGAAGAGGCCGAGGAGCTGTTCGACCGGCTAGGAGTCAAGCTCTCGCTTACCACTGCGTACAACCCGGAGGCGAATGGGAAGGTGGAGCGCGGACACGGACTGATCGTCAAGGCGTTAGTTCGGGCATGCGGAGGACGAGTCGGGAACTGGCCGCGGCTGTTGCCTTACGCGGTGTGGGCGGACCGAACTACACACAGTTCGGTAACCGGATTTATGCCGGCAGAGCTCATGTTTGGGCAGAAGCCGATCATGCCAATGGAACGTACGATCTCCTCGTGGGAAACCGTGGACTGGAGAGACGAGATGAGCCAGGAGGAACTACTGGCGGCGCGTATACGACAGCTCGAACGAAGACCGGAGGACGTGGAGTAGGCTGCGGAAAGGCTTCGGGTGGCAAGGACGAGGAACAAAGCGCGGTTCGACCGAACGCACCGGCTCCGACCGAAGAAAATCGAGGAAGGCGACTGGGTGTTAGTCTATGATAGCAGCCTCGACAACCAACACTGAGCGACACGGAAGTTCGCAAGAAGGTGGTTCGGGCCTTACGTGGTACAAAGCGCCAACGACAATGGGACGTACCATCTGGCGGAACTCGACGGTACGAGAATGGCGATATTGGTAGCTGGGAAGCGGATCAAAGCGTTCAAGAAGCGTCACGACGACGAGCCGGATCCGGTTGACCTGGACCGCGACGACGTCCGAAACCGAGGAAGAACCGACGGGCGGGGAATGAAGGCTGGACCGGTTTTCTCCGTCCCAACTCAATTTGGCGCATGCCGGTGGATGCGCGGTTAGGTGGGGGCGGATGTTGTGAAGAAAACTGTCCACAAGCGGAATCGGTGCGCCGGAGCGTAGGAACCGGCTCTTCTTGCACGTTGTACATAAGAGAGAATGTTGTACATAGAAGATCCTAGGTAGGTAGATTTGGTAGGTGGGGAGTTAATGGGAAACGACTCCTTTTTTTTTTTGCCTATAAGAGGAGGGAGACGAGGAGGAGGAAGGGGATCGCGGAGAGTCGAGGACGAAGTGCTGTCGGTTTGCGTGCGAAGGCTTCTCTCTCTCTCTCTGGTTCGCAAACTCCATAGCTTCCTTCTGTGCAGGTTTCGGGAGGCTCGCGCTGCTCTAAGGAATGCCCGAGAGCTTCCGGCAGCACCTCCAACCTGCTCCTGTCTTTCTGTGCGTTTACGAACAGGCATCAGCATCTGTTCGCCGGCCTGTTCGGTTGTAACCGACTTCGTGTTTTGTTGCTTTCGTGTTCTTGTTGTTGTCTTTGTTAATACATACATACCTTCGTGTCTCTCTGTGTCGCTGTCCCACTCGTGTCTTTGCGTCGAAGGGCCGTGTCCCTGTGAATCTACGCTCGCACGTAGTGGGTCTCTTCTCTTTCTCTCTTGCTCTTCGGTACAGGACCCCCGAGGTCCCGGCTCACTCCACGCCTCCGCGAGGAATACCTCGACAGCGTAATGACGTTGGCTGATTAGTATGCCTTCGGGGGTGCGGATCACTTCGATCCCGAGGAAGTAATGAAGGTCCCCCAGATCCTTCATGTCGAATGATGCCGCAAGCTGGACCTTCACGCGGTTGATCTCACCTAGGTCGGCGCTGGTGGTGACCAAGTCATCAACATAGAGTAAAATACTGACCGGCCCGAGTCGACCTTTCCGAATAAACAACGAGGAGTCCGATTTTGACGTCGGAAAGCCTATCCGACGCAGCCGATGCGTGATTTTTGCATTCCAGGCACGCGGGGCTTGCTTCAGTCCGTAAAGGGACTTCTTCAATCGGCATACTGCCGACGTGTTCGGTTCGGAGTGAAATCCGGGGGGCTGTACCATGTACACTTGGTCCTCAAGCTCACCTTGCAGGAATGCATTCTTTACATCCATCTGATGTAGGTGCCACCCCTTGGCCGCGGCTACTACGAGCAAGACACGGACGATCGTCATCTTTGTGACCGGCGCGAACGTCTCATCGTAGTCAATGCCGTGTTTCTGCATGTAGCCTTTTGCCACTAACCAGGCCTTGTATCGGTTGACTGAGCCGTCGGTGTTGTACTTGACCTTGTACACCCACCTACATCTGATCGGCTTCACACCCTTCAGTGCGTTAACCAGATCCTAGGTCTCGTTTTCCGCCCATGCGCGCATCTCTTCCTCCATCGCGGCGCGCCAATTCGCGTCCTTCGCCGCTTCTACGTAGCTGCCCGGCTCAGGCACTTCCGCTACACGGCTCATATACGCATAGTGATGTGCCATGTACTCGTTGTATCCAAACCACACAACTGGGTTCTTTTGGCGGGTAGATCGGCGTAATCGGTCATTTGCCGATGTCGAGGTCTTCTCGGCCGACGCGGATTTCGTTCCTGAAGGCCCGTCGCCGCTTCCCTCGAAGTCGGACTCGTGTCGGTCTAACTCGTTCCTATCCGTGCCTGAATCTGACACCTTCTTCTTCCCTTTCTCTTCGCGCATAAGCCGTATCCTTGGCTTCCTACGCGGGGAATGCACGGCCGAGTCTCCAGTACTCGCCGGCTCTTCATCGGACTGGTCGTACCGACTCAGTCGTTCATTCGGTCCACTTAACCGAAATGAAATCGGACTCTCTTCAGGGGTTCCGATTTCAGGCTCAGCTGGAGGCACCTCGGCCTCGCTGTCCTCATCGTCATAACTCGGATTGGAGGTGAGGTCCAGAGTCGGAGTCAAGTACCAGGACGCGGACTCATCAAACACAACGTCGCGGCTCACGCGCGGTTGTTTGATACGCGGGTTATAGCACTTATAACCCTTCTGCTCGTCTGAATAGCCGACCAAGATACACTTCTCGGCTTTTGCGTCCAACTTCCTCCTTTTCTCCTTCGGCACATGTACATACGCAATGCTACCGAAAACTCGTAAGTGTCGCAAGTTCCGCTTTGTTCCAAAGTATAGCTCATGCGCCGACACTTTTTCTCCGATCCGGTTCTGGATGTATACCGCGGTTCTTACCGCCTCGGCCCAATAGAACTTGGGCAAGCTTTTCTCCTCCAGTATTGCGCGTGCAACTTCCACAATCGACCGATTTTTTCTCTCGGCCACGCCGTTTTGCTCTGGCGTGTATCTACAACTAAATTTGCGTCGAATTCCCATCTGTTGTAGATAATCGTTGAATTGACCGGAAAAGTATTCTTTTCCGCCATCTAACCGCAAGCACTTGATCTTTCTTCTTGTTTCCGTTTCCACGAACCCTTTGAGGTTCCGGAAACAGTCGAAGACTTCGCTTTTCCTCTCAATGAGGTAGATCGACGTGTGCCGCGTGTAGTCGTCGATGAAGGAGACAGAATATCGGCTCCCGCCAAGACTAACGTTTTGTGCCGGCCCCCACACATCAGAGTGTATCAAGTCTAGCTTGTTCCGACTCCGGTTATGCTTGTTTGGGAAAGGAAGTCGGTGTTTCTTCCCAAGCTGCCAGGCTTCACAAATTTGTGCCTTCCGGCCACTAAATTTGGGCAATCCAAACACCACTTGTTTCGATTGCAGGTCTTGAAGCCGCTGGTAGTTGACATGGCCTATCCGTTTGTGCCATAAGTCGATGTCCGACTCGACTTTTTGTCCCTTCACGAACATTGCGGTGCCACCGTCAGTAGAGTCGAGGATAAACATCCTCCCATCTCTGCGCCCTTGCGCAATAATACGGCCTTCTTCCTCAATGAAGCACCCAAGATGCGTAAACTGAACCTGCATCCCCTGGTCGACGATCTGCCCGACCGACACCAGATTCTTCGTGATGGTTGGGACGTGTAACACGTTCATAAGTTTCCCTTTTTGTCCGACATGGCTCAAGGGAACTTCACCGATATTCACGATCAGATGCGGAGTGTCGTCTCCAGTTGCGACTACTCCTGGTTGCGTCGGTTTCTCAAGGTATGAGAACCACTCCTTGTGGCACGTCATGTGGTTTGACGCGCCGGAGTCGACATACCATACCTCGTCTAATTTCGGGGCGGACTGTTTCATTGAGTTTGCTTCGTGTCTCGTCACGAAGACTAACCCTTTTCCGGCTTTTCCGGATCGGACTTTGGCGTTGTGCGATCGCTGCCGATTTCCTTTGTCGGTATGTCCGGAACCAGACCTCTTCGACTCTGTGCGCTTCTTCCAACACTCGCTCTCCCTATGGCCTTTCTTGCCACAGTACCAACATTCCGTGGCGGATTTCCCTTTCTGGTTCTCGTCGCCTCGACTCCCCCTATTTCCGTAGGGTCCGGAATTGCTGTCGGCATCACTTCGTTGCGTTCTTCCTTGATCCCGTCGGCCGCCTCCATTGCGTACCGACTCGCCTCGTCCGCCACGACCACGGGGCCTTTCTCCCTCCGTGTACAATATCTTGCTGTCGGTGTGCGTTGTCGCGAAGATGCGCGTGCGAGCGTGCTTCGCTTGAGCGGAACCACCGGGGTCTTGGACCAAGGAGGATGTCTGTCAAGGTATTGAGAAGAGGACGATGTGAATGTAAGATTGGAGGACAACCTATTACACTTGAGAAGATTGAAGATTGTACACTTTCAGAAGTAGATAAATAATTACAAGATAGATGCGAAGAAGAAGAAATAGAAGCTTATATTATTGATGGTGATGATGATGGTCATATCATATTGAGCCCCCCCCTTTACACAAGTCGTACTAGGGGTTTTATAGGTTTGTCCATGCACAAAACCATGGGCTTGGAGCCATGGTTTCTATGCACACAGTTTTGCTTTGTGACATGCAGGAAACCATGGGCTTAAAACCGTGGTTTTGTGTACACGGTTTTGTTCGTTTGTTTCCTACGGAATACTGAATATGAGAAAGAAATATAGAACATCTAAAGCATTTAGTAGTAGCTTTAGTGGTAAGGTAATTGCCTCTTATCTTAGAGGTGCAAGGTTCAAATCCTACTTGCAACCCTCTACATGCACTCAATGCCATTGTGACCTAGGTTTATTTATTTTCATTTTTACAAGTATTCGTGAAATGTGTGTGGATCCTCAATTTTTGACTTTTTCTCGCACTAGACATGCCACATCACGACATCCACCCCCACCAAACCGCACATCCTCCGGTATGTGCCAAGAAGAAAAGAGTGATGTGGAAGGGTCAAAGGCGGTTGGTGTTTGACTTCCTCCTTTCTTGCGCCTCGTCCGCACCGTCTTTTTGCCGTCTACTTCGAACTGTCGTTGCCATCTGATCCACCATATCATTAGCTCACCTGTTTTATTGCCATGTCTAGTTGTCATGGCTGCCTTTGCTCCTCCCGAGCATAACGCTTCATGCCTCGTGCATGTGCCACCTTCATCTCGGCCATCTCCTTGGTCACTTAACTTTTCTTTATCATCCTTTCTCGTCTCATGCTTGCCTTTCCTTATGCTCAACAGCCTCGACTGGATGTCGCGACTCGTTTGCTTCGACCTCCGTCTAGGCCGGCTCAACTTCTGTCGGGATCGGTCTCGACCAATCAACTTCTGGCTTGGTCGGCCTTCATTCGGATTCGCATTCGGCCGAATCGGACTTAGATGATTGACTTTCGTCCGGGTTAGTTTCCGTCCGGTTTTCAGTTGGGTCGGGCCCGGTTGATCAACTCTCGTTCGGGTCGGAATACCAACGGCTTCATCTTCCATCCGGATTGTATTCCAGTTCTTCCTTTCTTTCCGCTCTTTGGCTCTTCATCGAACTCTATTGTAGCTTTGTTTTTGGCCTCCTTGTTGGCCATCGTTCCTCTGTATGCGCCGGCTTCGACCCTCATCTCCTCGCTGCCACCTTCCATCTCTCCAGTCTGATGTTGGCTCTCGGGCACAACTGCCGAAGTCTTCGGAACCGGTGTGGAGGGATCCCTTCGTCTGTGGTCATTGTCCTCATTGCCACTTTGGTCCTTTGATTTCTTGCCGTCACCTTCCGTCTCTCCGGTCTCACGTTGACACTCGGGCACAATTGCCGAAGTCTCAGGAAGAAATGTGGGGAGAACCTCGACACCATCGGTCACCGTCTTCTCATCCGTAGCCATCTTTCGCTCAATGTTGTTATTCGCATTGTCTTCAATATTTTCTTCCCCACCACTTTTCGTCTCTTGGGTCTCATGTTGGCTCTCGGACGCAACTGCCCAAGTCTCTAGATCAAGTGTTGGGAAAGTCTCGACACGGTCATCCGCCGTGAACTCTTCCTTAGCCATCTGCGACTTGATGTCGTTTCTCGTGGCTACCGCCTCAATCACGTTGACCTCGCACTCTTTACATCCCTTGATCACGCAAGCTTCCCTCATGCTTGCACCTTCATTACTCGATATTTCGGACACAACATGTGTTCTGAAATGCTCGTCCACTCTTAAAGCAGCATTTCCCGCTCTCGAGTCTTCGGCCCTTCTCTCGACCGTCGTTCCTCCATAAGTCGAGAAAGTGGCTTGTTTCACACCTTCTCCCATGGTACTGTCATACCAAACCTGGGCCTTCGTATTGGCTATACCATTAGTCTGCATTTGTCGGGAGGTCTCCTCTTCGTCGATCACCATTTTCCTCGGTTTTGTTTTCAGCTTCTCTTCAACCTCGACTTGTGCCTTTAAGTTCATTATTGCCTCTCTCATCAAGGCTTCTATGTTGAGTTCTTTCGAAGCTTCCCTCTTCGAGCTTTCTTCCTTCAGTGGGTTTTTATTGCCACATCCCATTCTCCTTTGAACATCCCTTGTGGGTCGTGTTGTTGTCGATGAGAGTCTCATCTCCCTCTTATCGTGTTGTCGGCATACCCTTTCCACTTTGGCCCAATCCTCAGTGAGGCCATTTTCACCATTGTCATCCTCGAGTTGGATTCCAATGGTCTTCCTTTCATTCCGATCGATTGACTTTACAAACATCAAAACTTTATTCACCCCCACCAATCTTCGATCCTGGTCCGAGAGTTGAGCGAAGCGATACTCAAACTCAACGAATGCATGCATAGCACTCTGGTGGGTCTTTCTCGATGACACCCATTCATGAAACTCATACAGACCTCGTCCCTTTTGCTCTTCGTAACCATATGACTCTCGTAAAGCTTCTTTGAAGGACACCCACGAATCGTGAGTTTTTTGAATCTCTTTAATCTCTTCGAAGATTGGTTCGGCCACCACTCGATAAAAGTACTCCAACCTCATTGCTTCCTCCACTCCTCTTGAATCCATTTCGGCATTGTAGGCCTTTAGAAATTTTTGGACTTTGCCTCCATCGAAAAACCCGACTCGCTTGATCATGCTTTTGACGGCTTGTTGGGCCGCATGTCGTGTTTTCCCTTCTCTTGAAAACTCCATCATCATCTTTGACATTGCCTTCATTAGATATTCCTCGTCCAACTTCATCCTCCCCTACCGCTCTTCACGTCGGGTTCACCAAAAATGTCGCGAAGATGCGCGTGCGAGCGTGCTTCGCTTGAGCGGGACCACCGGGGTCTTGGACCAAGGAGGATGTCCGTCAAGGTATTGAGAAGAGGACGATGTGAATGTAAGATTGGAGGAAGACCTATTACACTTGAGAAGATTGAAGATTGTACACTTTCAGAAGTAGATAAATAATTACAAGATAGATGCGAAGAAGAAGAAATAGAAGCTTATATTATTGATGGTGATGATGATGGTCATATCATATTGAGCCCCCCCCTTTACACAAGTCGTACTAGGGGTTTTATAGGTTTGTCCATGCACAAAACCATGGGCTTGGAGCCATGGTTTCTATGCACACAGTTTTGCTTTGTGACATGCAGGAAACCATGGGCTTAAAACCGTGGTTTTGTGTACACGGTTTTGTTCGTTTGTTTCCTACGGAATACTGAATATGAGAAAGAAATATAGAACATCTAAAGCATTTAGTAGTAGCTTTAGTGGTAAGGTAATTGCCTCTTATCTTAGAGGTGCAAGGTTCAAATCCTACTTGCAACCCTCTACATGCACTCAATGCCATTGTGACCTAGGTTTATTTATTTTCATTTTTACAAGTATTCGTGAAATGTGTGTGGATCCTCAATTTTTGACTTTTTCTCGCACTAGACATGCCACATCACGACATCGTGCTCGTCGATGCACCTGCGTGGTTCTCCTCTACCAGGAGCATCGACTGTAAGTCAAAAAAGGACGACGTATTCTCCCGGGTACACACTGCAGTTCGGAACACCCCGAACTTCGACGCCAAACCCCCGAGACAGACCTGGACCATCTCGCTTTCCTCGATGTTAACATCGATGGAAGCTAAGGAGTCGCATATGTCCTTAATCCTCGAGGTATAGTTAGCCACCGACAAATCGCGTTGTCGTAGGTTGCACAACTCCTATCGAAGTTGAAGCTTCCTGACTGTGGTGCTCGCGGCGAAAATCTTCTTTAGATTTTCCCATGCACCCTTCGGTGTTTTTGCATCCCAAACGTAGCTTAGCAGCTGTTCACCCACACAAGACGCGAAGCAGTATAGCACTCTGCTTGCTGATTGTTCCCACGCTGGGAAGTCTTTGTGTGTCGAATCGGGTGCTGTGTCATTTGCTCCATCGACATAGCTCCAGTAACCATGTCCGAGCAGGTACTGGTGCATCTTCTAGGACCAAGATGCGTAGTTGGTTCTGTCGAGCTTCTCCGTTGGAAGCGAGCTAGCCATTCCTCTGTCCATCGGTTTTCTTGTTCTTCTTCGTTGGTTTTTCCTTCAAGCAAAGTCAGTTGCAGAGGTTCTCAACCCTCGCGCTCTGATACCATGAAAAGAATGGCATGCGGAAGCAATATAGAAAAACCGAACAACAGAAAACGCAGGTTTAATGGAAAGCTTAGGTTTTCACAGTACGCACAGGAGAGACAGAGAGAGAGTAACACAAGAACTTAAATTCGAAAAATAATACTCAATCTGTACATAGGATGTGCTCAGTGAGCACTTTTATACAAGCCCTGATAGTGGGCTGACGCAAGTACTGACAGTACTTGACTGCTCATAAATGAGCCTCGACACTTACTCCCAAAACTATTCCTTACGAGGAATATCTTTCTAACGGCCTTTCGGTCTACGCACCGATACGACCTTTCTACGCACCGGTCTGCGTACCGGTTTTATACACCCAGTCTACGCACGGGTTACGCATCGTATTACGCACAAATGTTGAGCTTGTCTCTCAACACATACATACATAAACACACACACACACACACACACACACTCACGGGCCATACATACAATAAACGAAATTAATACATTACAATACAATATGTACATATATACACACATACCTATATACACATTTACACATATAACACATACATACAATACAATATGTACACACATACATACATAAACACACACACACACACACACATGTGTAGAATATACATACACACATGTACACACATATATGTTGTATGGAAAATACATACATACCTATATACACATATATACACTTACATACATACACATTTACACATATAACACATACATACAATACAATATGTGCACACATACATACATAAACACACACACACACACACACACACACACACGTGTAGAATATACATACACATATGGACACATATATATGTTGTATGGAACATACATACACACACACAAACATAACACACAGCACACACATGAAATACATACAATAAATGCAATTAAATAAAATGCAATACAATATGTACATAATACACACATACTTATACACACATGCATACAATCCATACAATACCTATATACACATATAATGCACACATACATACATACACACACACACACACACATACATACAATATGTACATAATACACACATACCTATACACACATGCATACAATCCATACAAAACCTATATACACATATAATGCATACATACATACACACATACACACATACACACATAACACGATATGTACATACACACACACACACACACACACACACAAAATGCAATAAAATAAAATAAAATACAATAAACACGTTCGCGTTCACAAGTGGAAGGATTGCGCATTCCACTTGTAGAATCTTCTTAAAACGAAGCAAATACTCTCTACAAAAATTGGATGCACTAGTATCACATGTTCCTCAACTTGATTAGAATTTGCAAATATAAAAATACATGATAGGTCTACGAGTGGAGATCATTAGAAATCATGCAAGTTTAGACGCGTTGATAAGTTAATGTAGGCATAATAAAGTTCAACAATGGCTCAATATGTCACTACTATGCGACAAGGGAAACACTAACTTAAAGACTTATATTAATTAGGTAAGTTTTACAAAAATATCAGGTGTACTTGTACCCATACTAATAAAATGAGTTATAATTTATACTTTGACCCATACGTGCATGTATGTAATTGTGGAAAATGTAGGATAGTGCACATTAGGATAAGTGATTGGAATAACTAACTTATTAAAGTATTCAATACTTGTATTTAAAGTTGATCTAATCTATTCCTCAGTTTGTTCATATGGGATCAAACCATATGTATATAATTGTGGACAATGTAAGGCAGTGAACTTTAGGATAATGTCGTGGAAATAACAAACCTATTAGGCTTTCATACCTGTATTTAAAATTGATCTACTCTATTGCTTAGGTAATTCACACAGGATCAAACTCCGAACGAAAACGCAACTGGAACCATTATCAACACACTACACAATCTAAGCAGTAATGGAATAGAAACATAATAGTTTTAACAATAGAAGACAAAGATCCATAATAACAACATGGACAGTCATGGCAACAATTGTAGGGCCATGTTCTATTAAGGTTAGCTTGGACCAAAATCAGCCTCAATTTAAACTAATTCATGTTTCTCCATAAATTTGGTAGTCAGCTATGCACGCGGTGAAACCAATGTCATAAATCTACTAACCAAGTATATAAAAATAAAATTGAAACATATAGAAGATTATAAAGAATAGAATCCACTAGGTAAAACCCAAAATTTGTATTAATAATGTGAAATCCTAACAAATCGTCAGTGTCCTTTTCTTCATAGAGTCTATTACATAGCAATCAATTCATAAACATCATTTTCTTCATCATCTTGTGTAGAACTCTCTTCGGCTATACGTGCATTGGCTTCTCCTGTTAGCCGAGCCAACGAAATATCTTCTATAAGCTCATCATCAAGCTCTATTAGCTCCCCCAGTTCGCCGGCTAACGGAGGAATAGGCTCTCGTGAAGCAGGTTGAAACCTTTATGTATTAGCGAGGTTCTTTGCACCGACCTCCTCATCCTGGTCTGGGCACTCCCACAAAGCCTTAATCCGCATATTAATAAATATAACCTGGTCCTCGTCCTTCTCCAATGCAACTGTATTTCTAAAGAGCTTCAATGCACATGCAGACGTCGTTCCTGTGATGTAAGTAACAAGAAGATTTAGTTGTCAAACAAAAAAGATTCGGGATTGGTTATCTCAAGATCGTTACCCTAGTTCGAGGAATACCTGTGCCAGAAAAGAGATCTAATATCCAGTCTTCTTCGATAGAAAACATCTCGATCAAGCGCATCATAAGTCATTGAGGTTTTTGATACATGGGTTGACAAGTCCCCGTTCTGTCGTGGTGACATGTGACAATTTCCGTGTCACTACTGGATATACCAACATATTTGAATCTCCCACTTCATTAGAATGCTCCTTGATTCTCTGTTTCTTAATTTCATCAAAGTCGCCAACCGTGATGTATTCAATGGCATTAACGAACCAAAAAGTTGGCCCTCTATTTACATTGGTCTTGATCCTATAAAAAATAATACATCGAGTTAAGAATAGATTGAACAACCTTAAGAAATGCAATATAGTGAAAGACACCTATAAATAATCCTTACCATGCAAGGTTCTCGATGCCATGGCAACGAGATCTCAAAGCTTGAGCTACTGAGTACCCTTGGTCCATACTATGAAAGACAACTATTCGCCACAAGGATGTAGTCGTTAGCTCAATGAAATCCTTGACCATCTTCTCCAATTGTTTAAACCTAAACGGTTCATCGTCGTATGATGACCCAACCATTCGAAATCCGTAAGGAATATCCGCAATCATTAGCATATATTCCTTCTTTGGCAACTTTTGGATCAAGTCGACGACATCACCGCAAACCACATTGTAGTAAAGATCTCTCGTAATATCTTTTTTGTGGCTAAATTTTTTAAAGGAGCCATCTTCCTCCATTTCATATGCCTTGACTAAGCGACGATCCTTTTCTTTTTTGGCTCGCTCGAGATGTGCAAGGAAGGATGTAGGGAAATCGTGTATATCCTTAATTTCTCCTTGTTTCTTGCCTCATCACGGTTTCTAATAGAAGCAATAGGACATCAGGTATTATTATACAAGCTCTACATATGATGAAAGGGTAATGAAAAACCATCAATACTAACCCAATCCTTGAATGCAATAAAATACTCTGATAACGCCTTATATGAAGACGTTAGAGGTTAATCCTCGGTCACTTGTTCCCAAGTTATACATCCAAGTTGTTTCATCATAACTTCTTGGATCTTCATGTACACCTTATGACTGTGAAATTAGAAAACGAGATTAGAACTTTCAATTGCACCATATAGACTACAATTTCAGTATTTGAAAGACTTACTTATTGAACTCAGTGACCATTTCTTCAAGGCTTAAATCTTTCGCCACAACCCTTGACAAAACAGACACAAGAAGTTGCTCGTCCTTAATACCCTGCATCACTCTCCACAGAGACAGCTTCATGTCGTCTGCCGCTTCTTCAATTGTCAAGTCAATTTTCTTGGCGGCTTGTGACTTTAACTCTAGTTGAGGGTCAACCTTACATTTCTTTTGTCGTTGACCCTTTACCTCCTTATTCTCCCACATTGAGAAGATTTGATCTTGTAGGTCCCATACTTCTCCATCTCTAAACGCCAATTGAAACCAAGACTCATATTTTCGAAGACCATCGGACTTAACATTATAATCTACAACAGTGCCGATTTCATGCAAACATTGACGTCGTAGGCCTGGATGTAACTTCACACCAAACTTTTGTTTCACGTCCAAATACTCGTGGTGGAAGAACCGTATACGCTCAATGGATGACATTTTCTGCCTATAGTCATTATCATTATTATGGTCCCATGCCAACAGCTTAGCCTCTTCGGTTGTGAGCCCAACATAAATTTTGCACTCGGCATACTTGAAGAAGAAAGTCATTGGATGTTCTCTCACAAGTTGCCGACGTGCCTCCGCTGAATGCGATCCACCAATGACAAAGTAATTATATTGATCATGCTTTCTAATATCAAAATCTTCAATTGTTTCACATTCTTCAGGATCTACCATAACAATAAAAGGCACCATAGTGGCATGAGGATTAATTTTCATTTTTTTCTTGAGATTTTGAACATGCATGCGGTGTGGCTCTCTAATCTCAAGTGGTCGTCGACCTGTTTTTTCATCAATAGGGGGCCGATGGATGTGTGTTATAGGCAAATTAAACACTTGCCCTTTCCTGACCAGTTTACGCTGCATTAACTCTCTCCTTATCTTATTCTGCTCGGATGACAAAACACCCGATGCCAGCTCAGTTCCTGGCGTCCCCTTATTGTCCTCCTCTTCGTTTTCACTTGTTGAATCGGTGTCCGACATTTTGGTTGTCTTCTTCTTTGGTGGTCTTGACTGGACTTTGGATACCCTTTTTGTGGCCTTCAATGGGGAGGGCACTTCATCTCTTAGAGTTACATGGCCTTGTATATAAGGCCTCAAGGTAACAATAAGGTTTTGTGAGCTTTCAAGATCTTTTTTGAACGCTTCTGGCCCACAAGATTCCTTTACTAAAAGATCTTCTGAAAGGAACACTTTACGTACCCCCTTGGAGGACTCTATCATTACCAGTATGTTGGCCGAATCTGCATCTTTGTAGTCAAATCGTAGAATACGGCCATACATAAATGGGGTTTCCTTTCCAAGCCGCCCCTCCCCCTTCTTCTTTGTTGTATACAATACAACTTTTTTCTTTGAGTCGACATATTGCATACACCATTCCTTGTCCGTTAGATTATGGTCAGGAAGGTCTTCACCTCTAGTAGCGGCGACAAGTTTCTTTTGGCTAACATCAATATGTGGCTGAGATTTTGTCTCCTCGTTGAAGAGAAGCTTTTTTCCTCTCTTCATGGTCTCAGGAGCTACCTTGGTCTGGGCTTCGATTGGAGAACCCTGTATGCGAAGCTTTATTTTCTTCACGGGTCGACTGACAGGTTCTCAAATGACCTATTTAAGAAAGTATATGCAAAAACATAAGTTAGGTGGTCACGTAGATTAAGGTTGTATATTAAAATATAAATATGAAGATGAAGAACAGTTCTCACTAGCAGGCAATTAGTGGTGAAGTGAAAATATCAATCATGCATTCAGAGTACATGGTACTAGAAAATATATATCGTAATAAGTAAACAGGGTTATATATTCTTTTAAAGAGTAGGTATGACTTATATAGATTCCAAACCTATATTGAGGAGAATTTGCTATCGTAAAGGCAATTTGTGGATCATTTTCTACTATTTTAAGCTATAGTAGGTCATAAAACACCTATAATTAGGGCATGTTTTTTTTTAAAAGTAAGGCAAGTCAACATAAAAAAGACTGATTTTGACAGACAATTTGATATCTTTTCCACACAATAATTAATTGTTACCCCAAAAACACAATTTTTCTCTTTCAGAGCCTTCTTTTATACAGGAACTCGATACGGCGTATCGAGTTCCTGTTTAAATCCTAAACTTTAAACGGGAACTCGATACGCCGTATTGAGTTCTTGTGCTTTCTTTGCTTTTTAAACAGGAACTCGATACGGCGTATCGAGTTCCCGTTTAAAACCTAAACTTTAAACACGAACTCGATACGCCGTATCGAGTTTGTGTTTAAAATCCAAACTTTAAACGGGAACTTGATATGGCGTATCGAGTTCCTGTTTAAAGTTTAGGTTTTAAACGGGAACTCGATACGGCATATCGAGTTCGTGTTTAAAGTGTAGGTTTTAAACAGGAACTCGATACGACGTATCGAGTTCTTGTTTAAAAAGCAAAAAAAAATTATGAACTCGATACGCCGTATCGAGTTCCTGTATAAAGTTTGTATTGTATACAGGAACTCGATACGGCGTATCGAGTTCTTGAGCGACGAAACATATTTACAAAAATGTCCACAGTGTCAGAGGCCTACCTGGAGTCCTCGTGCTCGATTCTCTTTGAAGACATGGTTGATCGTGTGGCAGTGGAGGCGGAGATCGCGCTTTTGTGCTTTGTGCTCTATGTGCTCTATACGTTCTGTGTGCTCTGTACGCTCTTGTGAGTGAAATATGACGAAGTCTTCCTATTTATAGGGATTGACCACATTGGTTAAAGTAACCATAGTCACCTTAACCAAGGTTGGTAAGTTTGAGGATAGTTAGTTGGTAACCACAGTCACATTAACTAGAGTAACTTATGATTGCATTAATGATTACAAAGTCAAACAAACATATTGATCAATCTTTTATAGTCATAACAACCTGCAATGACTTCAAAGGCCATGAAGGAGACAATGATAGAGATTCATGAATGTACCAAAGATTGATTACTAAAAGCAACAATTTTTATGACTCTCAAATGCTGTGTGTTAAAGATGTGGGCATGAATTAACCAATGATTGATAAGTCTAATATTTAAAATGGTGAGCATTAAAGAACCAATGAGTGAGACGTTCTATATCAAAATGGGTGCCATTAATTAGCCAATGATTTTAACATTAATCCAACATATTCATGGCTTGTTAATGATTAGATTTATATTATACTTTATTTAACTTCATATAGATGTAGTTTAAATAATAATTGATATTTTAAATACAATTAGTTTATTAAAAATAAATTTTTTATGTATTGTATTAATAGAATATTACATAATATAAACATTCTATTGATTTGGCTTTTGTTTAGAGAGAAGTTTATGTTTAGAGAGGAGCTTATTAGTTTTTTTCCTTACCCTAAGCACATAACTTACAGAGCCCTATCTAGACCTTAAGCCATGAGTGAAGATTCACCGTTCTCGATTGAAGAATATTGTTTGTCATCAGACTCATCGTTTTCTACTGAAGAGTATTCTTTGTCGACAGAGTAACCATATTCGATTGAAGAATATTGTCTATCGACAGACTCACCATATTCGATCGAAGAATATTGTCTGAGCTCATCTACAGGGAATGTAAATAATGACACATGTGAAGAGTTCTCTATTGAAGAATACGATATTAATAAAGATACGAAGAATGAAGGTAGTGGCCAGGAAACATTGAATAACATTGGCGATGGTCACAACAGAGAATTAGATTGTAACAAGGTTACACCAACCTCTCTATGTAGGAAGAGAAATCTGGGAGCCCTATGCATATTAGAAGAATCCCACGAAGAATTCGTCTGGCTAGATTTAGCTTGGTGACATCAGATAAACAGATTGGATTTGATGTCAAAAAAATATGTTGTGCACGTGGTTGTATGTCTATGATTGGAAAACAAAGTTGCGAGAATTAAGGCGATACTATTTTTCGATGACCGGTGATGAGCAAGACACTTACCTCAGGTCACATATGCAACTAGTATCTGACAAATGTACAGGGATCAAAGTATCATTCGAGTATTATATCTTCCATGCGCAACAGATATGTAGAGTTGCATTCAAAATTGCGTTATGTGTTAGTAACATGCGGCTACATAGAGTACAACAACGTCTACTAGCGGGGATCAGATGCTCAATTGTAAAGAGGTTCCAAGTATGAAAGGTGCAATTGGAAGACATGCTATTGGTTGGATGAAAACTTACTTTCAGTTAAATTGTGAAGTAATGCCCACTACAGGTAGGATGCACCTTTCTGATAATTATACACGTCGGGAAGTTTATGATGTCTATCGATCTGATATGCTGGGCTCACGTAATAAGTCTATCACCTATAGCCAATTCACAAGATTATGGAGAGCTCGGTTTTCAAATGTTATTATTCCTCGTAAAGTACGTATGGGGTATTGCTCCATTTGTGCAAATCTTAAAAGTTTGGCTAAAGGTGCAAAGACATCAATGGAAAAGGATACGAGTAAGCAATTACTACAAGAGCATCGTGAGGCACAATCCTTAGAACGAAAGAAGGCGATGCATCATAGAGAGAAGTGTTTGAAGAGGCCTGAACAATACATGTGCTTAATGATAGATGGCATGGACCAGAAGAAGACGTGCTTGCCGCATATGCGGAGGCTCCCCAAAGATGTCAATGATGAGTGCCTTGTTCAAATGCACTTGGTGGGATGCTTGGCTTATAATAGGTCTGTTCGACCTCACGTCTTCATTACTTACCCCAATGTTCACAATGACCCTAACCTAACAGTTACAGTCATTCACTGAGTTTTGATGTCTTGGGGCCAACCTTTCCCCCCTATTCTATACATTCAATTGGACAATACTGCTAGAGAGAACAAAAATTCAACTGTATTTGGCTATCTAAGTATGTTGGTCAACCAAGAATTGTTTAGGAAAGTGAAAGTCAATTTCCTTTTGGTTGGCCACACACATGACCATATAGATCAGATGTTTAGCACATTCTCCAGACAGTTGTCTCGGCATGATGCTTTCACTTTACCTAAACTATTTGATGTCATTTGTGATGCATATACACCACGCCCAAAAGTGTTACACCTGAAGGAGGTATATGACTTGAAGAGATATATATCAGATGGGGGTGGTGGGAATGTTAAAGTGCTTGCTCAGTTAAACAATATAAGTTTCAATCACATTGTTATGATAAAGAAAAATGGAATAAGTGGTTCTACACTTTTGTATGCTAAACAATATTCATCTTCTACAACATGGGAACTTGAAGGTGGTTGCCAATTATTACTTTGTATGCCGAGTACAATTGTCCATGGAGCTAAGCAAATGCCAATGGAGAAGAAAGGACAGTTGCAGAGCGACTTGGTATCAGAACAAAAACGGCCATGGCTCCAAGCCTTAGAAGAAAAAAGAAAGCATATTGAGGCCGCCAAGAAATATGCCGCACAACAAGACACGTCATGGTGGGATGTATTTTATAGTGATCAGAAAGAAATTATAGACAATTGTGTATCTGTTGATAATTGGAATTTGGAAACGCCATTCACATGGTCGATGCAACATGATCGCGTAAATAGAACTCCAGAGCAACTAGTAAATGCGATTAATGACAGCTTAGTCCATCCACAACAAAGAGACATTTATGTGGGACCAAGGATGACCAAAGCAGGCGAAGCTAGATGGCAAGGCAATTTGCAAGAGCTCATCGCGGGGATGTTGATTGCAACGCCGGCTGATGAGAACTCACATGGCCACCAATTTTGGGTTGGTAAAATTCTAGAAGTGCTAATGCATGAAATAGAAAACACAATCAAGTCTATAAATGTTCATTGGTACAACACTAGAAGTGCAAATGCTTTTATAGGTAAGTATACATTGGAGATGATTGAATGCCCAACAAGAAGGGGAGATAGGAAGAGGAAGCGAAACATTCGTAACACCTCGACCCTTGATATCTCTGATGTGGATATCATCGTGTACGATTTCACACTTACAAAAGCCGGACGATTAAGGAAGTCAAAAATAGATATAATAAAAGAAAAATTACCAGGTCTACAAGGTGGCTCAAGTCAAAGGCAAATGAGATCTGCTACATATAATCTAGAGTCAAACCATTTGGTTTATGACGAAGATAATGCACTGATTGGTACATCCGAGGATGATGAGGAGGAATCGTCATTGTATATTAGTTATAGTAGTGATTCTCCGTAAAGGAGTCATCATGAATGTATATTTGGCTATTAAGTGTAACTACGTTCCACTTGTAACAAATCGAGTAATATAAAAACATGTGTTTTGAATTCTTATGATTTCTAAAAAATCGTTTCTTATAAAATAACATTGGTTGTAAAGTTTGTGATATAAATTGAGAATGTATCTTTTTGAAATTCGTCTTTTTTTAGTTACTTCTAAATCACGAAAATAGTGGATTTTTAACCTTTTTCATAGTATGTTTGAACATGTATGATACTGGTATCAATGTGTTTTGTAAAATCATTGAAAAAGCCCTAAAATCAACCAAAATTTCCCTTATCCTTCCATTTATGCGCGATCCTTCCACTTGTGAACGCGAACGTGTTAATATGTACATACATACACACATACCTATATACACATATAACACATACATACATACACATATACACACATAACACAATATGTACATACACACACATACACACACACACACACACAAACATAACACACAACACACATGCATACCACATACAAACATATATGATGTATGGAACATACATACACACACGAAAACATAACACACAACACACATGCATACCACATACAAACATATATGATGTATGGAACATACATATACACACACAAACATACATACATATACATGTTAAGTGGGATAGCTCAAATGATTTACTTTTGGGTTTTTGTGGGCTGAAGTCATCCAATCATCAATGTGTCTCATCATGTATGATAAAGGTGGGTGACTCTAATGCTGGTTATGAAACCATTGTTAGCTCCTTTAAAGACTATGTGGTTGGACACTATGCTAGGGTGTTAATTGTGAATCCTCTTCACCCTAAACTTCCACGATTAGTATTGGTTGTACAATGTACATGTAATTGCTTTGATGCAGATTTTGTAAAATGCCAATGGAATGAAGTGGAAACTTTATGGGAAAAACACCTCTCCACAAGTATTGGGCCAATTGTTGGACATGCATCGGATGGAGGTAGTAGGAGAAGAAAGATTATGCTTCAAGATTACTTAACCTCAAGCATATGCTTAAGATATAAATTGCCTTGGGATAGTTGGATCTTCACAGGTCAAATGCATAATGATATGGTAAGTTGTCTTCATGATCAAGATTTCATCCATAATGGAAAGAAACTTGTGAATGCACTAGATAATCCCTCAAGACAATTAGTAATTGGGGATGTATGGATCACATTGAATCACGTGTCTTTGGTATATAATAACTTCTCTATTGATGCACATGGCTTAAGGGAATGTGATATTACGAGAGAAGATAGACAAAATTGGGTTGGAGCTCAACGAATTGCAAGTAGAAATGTTACAAATTGTTTAAAGATGTTATACCAAGGTGGAGAAGGTGTCAAAGTAAGAGAAAGAGGCGCTTTGGGAACACATGTATACTTGCATATATTAGGTGACTATATTGATATTTTTCTATCCCCTCATGAGAGCTTATTCAAGCGTGTGGTACTTGCATCTAAAGTTGCATTCTTCTTTCAAATATGGAGATTATGGATTCTAGATAATCCGATTTATAACTTAAAAAGTAATTTCATTAGTCGAGAAACATTTTTGGATGTACAAATATCTTGTCACTTTGTAGTTTTACTTATAAAAATGTTTCGTGACTTTTATCCAGAACTAGAATGTCCATTGCATCTCACAGGGTCTGATGGAGCTGAGATATTTTTTAGTAAAATAGGGGGAATGATTGGTATGGAGCGTGCGTTTGATATATCAAATGTTTTGCATTGTAGCGGAAATGTAAACAAGCTTGCCAAATTTGAGTGCATTGATAATGGATTGGTTTTTCCAAGAGCTCATAAGAAGCAAGAATCAATATGGTCTAAACTCAATTTCATGCATGAAAAGCCTCTTGCAAACTTAAAAGTCTACATTGATATCTCAAATGATGATCAACTTGTTTTTGCACTTAAAGAATGTTTAAAAGAAGCCCAAATTTTATGTGAGTCGTTAAATATGAAGCCTAAACACAATGGGCAATGGTGGAATTATCCCGAGATTGAGACAAAACAATTCTTGAGTTATATATATGGAGAGAAAGATGATGAAGAATGTGCTGAACACAATAAAAACTTCACAATGCATGAATGTGTGGAGAATGATGATGAGATTGCAATAAGTGAAATTTGCCATGAATTGGATGCTATATTGGATGACAACAATGTGAACTCTAATGTCTCTTCATTTGTTCAAGTGGATGATAAGATTATATTTAAATCGACACTTGTAAGTCATCTAAATGGTAATCCAACATTGTCAAAGGATAGACTCACACGTGTAAGAGAAGGGGTCTTCTACTCATGTGAGAATGCAAATGATTTCCTAAATGGAAATGGGAACCTAATTGGGATTGGTTCAGATTGTGCTGTATTCTTTACTGAAGAAGATGTTAATTCAACAAGACCGAAAAGAAAAGGAATATCAAATAAAAATGTTGTTTGGTACTTAGGATGAGTACAAAGGATGCAAAGAAAGATTGGAAATAAATTTGTGGAGTATAAGAGAGGAATTGACTTGATGGATAGACTTGACGATGTTCAATTACAACTTGGTTGGTATAGGAAGATTAAGGGGAGTAGATTATTTGCATATGATTTGACAGATATTAAAATGGTTGACTTTGAGTCAATGATTGGATTAGCGAACCTCACATATAATGCAAAATGTGATAACTATCTGTTAGATGAAAGCGATTGTAAAGTTTTCAACGATTTTCTTTTGGAAATGAAATCCAGGTATGTATATATAAGCTGTTTTGAATTATATACTTGCATACATGTACATATATAATATATATTAAAGTAACTTGATATTTATGCTTTTTATTTTAACAAGAAAAGGAGAAAAGAGTAGAAACCAAATATAAACCTACAATATTCCAAATATATTTTCTGATTTCTTTACTTCCATGTATATTAAGATAATATTTACTTCCATGTATATTAAGATTTCTTGCTTTTGTTGTTACATTTTATGATACAGGTCCAATGTTGAAGATGGAAACGACATGAAATTTACAGCCTAAATGAACTTCTTAGGGTTTTCTTTTTATATACTTTGTCTTTATAAGGGTAACCTTTATTGCAATAAGTTTTTAAAGTAGATATTGCAATAACAAAATGATTTATTTTATTTCATTTTGATTTGGGTAAGAGTATGTGAATAGATGATGTCTTACATTTCAAATGGAAATATGAAGTAGGTTGCCATTTGTTTGATCAATGTGTTTGAGAAAAAATAATATTATGACTTTATATGAGTCTATATCCATGAAACCAAACATAATGTTAATTTGTTAGTAATTTCATTATTGATATGCATTTTGGATTGTTCCATATGTGCTCTTTGAGATGTATGTGTTAAGTTCAAGATTGTTTTATTGTAAATTACATTGTTTTTTATCACTCAATGTTCTTCATACGTCTCAATAAACTAAAAACAAAAACTTATATGTGGCTTGTATATGTTATACCTGTAGTGTTTTTGGGTAATGTTTCTTAATTGTGTGTACATTACTTTGTACTTTACACATTGTGTTTTCAATCTATGTGACACTTGATGAAGCATTTCTAGGAATTTGCATATGATGTTTAATGTCGATTCATAATTTTGCGAGTCATCAATTGTAAAGATGGTCATTGATCCCTTCTAGGATTGCAACCTATATGTGCATGTATATTTTATATGTAAGGGTATTTAAAATGGGTGGTTATCAAAAAATATATTGGTAATAAGGGGTGTTTTTATTAATCTTTTTTCTACACAAGGGTTACTAAAATAGTAAAAACCATACGTATAAGGGGTTTATAAATGATGTCATGAACGCATGTGATACAACCTTCTTATGTATAGTGGAGTCCCCGAGGTAGCATCCAACTAGCTAAGAACCCCGTCTTCCACGCCCGGACTAAGCACATTGAGGTGCACTACCATTTCGTCTGTGAGCGTGTCCTCTCTAGTGCAGTCGAACTTCAGTATGTTCTGACGGATCGGCAGAACGCCGACATCTTCACCAAGCCTCTTGGTCTGGACAAGTTGCAGCAATTCTCGGGTGCGCTTGGGTTGCGTCACCTCGACGTGCCGAACTTGAGGGGGAGAGGTGTCCATGATGACCATGGAAGGGAGTAGGAAAGGAGCGGAAAAGACCGTGATGCCGAGTCAGATGACGAATTCAATTTCAGATCGGCTGAAGAATCCAAGGGCGGATCCGTGGAAGAGTCTGAAAGCGGACATAAGGGGAGCAGCCGAAAAGAAGAGCCGAAGCCAACCAAGCGTGGGGGAGACGAAGCCATCAAGGGCGAGAAGACCGAAGACGAGTTGGAGACAGCCAACTCGGACGAGAGCGGAAACCGATCGGAGGAAGCTGAGTCGATTCATATGTTTGATTCAGATACGCTAAATCAACCAAGGGCCAAGCGGAAGAAAAGGCAACAGAAGAGGCGCCAACACCGCAACAGCAAGGAAGCTGAGAAGGGCCGTGTGAGCAGACAAGCCGACCGGAAGGGTCGAGGCACGCGGAATCGAATAGGTTGAGGAGCGCAAGCGAGGCGTGAAGCCAGAAGGAACTGGAGCGCAGTTCCGGAAGAGTAGATGGAACCTCAAGTTGAGCTTGAGGGGGAGTGTTGAGATACAAGCTCAACATTGGCCGGATCGATTGTGCAAGCCGAGAATCGGATCGGTTGGGGCCGATCGGTTAGGCCGGATCGGTGCGTAAACCGTTACGCAAACTGGTGCGTAACGAGAAGCCGTAGCGGTGCGTAAACCGCGAGGCCGTTGGAAAGATATTCCGCATAGGAATATATTTTGGGAGTTAGCATAGAGCTCATTTATGAGCAGTCAAGTACTGTCAGTAATTGTGTTAGCCCGATTGTCAGGGCTTGTATAAAAGGTGCTCACTGAGCACGATGTATGTACAGATTGAGTATTATTTTTGAATTTAGTTTCTTTGTGTTCTCTCAGTCTCTCCCACGTACTGTGTACATTCAAGCTCTCCATTAAACCTGCGTGTTTTCTGTGTTCGGTTTTCTACTTGCTTCCGCACATAATCTTTCACAAAATTTCATGACGGCGTATATAATTTCCAACACTTCACCCTATTTCATGGAGTAGTTTCTTTCGATTGAATTGAGTTGGTGGATGTAGAATGTAATGAAGTGTAGCTTACCATCCCCTTGTTGAGCAAGGACTGCTCCAACCACATAGGAAGAGGAATCCATGTGGACATTGAATTCCTTATCCAAACTGGGTGACCTTAGAATGGGTACATGGGCCAATCATTCCTTAATGATTATGAATGATTTTGTGCATTCATTAATCCATGTGAACTCTGCAATTAACATCTGGAAATGTCTCGCTTTCTGAACAAACATTTTGATAAACCTCCTATAATATGCCCATAAACCCTTGTAGTTGTTTCTCGTTGGTTAGGGGTGGCATATTCAATATGAGTTTGACGTTAGCTTTATTGATGGAAATGTCATCCTTTGACACAAGAAGTCAAACTGCAACAAAGGTAATCTATTTAGGATTCTAACCAATTTCATAATTTTGAAGCAAAGATGTGTTCTCTGCCTTTTTGGTATGTGCTTAATATTGTCGTGGTGTTTGCTCACACATGAGCATAACATTTCTCACAAAGAAGACAACATGAATGTCCCCTGCATGTAATAATGTGGAGCAGTTAACATTCAATAATGGGGTCTTGCTAGGGAACAAAAACATGTATGTTGTAAGGATTTCGGTCCCTCCGGATGGGATGTGAGTACCCGACAAGGGAAGACCTGGTGAGAACCGGTTGATGAGTACACGGCAAAGGAAGACCCGGTATGAACCGGATGATGTAGGCCCGGTGAAAACCTCTCACCGGATAAAGGGACATATATGTAAATATGTTCCAGAGAGCCCATTGGGGCTATATTTGTAAATAGCCCAAAAGTCATATTAGTATAAATATGACCTAGGGCAAACTCTTGGTGTGTGTGTATCATAGTTGTTGGTCATTCTTTGTTGTCATTTTTGGTGTAACTGTTGTACAGAGCGTAACAGAGGAGAATGTGTGATACAGAGAGATTCTCTGTTGTAATCGCCACCAAGCGAAGAGAGTGAGCACGAGGTCGTTGCCTCTGTTCCTCCCCCCCCCCCCCGGTTGTATTCTTTTGATATAGTGATAGTTCGGAGTCTGTGGGCTCCCGTGGTTTTTTCCCTTTCAGGGTTTTCCACGTTAACATCTTGTGTACTCTCTTGTTACAGTGTTTTGTGTATACGTACATCTATCTCCACATTCCAATTTCTGTGTTTGTCATTCTCAATGAAGTGACTGAAGACTCGGTTGTGGCTGAGCATTATTCCGCATATTCTCGTCATATGTCTCGGATAGATTATGCTGACTCAAGATCTTGGTAGCATATGTTACGGGCATGACCATAACTTATCTCGTTGTAAGTTGTACCGAAGTATTCTATGCCCATAACAACATATTGTTACGGGCCACAACCGGCTTCTCGTTCGGATGTTCGGGTGTAGGGAACGTAAAATAGAATGCACTCAGACAGAGTACGAAAACAGAAATAACACAAGAGATAGAAACACACGATTTTAACGTGGAAACCCAAAATGGGAAAAACCACGGGGGTCCACAAACCCCGAGAAACAGAATCACTATGCTAAAAGGAGGAGTACAACTAGAAGCTCCGAGGCAACGACCTCAAGATTCAACTTCGTCAACAGACGGCTACGGAGTTACACACGCTCTCACTCTCACTCACTTACTGTTACACAATTATAGAGGCAACGAACTTCTAAGTAACCCTTTTAACAACGACTCATCATCAAACTAACGTTATGATTTCCCTAAGTACTTATACTAGTACACCTTTTGGGTTATTTACAAGTGTAGCCCATAAGGGCATATTTAGACTATTTACAAGTATAGTCTTCTAAGTTGGCTGTCTACATGATTTCGGTTTCGGCCTTGGCCTATCGGCCCCGACCGAGTTTCTCATCAACTCGGCTCTTCTCCTCCCATCCGGAGGGACCCATTTCCTAACACGTATCACGACAATGCAATGGTGGGGCATTTTGGGATGGCAAAACCATCTCTACTGTGGAAAAAACAAATCTTGTACTCACAAAGACCATTAAGATTCAGAAACTTTTGGATGGTCCATGGTGTTAGATCATGGACCACAATTCATCCCACATTTCTTTCTATCTCCAAAGAACTGTGACAAACTTATCCTCATCGTTCTATCCATAAACTAATGGTCAAACAAAATGAGTGAATCAAGTCCTTAAACAATATCTCTTACAAGATGACTGGGTAAAATTCATGCCATTAGATGAGTTCTCTTACAACACCACCTTAGAATCTTAGACCAACACAACACCCTTCACCAATTATGGTTTCCATCCACAATTTATCGACAATATACTTAAGTTTGATGAATCCATTTGCAAACTAGCAAGCACTCATTGCAACCTAGTGCACAAACTTGCCAAGGATCAAGAATGATATCGAGAGCAGGATGATCAGGGTTAGGTTGCATCACTCAACTTCAAGATTAGTGAAGAGGTATACCTTTTGTGTCGACACATTGCCACAACCCAACATTGCATCAAATGAGATCACAAAGATTTGAACCCTTCCACATCTCTGAATTGGTTATAATGGCCTACTGACTCACCCTACAAACCCATAGATTCCGAATCCACAACATATTTCAAATGATCCTCTTGGAGTCATATTATGTATCTATGGTTCCTAATTACCTATTAAATAGCCTCCAACCATACAACTTGAGGACTTGGAAGAGCACAAAATCGAAGAGATCTTGCAATCAAAGAAAATATTTCTCTTGGCTCCATTAATTTGTCTTATGAAAAGGTTATCCATTATTGGAGGCCACTTGGGAACCCAAAGTCTACCTCACCAATGCATTGGATGCACTCCATGAATTCCATCACCATTATCCACGCAAGCCCTCTCTGACTAGAAGCCAACAATAAGAGGAGGGGATGATGCCACAATGACATCTAACTTATGTAAAGAGTTAAAGAGGGTGTGTTATTATAAGGTTGAGAGAGTGTGGGGATATGTGGGTTTACTATATATATGCTCTAAGTTCACATCTTAATTCATTCATAACTTATCGATTGTATAAAAGGGTATTTTCACCGAGGGTGCTCCTCAAGAAGATCAAGACATGTCATTGCATACGAGCTTCTTATTTTGTTCCCATATCTTATTCTATGACATCTATCATAGTCCAAAACTTGATTCAAAGTTTGAAAATTTCAAACTATTATGGTTTCTAAGTAAAAAACAATTCTAGTTATTTTTGCAAGTGGTTGCGAAACATGGGCTAAACAAATAAGGACTTGAACTAGAGATGATGGCATGACTTGAGTATTGTGTTTATGTGTTTATCTTGTATGTCTATTATGTTTGTGTTTATATATTTTGACATGTAGGTTCAAGTAGTGATGTGAGTGTTTAACAATTTCCAAATGAATTATGATCTTTGTGTATATTTACATGTGCAAGGTTTGTTGGGATACTAAGGCCATTTGGGAAGGAGGTGTTTTTCTTTCATTCATTTTGGGAAAACGTAATGTGGAAGGGGGAAAAGTGTAAGAGAAGGAAAAAAATGAAAGGTAGAGTAGGTGATGTAGCGCTTGCTGACATCAACCAACGTCACTTGAAGTAGATGTTGGTGTCAGTTGGTTGGGACAAGTTGGACGAACGCAGTTGCAACAATTGCTACAGAAGCCCCTCAAGTGTCTCTTCCCCAACCTCTTCTTTGTTCATCTTGATTGCTTGCCAACGAACAAAAGAGAGGAGCACGTTGCCGTGAAAATCTGTCACTATGTGCGGATCGTGAGACGGAAGCGTCGGGGTTCTGGACTAGAAGGATTTAGTGCAACACGTACAACACAAGCAAGTTTTAAGCATAAGACAAGTGGAAGAGACAAATCATTAGTTTATTGCAAAAGAAAATCAATTCTTTATAATTTCAGAATTGTGTTACAATGGGTTGGGTATGGAAATGAGAGATTAATATTTCAAAGAAAGGAGCCAACAACCATGCAAGGAGTGGTTCGATATGAATACGGGAAGGAGGAAGAGGGAAAAAAAAACTAGGAGGGAAAAAATGGGACATATATCGAGCTCCTTGTTGATCCTCCCCCCCAATGTTACTTTGCATGCCCACTTTTAGTTGGATGGCCTCTATTTTTAGTTGCATGGCCTCTACTTTTAGTTGCATGCTTCCATTTTTAGATGCATGCCTTTTTCTTTTAGTTACATGGCCTTGGCTTTTGATTGCATGTGTCTATCCGTATGTGCATCGCAACCAAACCATAAACGCGTCTGCGCGCAAAAGTCCCGACCACGTAGTGTACGCATCCACGCGCGCGCGTCCAACCTGCACCGTGTACGCATACGCGCGCAAAAGTCTCGATCGCGTCGTAGTGTACGCATCCGCGCGCAAAAGTCTAGACCGCGCCGTAGTGTACGCATCCACGCGCAAAAGTCTTGATCGCGTCATAGTGTACGCATCCACGCATGCACGCGTGCGCACACACGCACCCGTCCAAAACTTGCACATGCACGTACATAAACGTCCATGCATGCGTATGTTCGAAACGTCCACGCAGTCGTGCACGCGTAGGCCACACACACGTCCACGCGTTCATCCGCACAGACGCGCCCGTCGGAAACATCCACGCGTACGCCCAAAACTTGCACATGCACGTACATAGACGTCCATGCACGTGTACGTTCGATACGTCCACACGGCCGTGCATATACGCGTACGCCCAAAACATCAACACAGCCGTGCATACGCAACTTGCACACCACATAATGTAGTCCATGTCACCTTAAACATTTTATGCTCCACACATTGATAGAATGAATATGTTTTGGTTTTTGTTATATATCCTGGGTTCCAATGTTGTCCTATCTATGTGGGATATCTCACAGTTTTGTCTTTTCTTTCTTCTTCTTCAAACTTTACACTCACATAACTTGATACTTGTTTATCTGTTTCATGCATAGTAAAATACGATATGAAACTCTTGAAGACATTTATCTATATCAATACA
Source organism: Azolla caroliniana (assembly GCF_043228905.1). Lineage (NCBI taxonomy): Eukaryota > Viridiplantae > Streptophyta > Polypodiopsida > Salviniales > Salviniaceae > Azolla > Azolla caroliniana. The sequence continues at coordinate 6,270,142 of NW_028230447.1, forward strand.
TTAAGCTAATCTTAATTAATTGTTTTACTAAGTTTCATATCGTGTGTGAAAAACCACACGACAACGCATCATTCACCTTCACTCTCCCTCTTCATGGTCTAAACCCTTTTTTCTTTCAAGGGTCGTGTTCCCACAAGATCTATGTGTCCTTTTTGTACAAATCTAGTGGAGACTATTAAGCATTGCTTGTGGAGTTGTGATTTGCAATGGAAATATGGAAAAGAATCGTATCATTGTTGATACTTGTATATCCTCAAACGGTGTATACATGGGGGGTTGTATTATGGGCAATGACACAAGATCAACTAATGGTATATGAAGAAGAGGATGTTGTAGATGCTCTTGATATGAGAGATGGTTTGATGCAAAATATACAATTATACCTCTAAATCCACATATAGAGACTGGAAAACTTGAAATATGGGAATTAGTAAGTAGTATCACAATTTGGTATATTTGGAAGGCCAGATGTTTGAAGGTATTCCAAAATTTGACTGAAGACAAACAAATAATTTCAGGAATTTGGATAAAGATTATACATAATCTCATAGGTTCCTTGGATAACATAAAAGGCAATACGCAATAGGCAAAGTTACAACGATTGGAGTTTCATGCCATATGGGACAAATGAATATTTTATAGATGGATTTTTAACAAGGTGGAGTGGTTCTACTCTACATTTGAGTATTTATTTAAACCGATAGTTAGAACTTAGCACGGGGGTCATTACCTATATGTATATATTTTGTGTACAACCTTATGGCATATCTTTCTTGGGAAAAAAAAGATCAAGAAACCGAATTAGCTATAAACAGAATGAAATGTCGACTTTGTTACATGGATTGGCTAGAATAGTAATAGGCAAGATAGAGATATTATAACATTAAGGAGAAAAGTTTCAGGTGGAAATCCTTGAGTTTTGAGGCAACATAACAACAATTTGACGGTCATGTCACATCTTGTCAATGATGGTTTTGCACGCTCTCTTGATTCACTATCCTAAGGTTAAACGAAATTTTGGCATTGCTTTCACATTGAACAAAATTAAATTGCTAAAAAATGAGCCATATTGTGTCTTTTATGGTTTCTTGGAGCTCCTCTTATAAATAATAATAATAACCTCCTCTTTTAGCATGCACCACGTTTTTCCCCTTTTACATGCGCCTATCTTTACCTTCCCAATGCACTACGTGTGAGCAAAATGTTGATCGTCACGTCCATCCATTCATACATGCTTTACTAAAGTAACCCATTAAAGCCCACATATCCACTTTACATAAGATTTGAACCCTTCGTCGTAAGGTTTGAAGAGTAAGATCTTGCTAGCTATATCTTTTGACTAGTTTGAGTAAGTCATGTTATATATCCTTCTAGTTGTGCTTCAACATGTCATGATAACATGCTTATCCTTTCATAGGTGACCCAACAAAGAATATTCTTTAATCATAGTGTACAACTAGAAATTTGTCTTAGTTTGCATATAGATATTTGTGTCATGGGTATGGACACTACTTTGGCCAAATTTGAGGCATTTTCACTTAACCAAAAGTCACTTTAAAGATAACAATCGGCAACAGTTCGGTTCAAGCGTGTTCAAACCAAATCGTTTAAAAAGTTTGAAACTTGAACCAAACCATGAAACCATTTAAACTGAACCGTTAGGTAAATATTCAAACCGTTAGCAGCTAGCCCATTAAACCACTAAAACCGTGGTTTCCTGGTTTGGTTTCAGTTTTAAACTTAGGTCAAAATTCAAATTTTAAATTTTCAAAATTTTAAAGATTTTTCTAAAATGTGAGAATTAGGCTTAAAAATGAAAAGGTTGTTAAAAAAAAATTGTAAAAAATTAAAATGATTTAAAAACCATCAAACTGTTTTAACTTGGTTTCAAACCGTTAAAACTGAACTGAACCAAACCGTTTTTAAAAACTTGAACTTGAACCAAACCCAACCGAACCATTTAAACTGTTAAGCCGCGGTGGTTCGAACCGAATTGTTGCCGATTAGTATTTATAGATTTGAGAATCACAATATTTAGAAACTCATACTAGTTATGTAAATGTGTTAGTCAATCAATCATGGCATTTATTATACTCTATCATAGTGATGAGACTTGAGGATCATGAAGAAATACATCTAATCTCTCCAAAAGTGTGGTTGTGACAAGGTTGTGGATATTCCTAGAGCTAAATGTGAAACCGTTATACTGAACGGAGACATGCATATCTACACAAAGAGCATAGTTGGTGATGTTAGATGATGAAATTACGTTTCTTAGTATAAGACATGACTTCCATTTAATTTCCTTGTGATATCCATTGGTATATTCTCTCTCCTTTTTTCAATGAATTTTCTTTTCTTTTCTTTATTGTATAAGAACAGTTTTGGGCCTTCCTTCTTTGTTTTTCTCACATACGTTGACTTGATCAATGATTAGGTAGTTGTAATCTTCTTATATGTGTACAAGGGACGAATATCGCTATATTTTAATTTGATCAATGGTCATGTAGTTGTAATCTTCTTACATATTTACGAGGGATGAATATCTATATATTTTAACTTGATCAATGGTCATGTTGGTCTAATTTTCTTACACGTTTAGGAAGGACAAATACTTGTACTTTTTAACTTGATGAGGGGTCATGTAGATGTAATCTCTTACATGTGTACAAGGGAGGAATATCTATATATTTTAAATCGATCAATTATCATTTAGTTGTAATATTCTTACATTTCTATGAGGAAAAAATATCAATATATTTTTACTTCATCAATGGTCATGTAGTTGTAATTTTCTTACACGTTTACAAGAAACTAAATATGCTAACTTGATCAGTGATCATGTAGATGTAATCTCATACATGTGTACAAGGGACGAATATCCATACGTTTTAACTTGATCAATGATCCTTTAGTTGTAATATTCTTACATTTCTATGAGGAACAAATATTAATATATTTTTACTTGATCAATGGGCATGTAGTTGTAATTTTCTTACACATTTACAACAAACTATATATGTTGATTTGATCAGTGATCATGTAGATGTAATCTCTTACATGTGTACAAGGGACGAATATCTATATAGTTTAACTTGAACATTTTATCTATAAGGAACATATATTAATATATTTTTACTTGATCAATGGTCATGTAGTTGTGATTTTCTTACACGTTTACAAGAAACTATATATGCTAACTTGATCAATAATCATGTAGATGTAATCTCTTACATGTGTCCAAGGGACGAATATCTATATATTTTAACTTGAACAATGATCATTTAGTTGAAATATTCTTACATTTCTATGAGGAATAAATATTAATATATTTTTACTTGGGTCAATGGTCATGTAGTTGTAATTTTCTTGTACCTTTACAAGAAACTATATATGCTAACTTGATCACTGATCATGTAGATGCACTCTTCTTACACACATTATCTCCATTAATGTATCCACTAATCAATCATGGCATCCTATAATATATGTATTCGATCCAAATATATGGTTGGTTGTCCCTCGCACATTCATAATAAAAGAAAATAATGAAGAACTCTAAATACCCCCAACTATTCCTTTATTTCCCTAAATGCCCTACATTTTTGTTATTTCTGCAAAATTAATACCCTTGTTTAGTTGCTTTCTTGAGTAATTATAAGGTTACTTTTTTTTTCCTGAAAAAATATCCTCCATTGGTATTAAAATGAAAGTGGCCAGAGGCCATGTACAAAATAGCTAATATTACTTCGAATATTGTAAAGCCATGCTGAATGACTCTAGCTAGTCTTTCTAGGTAAGATAAGTAAGAAAAAAACCCCTCGCCAATCTTTATAGGCAAAGAAATTACAATGATGCCATACCATTATCCAAATCAGAGAAATGCCCATGCTTTGCATTTGTTCAAATGAATCGAGTGCTTTGTGGCCTTGTCCATGCTTGACATATGTTATAATGAGTGCATTCCAAGTTATTCACATCTTGAAAAACAAGCTTTTCTAGCACTTCCTTGGTTGTTCCAAACCTACCACATTTGTCATACATGTCCATCGAAGCATTGCCCAATACCATCATATCATTATCCACAAGAGCCATATCCGCAATGTCACCGTGAATTTATTTTCCCTTGTCAATAGCTGCTACACTTCCACAAGCCTTTGCTACGGCAAGCTAGGAGACCACATGTAAAGGTAAAAACAATCTCCAGCATGTAAAAACAAGTCCATTTTATCATGATTGCATTCCAAATGGCCGCCAACCTCACGACTCATCATGAAGTATGCTTCAACCCATCATGAAGTATGCTTCAACCCCCGCCAACCTCACGACTCATCCTTATCAAACAAAGAATCTGTTTTATTTTCCCCATCCAACATCTAGCCGATTACCACCAAAGTCCACCTCAACCATCTCTCGTCGCCAACCACCAAAGCCCTGTACATACAAAAAACATAACGACACTACTCTCCTGATCCCCTCATGAAATTATGCTTCTTCCTCCGACACCATCGTCACTCATCCTTGTCAGAAATAGATAATGTGCTTTTTCGTTGTCCATATCAACAGTGTCATCTTTTACTACGAAGGTCCTTGAGATTGGAAGATGTGATGACCAACATCCAATGTGCTCTCCTTCTCCCCTCATGAAAGTATGCTTCAGCCCCTACACCATCAAAAAATCAAATGAATCACTCTCCTCAGACACTCATAAAAATCTGCTTCACCCTCCAACACCATCTTTATAGAAAATCTGCTTCATTTTCAACGTCAACCATCTGTCCATTTTCAGATTCCATCAAGCATCCTGACATATAGACAACAAACATATTAGTGTAAAAAACTCCCTCACCAACTCATGATACTATGCTTCAAACCCCACACCATCTTCACTCCTCCTTATCCCTCAAAAGAATTTTGCTTCTTAATTCCACATCAACCCTCTCGCCGATTACCACCAAATTCCTGCTCATAATAATATGCTTCAACCCTTTTTGAGCGATAAGTAGCGTTGTTCTTTCAGCCCGTTCTTCAGCTAGCACCGTCTCGGCTTGATGAACTTCCTGCCGAAGCTCTGCCATCTTCTCCTACTGCCATCCAGGTGCTTATAGTCCCGGTGCAGGTGCTCAAAATCATTGGTCTTCTCCTTCAGCTTCTGGTTGAGTTGCCGGCGCGTTGTCGTGAAGAAAACCGTCCACAAGCGGAATCGGTGCACCGGAGCATAGGAACCGGCTCTTCATGCACGTACGCCGTATGTTGTACATAAGAGAGAATTAGGTACATAGAAGATCCTAGGTAGGTAGATTCGGTAGGTAGGAAGTTAATGGGAAACGGCTCCTTCCTTGCCTATAAAAGGAGGGAGACGAGAAGAGGGAAGGGGATCGCGGATAGAGAGGACGAAGTGCTGTCAGTTTGTCGGCCGAAGGCTTCTCTCTCTCTCCCAAACTCCGTAGCTTTTTTTCTGTGCAGGTTTCGGGAGGCTCGCGCTGCTCTGAGGAATGCCCGAGTGCTTCCGGCAGCACCTCCAACCTACTCCTTTCTTTCTGTGCGTTTACGAACAGGCATCGGCATCTGTTCGCCGGCCTGTTCGGTTGTAACCGACTTCGTGCTTCTTGTTGTTTGTCTTGTTAATATATATATACATACATTCGTGTCTCTCTATGTCGGTGTCCCACTCGCGTCTTTGTGTCGAAGGGCCATGTCCCTGTGAATCTACGCTCGCACGTAGTGGGTCCCTTCCCTTCTCCTTTCTCTCTTGCTCTTCGGTACAAGACCCCAGAGGTCCCGCCTCATTCCACGCATTCGCGAGGAATACCTCGACATCTTGGTGAACCCGACGTGAAGGAGGCGGCAGAAGAGCAAAAGATGAGGGGGTCGGATCTTGCAGAGGCCATGGCGTCGGCCGTGGATCGGATATTGAGCGCACGCGAGGGCACCGGCGCCCTCGACAGAGCCATTGAGGCGATCGGCCGGTTCAGCGGAAAGGATGCCACGAAGTATTTGGCGTCCTACAGGGTAGAAATGCTGATGCGGGACATTCCGGAAGAGAGGCGTCTTGCCGGGTTCCCTCGAGTGGCGATGCCGAGCATCCATGCAGAGGTGCTCGAGGTGTGGGCGGAGAGCCGTACCTGGGAGGAGTTCGAAGGCCAACTCCTAGAAAAATACGGGCTGGACGAAGCGCTCCGGCTTTCGAAATGGGACTTCATGGAATGGGTGGAGGCCCCCGACAAGGGAAGAAACGCGTCGGCACTCCTCCGGGAGTTTGAAGAACGCTTTGCGCGCCTTTCGGCGCTTGACCGAACCGTTCTGGATACGAGCCGGGTCCTACTGTTCGTCAAGTCGGTGGACGAGCGGGACCGGGATCAAGTCGGCTCCTTGATGGAAACCGAAGACGGGCTGACGACTGACTAGGTTGCGGTTAAGAGAGTCTGTGGCCATTTCGACAAACGGCGAGAATGGGCTGACAACGGGGCGGCCGGTGCGGGCTCTATCACAGCAAGGAGGCTTGAACCGGCACCGCAAGGGCGAAGGGAAGAGACCCGGGAATGGCTCGAAACCGGTTCGGCTTCGACCGGCATGGTCAATGGCTCGTCCAGAGGAGCAGCGCTGGAGGAGTTGACGCGGGCGATAAAGGATCTCCAGATCGCCCAGACTCGAAGGGAAGCGAACTGGCTCGTGACCGACGGCCGGCAGCAGGGAGCAGGTGCATGTGGTGCGGCGAGGTCGGCCACATTCGGAATGACTACGGCGATTTCGCAGAGGCGTTGAGGAACCGGGTGGTGTACCTGTGGGAAGGCTGGGTGCACGCCGGCGACACCAGAAGGGCCCTAAACCGAAACGAAGGGTGAGGAGGTATGAAGAGACTGATGGAAGAGGCAACGGCCCGACACGTGGAGGCCATCCACTACTCGGCGTCGGCCGGCATTCGGGTCGGGGGCAACGAGGCCCGAAAGGAGAGCAAAGACGTATTCTGGTCGGCAATGCTGGAAGGCCTCGCCGGCGCACGGCTGAGGAAAGATGAAGCGGACCGCGCTGAGAGACGGGTCCGGGAAATAACCGAGTGGAGCGACCCAGTCGAGGAGAAGACGGGCTTCGTAGAAGCCGCCTACCGGAACTACGAGGCTCTGGTAGAAGACAAATGAGTGGGGAAAGCCGGAGCGGCCAGGCCCTCACAACGATACGAGACCCGATTCGGGCAACGACGGAACGAAACCGGTGGGTCCAGCGCGCAAGATAACCCCAGGAAGGGCGGATACCGACTGGGGACGGAAATAGAAAGGACCACGAACCTACGGAAGGTCCTAGAAGAACGGATCCTCGACAGCAAAGTGGAGCTGTCATTGCGGGAGGTGCTAGGGATCGCCAAGAAGGAGTTCCACAACTCCATTGTGGACTTGGTGAAACGGAAGAGGCTGTCGACGGAGACGGAACCGGAAAGACCGGTGGAGGTTCGGACGACGCACATCGACGACTTGGCGCTGGAAGATGAGTGGGCGGAGAGCCACTATTCGAGGCCACACTGGGCCCGAGCGACCACGGAGACCCCGGTAAAGATCGGAGATGTTCAGGAACCGGTGGTGGCACTGGTGGACCACGGTTCGGAAATAAACCTGATGTCCATGGACTTCTATAAGAAGGGAAAATAGCCGATCAACACCAAGCACGGGTGGAAGATACGGGCGGCGACGTGTGCCACCGAGGAACTGCACGGGGCCAGCCCGAATGTGCGAGTCAAGATCGGCGACGTCGAGATTGACCAGCACTTCTTCGTGCAGGAGACATCCTCGCATCCGGTCATATTAGGGGAACCATACATCACGGCGGCACGAATGGAGACCAAAGTGCTGGACAACGGTTCGGCCTACGCGAGGGTCAAAAGCCAGGACGGGCGCCATTCGGTCCAATTTCTGACGGTGCGGCCGAACCACGAGCGAAACCGCGAATCCCTCGGTGGCGAGAACCGGGAGGATTTTTAGAGAGGCCTGCCAAGGCGTGGGGCCGAGACAGTCCGGACACTCGGGAAAGACCCCACAGCTGTACGATAGAACCGAAACCGAAGAATCCTTGTACGATAGGTAGAAAATTTTGCTTCTCCAACGACGGAGGGTGTATGATAGTCGGCATCATTGGCCAAGAAAAGGCAAGGGCGGAGGAGCGACTTCGAGCGTGCGGAGTTCTCGGCCCGAACGAGGAAATCAACGGAGCCGTGGAGGCGGTCTCCTTCGACGACACCTTGGGGATGCTGAGGAAGGTAGTCGGAGAAGACCTTAACGAAGACCGGACGATACCGGTATGTTCCGAAGAGATGTACGAAGTCATCGCGAACTTCAGTCAGGGGCTCGGGTCGGACCGGACGGCCCGAGTTAGCACGAAGTACAAGACTGTGGACCGTAAGGCCAATCGTGGCACCCTTACCAGAGGGCAGCGAGTCCCGAATCAGAGGGGTTGCATCGGACCCCAGTTTGCGAGATCCGGTCTGCATAGGACACACCTTCACCAACGGGACGCTCCGAGAGCTCAAAATCGGTGGGGGCGGGTTCCTACTGCCGGCAGAGGAAGACCGGTTTCAAAGAATGCTCGGAAGGCACGGGAAAGCCTTCGCATTCTCACCGGAAGAGATCGGGTGCGTAGACCCGACAATCGTGGAGCCGATGGTGATATTCACGGTACCGCATGTGCCGTGGAATCTTAACCCGATTCCAGAACCGAGAGCTCACATCCCGAAATTGATGGAGCTATTGAGGCAGAAAGTCGATATGGGCATTCTCGAACCGTCGAGTGCCCCATACTCGAACCGATGGTTTACCGTACCAAAGAAAAACGGAACATTGCGCTTCATTCAAGACCTACAGCCGGTCAACAGAGTGACCATTCGGAACGCAGGAATCGGACCGACCATAGACGAGTTCGCGGAGGCCTTCGCCGGAAGGTCGATTTACTCGGTCGGTGATCTGTACTCGGGGTACGACCAGTTCCAGCTAGCCGTGGAGAGCAGAGCCATTACGACGATGCGAACCCCCCTCGGCCTAGTGCGAATGTGTACCCTGCCACAAGGAGGGACCAACTCGGTGGCCCACATGGTGAATGCAATGAACAAGGTACTGAGAGATTGCATCCCGGACATCACCATGCCATTTCTAGACGACATCCCGATCAAAGGGTGCCCGGTGGAAGAGAAGGACGAGACACTCGGGCCGGACGGATGCCGGCGATTCGTGGCCACACACATCGACGACTGCGAGAAGGTGCTACAAAGGCTAGAGGATGTGAGGCTCACCTTCTCCGGGGAGAAATCGGCCTTCGGTCAATCAGAAATCCTGGTGGTCGGACACCTATGTGGACCATATGGCCGGAAGCCGTCTACGGCAAAGGTAGAAGCCATCTCCGCGATGAAGACCGACTGTAGCTCGATTACGGAAGTTCGGAGGTTCCTGGGGGCATGCGCGTTCTACCACATATGGATCCCGCATTACGCCCACGTTGCGGAGCCGCTATACGGGTTGCTGAAGAAGGGGCGAAAATTCGAGTGGCGAGACGAGCACACGGAGTCGGTCCGGAAGCTGAAGGAGCTCTTGCGGCAGCACCGGCGCTCCGGAAGGCTGTCTACGAGAAGGGTACCCCGGTATACATAACAGTGGATACGAGCCCGACCGGGATCGGATGGGTCGTCAACCAAGAAGATAAGGACGGCATTCGGTCCCCGATCCGATTCGGCACGAAGGTCCTCAGTGAGCGACAACGAGGGTACGCCCAGGTTAAACGCGAACTCCGGGGTATCGTTTCAGCAGTAAAGGCCGACAAAGACTACCTGATCGGGACAGAAGTGGTTATCGAGACGGATTGCCTGCCAATTCTCGGCATGGTTTCCGGATGCGCAAAACCGGACCTGGCGATGCTCAGGTGGATAGCGTACATCAAGTCCCTGGACCCGGAAATACGACACATTTCCGGAAAGGACAACGCCATGGCCGACATGCTTTCGAGGGCGAGGTTTGATGACGAGGGCGGCATCGTTTCGGAGGACAAAGAAGTCGGCGTGGACTTCTTCGAGGCAGCGTACGTGACGACCGATGGGACGAGCACTCCGGCGCTTCACGGCTTCGACGAGAGCAAGTACGACGGCGAGTGGCTACAAATCGGTGGTTTCTTAAGTACCATGACGCCGGATGCGTCATGGACGAGGGACAAGACAAACCGGATCCGGAAGAAAGCATACCGATTCTTTCTCCGGGACGGATACTTATGGAAGCACCCGAAGAAGAGGAACGGTGTCCCGCTCCGGGTGGTGGCGATGAAGGAAGAACAGGAGGAGCTGCTGACGGCCTACCACGACAGCCCTTGGGCTGGACACCGTGGAACGTGGGCCACGTTCGAGAAGATAAAGGGGAAGTACTGGTGGCCGGGACTGTACCGGGACGTGCATCGGTTCGTGACAACTTGCGAGAGCGGTCAGATGCACTCCATAGTCCGACATCGGGACGAGCTTCACCCTACGTACCCTCCGACCATCCACTTCAAATGGATGGTAGATTTGGTGACGATGTCGATGGGAGTAGGACAGATGCAGTATCTGGTCCTGGCTCGGGAAGATCTGACGAACTAGGTGGACGGCCGAGCCCTTCAGAACAAAATGACCGTGGCCGTATGTCGGTTCCTGATCGAGGACGTGATATGTCGGTATGGGTGCGTCGGGAAGATCGTGGCTGATCGCGGGGAGTTGGACGCTGAAGAGGCCGAGGATCTGTTCGACCGGCTAGGAGTCAAGCTCTCGCTTACCACTGCGTACAATCCGAAGGCGAATGGGAAGGTGGAGCGCGGACACGGACCGATCGTCAAGGCGTTAGTTCGGGCATGCGGGGGTCAAGTCGGGAACTGGCCGCGGCTGCTGCCTTACGCGTTGTGGGCAGACCGAACTACGCACAGTTCGGTAACCAGATTCATGTCGGCAGAGCTCATGTTTGGGCAGAAGCCGATCATGCCGATGGAACGTATGATCTCCTCATGGGCAACCGTGGACTGGAGAGACGAGATGAGCCGGGAGGAATTGTTGGCGGCGCGCATACGACAGCTCGAGCGAAGACCGGAGGACGTGGAGCAGGGCCGCGGGAAAGCTTCGGGTGGCAAGGACGAGGAACAAAGCCCGGTTCGACCGAACGCACCGGCTCCGACCGAAGAAGATCGAGGAAGGCGACTGGGTGCTAGTCTACGACAGCAGCCTCGACAACCAGCACCGAGCAACACGAAAGTTCGCAAGAAGGTGGTTCGGGCCTTACGTGGTACAAAGCGCCAACGACAACGGGACGTACCATCTGGCGGAACTCGACGACACGAGAATGGCGATACCGGTAGCTAGGAAGCGGATCAAAGCGTTCAAGAAGCGTCACGACGACGAGCCGGATCCGGTTAACCTGGACCGCGACGACGAACGATCCGAAACCGGAAGAACCGACGGGCGGGGAATGAAGACTGGACCGGTTTTCTCCGTCCCAACTCAATTTGGCGCATCCCGGTGGATGCGCGGTTAGGTGGGGGCGGATGTCGTGAAGAAAACCGTCCACAAGCGGAATCGGTGCACCGGAGCGTAGGAACCGGCTCTTCATGCACGTACGCCTTATGTTGTACATAAGAGAGAATTAGGTACATAGAAGATCCTAGGTAGGTAGATTCGGTAGGTAGGAAGTTAATGGGAAACGGCTCCTTCCTTGCCTATAAAAGGAGGGAGACGAGAAGGGGGAAGGGGATCGCGGAGAGAGAGGACGAAGTGTTGTCGGTTTGTCGGCCGAAGGCTTCTCTCTCTCTCCCAAACTCCATAGCTTTTTTTCTGTGCAGGTTTCGGGAGGCTCGCGCTGCTCTGAGGAATGCCCGAGTGCTTCCGGCAGCACCTCCAACCTACTCCTTTCTTTCTGTGCGTTTACGAACAGGCATCGGCATCTGTTCGCCGGCCTGTTCGGTTGTAACCGACTTCGTGCTTCTTGTTGTTTGTCTTGTTAATATATATATACATACATTCGTGTCTCTCTGTGTCGGTGTCCCACTCGCGTCTTTGTGTTGAAGGGTCGTGTCCCTGTGAATCTACGCTCGTACGTAGTGGGTCCCTTCCCTTCTCCTTTCTCTCTTGCTCTTCGGTACAAGACCCCCGAGGTCCCGCCTCATTCCACGCATCCACGAGGAATACCTCGACAGCGCGCGGTCTTCCCGATCTTTCTGTTGACGGAGTTCTTCCTTTAGTCTTTCAATCTCCGTTTTCGCCATCCATCGCAGCTTATCCTTTTCTTGTAGCACTTTCTTTTTCTCCTCCTTAAGACGGTCATATGCCTGATGTCCTTTCTGCAGATTCTCTTCTACCCGGTGGAGGTTCTCAACAGTCTTTCTTTGTTCTTCTTCTGCTGCTTTCTTCAAGTCCCTTTCTCGGGTGCGTAATGCTTCTTGCGCAGCCAGTTCATCTTTCAATTCGGCAAGCTCTTTTGCTTGCGTTGCCCCTATCTTCGGGGTCTTATTACTATGTACAGGTGCTGGTGTGTCTTTATTCTGTACATCTACCGGAGTCACCGGTGCTTGGAGCTGTGGTCCGTTTAAGGCCATTTTGGCCAATTCTTCTGTGGCCAGGTCCAAGTCTTGTTCTAGGCTCCGGATCCTCGACCGGGCCGTTTCTAGTTCTCCGGTTGTGACTAGCAACTGGTCCATCTGCGCTTTCTCTTCCGCCTCTATGTAGTGCACCACTCCGGCAATCTGTTCTCCAATCCACCAGAGCCATTGGCTGTCGGTGCCCTGTTGTTGCGTCCGCACGGAGGGTTGGTTGTTGGGTCCGCTAGCCAGTGGTCGGTCTTGTCCGGTTGCGTCGAGCTGCAACTCTGTCTGTGGTTGGTGACCACTTTGCCGTTCTAGTTCCGTTTGCACCTCCGTTGGCCGCTCCACCTCTGATTGCTCTTGTCCTGCCGGTGAGGGAGGTAACTATACTACCGACGCTTGCATTTCGGGTCTTGCCGTATCCTTACCTGCCGGTATAGCTTGTTGTGCAGGGAGCTCTGTGACCGGTTCTGTCTGAACCGGTTCCGGTTCCACCCTTGGTGTGGCTTGCTCAGTGCGGGGTAGAGGCGTTCCATCCTTCTTTGGGTCCGAACGCTCCCCGGCCTGTTCTGCGATGCTTGCCTAACAGCGCCGCTGGAGGTGCTCTAACAGTTCCTCCTCTGCTTCCTCCTCATGAGTCCCGATGTTGGCTTTTGCTGCCACGGGGTCCGGCTCTTGTTGAACCGGTCGGTGAAATATGATCTTGATTGGCCGTGCCGGTGTCTCCTCCTACGTTTCCGCCGGCCACTTCCTATTGGCGCGCTCTTTTGCCGCCTTGTCCGTGTCGGCCGCCTTCCCTTTGGGTGCCTTAAAGGCTAATAACTTTGCCGTTTTGAAGCCGTTTTCGAGGTGCCCTCGGTTGTTCTCCCCTGCTTCGTGGTCTTGACGGGCTCGATAGGTGGCGCCAATAGGGTGAGCCATTGCACCACTACAGTCCATATTTCCGACCCTCCTTGCCTCTTACAGAGTCGATGGCCACACAGAGGCCGTCCGCAATCAGTATCGGCCAGTCCACCTTCACACCTTCATACGTTGCTATGACTAAGTCGGCTCGGTTCTGAGGCATGCACGGGGGTTGAGGGTATACATGTCCAAATTCATGGAGCACACGGGCAATCTCTCGAAATAATGTATCTTTGCCGCCCTGTGTCCTGTAGGCCTTGTTGGCCAGAGAGTATTCGCCAAAATATTTTCGGAGCTGCTTCGGGGTAGGGTTGTCGATAGTGAAGATACCCCCCTCGGGAAGGCCAATCAAAGCATGGATGGCCTCCTCTGTGATCAGTTCTGTGTCGATTTCCTTTACTATCTTCTCCCCGTCTCGGTGCGGTGGCGCCTCCATGATCGTGAGGAAACCTTCTAACCCATGTTGCCTTAGCCACTTCTTGGCTGCTTCAGAGAGTGCTTGGCAGTCCATGGCTTCTTCGAGGTCGGTGAGCGCTGGTGAGGGATGTGTTTGAGAAGGCTTTGTGTGCGTGGGCTCGCGTCTGATGATCTTCAATCGCCTATGTGCGGTTGTGCTCCACTGTTCACGAAATGTGAAGACCTCCATGCGAGGGGAGTTTTCTTGCTGCATGTTGGCGCCTTTTTTCTTCCCCGCATGTGTGCACGTCGTGTACTAGAATAGAATGACGTGCCATGTGGAGGCGGTTTAATACCCTATTAATAGCCCACTACGTACCTTTTCAAAGTGCATGTTCACTCCTTGTTCTTGCATGTGTCTGTTCACACCTTGCCCTTGCATGATTTACTTTGATTTTATTTTATTTTATTATTATTATTATTATTATTTAAACTGTTTGGTTAATTTGCATCCGGTCCCACCGGACCCCTATCCGAATTGTGGGACTTGCCGGTCGTTGGATTGCTTGCCGTCGCGTCGTTCTTGCCATTTGCCGGCTCGTGCTCCCTCTTACCGGCTTCGCACTTGCCGTTTGCGAAATGTGTTGCCGTCTCTTCCAACTTACCAATGTTCGATTCTGTGTCGGCCTTTACTTGTTAAAATGGGTTTCTTGGCATTGGTCCATTGTATGGTTTGAGTCGGAACCCATTGACCCATTTACCCAGAACCTCGCCAGCGAGTGTCCCTAACTAGTAGGAACCGTTGAACTCACGCGTGATCCAGTATGACCCGGTCCACCGAAACCGTAGCTTCCCCGGCATCTTACCCATCTGGGTTTGGAATACTAGTACCGGCTTACCGATTCCAAACCTCTTTTCATCCCCTTTTCGGTGACGATCCACGAACGCTTTCCTTCGCCACTGCTCAAGTTCTAGGTGCATGATGATGGATAGCCGGTGTTCTTCTAATTCGCATAGCGTGGCTAACTGGATCGCTTCCGATTCCTTCTCATTTAGGCATTCCCGAATCTGTATTCGTAAACTCGGTACCTGGAACTCGACCGGCATCACTGCCTCCAATCCGAATGCTAGGCGAAACGGTGTTGTGCGGATACTTGTCTTATATGCCGGTCGGTAGGCCTAGAGTGCATAGTGTAGCTTTGTATCCCAATCCGTTCGGTTCTCATTGACAATTTTTCGAAGGATGTTCTGCAGTGTTTTATTTGTTGACTCGGCTAATCTGTTGGCTTGCGGATAATAGGGAGTGCTCTGTTTGTGCACCACCGCATAGAATGTCGTCAAACTTTCCACTACTTGCCCTAAGAAATGCCCACCTTGGTCACTTATTAGCTCTATCAGACATCCATACCGGCACCAGATGTATTCATATAAAAAATTTGTCGTGGATGTTGCGGTGTTGTCCCATAGTGCTTTGGCTTCCACGCACTTTCTGCAATAATCCATAGCGACAATCACGTACCGATTGTTGGTTCTCATTGCTGGTGGTTTGAATGGACCGACAAAATCCAGCCCCCATTTTTGAAATGGTTCTAACGGTAGCACGGGCTAGTGAGGCATCCTGGCTTGTTCGGTTGGTTGGCCCATTCGCTGACAGAGGTCGCATTCTTTAGTGTACCGAACTGCATCCTTCAATGTTGTTGGCCACCATAGTCCACTCAGCCATATTTTCCTTGGCGTGGCATCTCCGGCATAATGTCCTCCAACCACTCCGCAATGTGCTTCGCGCAATATTATGTCCTTTTCGTCGTTGCGCACTGCACGCCGCCATATGCCATCTGCGTCTTTGTGGTACAGTGTGTCCTGTAATAGGCAGTGCTCAGAAATTGGTGCATGTTAGTGAGCCACTTGTCTTCCTCTACGACCGTACCATATGTGGTCATTTCTGCTGTGACTCTAAACAGCTCTGCGTCCGGGAACTCGTCTAGGACACCATCATCGGTTTCGCCGGAATCCAACCGGCTCAAATAGTCTGCTATCGCATGTTGTATGCCGGGTCGATGGAATATCTCGAACTCGAATTCTTGTAATAGTAACGTCCACCGGGCTAGTTTACCAATGAGTGATGCTTTGGACACCAAATAGAGGAGCGTCGAATGATCTACGTGAAAGGAAAATTGTTATTCGCTTAGCCGGACAAGGCCTAACACAAGGTGTCACGGAGACACTTCACCAAAGGGTGATTACGGCATAGGATTAAGATTCAACGATTACACCGACTTACGTAGGTTACACAATTAGATTGCTTTGGTTAATTACACGCGTAAGATATAACAGTGATTACAGAACGGAAATCAAGACAGAAGTATAAACATCAGAATCTCTATTAATTATCCGCTGTCATTACAATAGGGTCCGGGCCTTTAAATAGGTTTCCGGCCCGTAGTACAAAACGGTGTCTCTCGCACCTATTCGGGATCCGTCCGGATCTGGAACGGCATACCGTTTCCAGTCCGTCCGTCCACACTATGCTCATTTACAACCATCTAATTAATTCCGTATTTTGGACTCCTTGCCGGCCGGTAACACATGGCACGCCCGTGGGACAGTACCTTGTACGTCGAACCCTTCTCGGCCCCTTCATTGTTCACCCAAATTGTCCAAAATACTTGGTTCGAGAATTTCCGCTTGTTCTTTCGGTTGTGGTTGTTGCGGCTGTGCTTGCTGCTGCTGCTGTGATTGCGGTTGTGACTGAGGTTGCTCCGACTGCTCTGCTTGCTGCTGCTGCTCCATTTGTCTCGCTGACTCCGGCTGCTCCGTTTGTCTCTCTGGCTCCGGCAACTCCGTTTGACTGCTTCCGGTCCGGTCTCCTTCCAGTAACGGTTCCTCATCACTGAGGTTGACCGTAACTGGTTCTCGTTCTTTCTTGTTGTAAAACAACGCTCCGACCCTCTTCTCCCGCTCGGCCACAACCGAGAAATCACGAATCAATGCAGCAGAAAATAGGAAACTCAGAGAAAGACACGATAACACAGGGATTAACGTGGAAAACCCTAAACGGGAAAAACCACGGGAGTACTAGACTCCAAATCAACACTATACAGAGAAGTATACAATGGCGAGCTGCAAGGCGACGACCTTGAGCTCACTGTTCTCGCCACAGGCGGCGGTAATACACAGAGGCAACGACCTCCTCGTTTCTCTCTCTCTCTCTCTCTCTCTCTCGGCTGCTCTCACTTCGCTCCCTCTGAGTGAAAACAGAAAATGAGCAGCAACAGTAAAACTGTTTGCCCTAAGTCATATTTATACACATATGACTTTCGGGCTATTTACAAATATAGCCTCAAAGGGCTCTTGGCAAACATATTCACAAATATGTCCCCGCATCCGGATCTCTCTCTCCGGGTACATTCGTCATCCGGCTCCGCAGCCGGGGTCTACATCATCCGGCTCCGTAACCGGGTCTTCGTCATCCGGCTCCGTAACCGGGTGCTATTCATCATCCGGTTCCGTAACCGTAACCGGGCTTGCCGTCATTCATATCCGGACATCCCATCCGGAGGGACCGTAAATCCCAACAAACTCCCCCTTCACTTCAGCATGGGATGTATCTCCAATCCGATCCTCTTCCGGCATGCTTCTAGCTTGTCGGGTGTGAGCACTTTGGTCAGCATATCTGACCCGTTCTCGTCCGTGTGGATCTTCGTCAACACGAACTCCTGGTCTTCTATCCTTTCCCGGATCCAGTGATATCTTCGCTGGATGTGCTTCGTCCGGGAGTGATAGGCCGCGTTCTTCGCAAGGTGGATGGCACTCTGACTGTCGCAGTAGAGTCGGTACTCCTCCTGCCGGATACCAAGCTCTCTAATGAAGTCCTTCATCCATATTATTTCCTTGCCGGCTTCAACAGCCGCCATGTACTCCGCCTCCGTGGTTGACAGCGCAACCGTCTTCTGCAGCCTCGACTGCCACGAAACGGCTCCCCCTGCATATGTCATCACATACCCTGATGTGGACCGGCTGGTATCTGCATCAGCCGACATATCCGAATCGGTAAATCCATCGAGTTCGGGCTTACCGGAGCCGAATCGGAGGCACACGTTTGCCGTGCCCTTCAGGTATCGGAGCATCCACTTGACCGCGTTCCAGTGCTCCTTACCGGGATTTCTCATGTACCGGCTCACCACTCCGACTGCATATCCGATGTCCGGTCTCGTACACACCATGGCGTACATCAAGCTCCCGACAGCTGAGGCATACGGCACTTTCATCATATCCTCCTTTTCAGCCTTTGTCTTGGGGCTTTGCTTGCTGGACAGCTTGCAGTTTGCCGGGAGGGTCGATCCGACCGGTCTTGCCTCCGACATGTTGAACCGGTGAAGCACCTTCGTCACGTACTTCTCCTGTGACAGCCACAACTGCTTCTTCTTCCGGTCCCGGATGATGTGCATCCCTAGTATTTGCCTCGCCGGACCCAGGTCTTTCATTGAGAAGGTTCGGTGAAGAGCCTTCTTCAGCATCTGTATCTTGACCTGGTCCCGTCCGACGATCAACATATCGTCCACGTACAGGAGGAGTATTAGAGAGTCTCCTCCGTCGAACTTCTTCACAAACACGCAGTGGTCGGACTGCGTTTTGTGGTACCCTTCATCGGTCATGAAGGAGTCAAACTTCCGGTACCATTGCCGGGGAGCCTGCTTCAGACCGTAGAGGCTCTTCTTCAACCGGCATACCAGGTGCTCCTTTCCTTTCTTCTCGAATCCTTCCGGTTGCTGCATGTAGATCTCTTCTTCGAGGTCACCGTGAAGGAATGCCGTCTTCACGTCCATCTGTTCTACCTCGAGGTCCATGCTTGCCGCTATGCTCAGCACCGTCCGGATGGAGGTCATCTTCACTACCGGGGCAAATATCTCGTCGAAGTCGACGCCCTTCTTCTGCTGAAACCCCTTCACCACGATCCTGGCTTTGTATCTCGGGGGGTTTCCGGCATCTCCCGGTTTCAGCTTGAACACCCACTTGTTTCGAAGTGCCCGCTTTCCTTTTGGCAACTCCACAAGTTTATATGTGTGGTTCTCATGCAGGGAATCCATCTCCTCCTGCATGGCACTTAACCACCTGCGGCTATGGGTGTCAAGCTTCGCTTCTTCAAAGCTCTCCGGCTCCCCCTCGTCGGTTAGCAGCACGTGCTCTGGTTCCGGAAATCTCCGGGGGGCCCTCCTCTCTCTTAGAGGATATCTCCGTTCCGGAGCTTCGGTAACCGGTTCTTCCGATTCTTCTTCATCCGAATCCATTTCGGGATCGGGGCCGGTTCCGGTATCATATTTATCTTCTTCGGCCGGTTCTGTTTCTTCACCGTCTTCGGCCGGATCCTCGAGTGCTAACCGGTCTCTTGCCGGTCGGGACTGCTCCTTGTAGAGTTGATCCTCACCGGTCGACTTGGAGCTCTTCATCTTCTTCTCCGACTCCCAGTCGGCGAGTGTCTTGTCCTCCATGAAGATGATATCTCGACTCCTGAATATCTTCTTGTCGACCGGGTCCCATACTCGGTAGCCGAACTCGTCGTTGCCGTAACCGAGGAATATGCATGGCCGGGTCTTTGGATCTAGCTTTCCTCTCCGGTCCTTTGCCACATGCACATATGCGAGACACCCGAACACCTTCAGATGCCGGTAGGACACTTCCCTACCGGTCCACACTCTCTGCGGCGTGTCTCCGTCCAAAGGTACTGAGGGTGATCTGTTAATCACGTATGTCGCTGTCGACATTGCCTCAGCCCAAAACCCCTTGGGTAATTTCGCATGCGCCAGCATACTCCGAACCCTCTCCATTATGGTCCGGTTCATCCTCTCGGCCAGCCCGTTCAGTTCCGGCGTCTTCGGCACTGTAAACTCGAGCCGGATTCCCTTCGAGCGACAGTACTCCTGGAACTGCCCCCGGTATTCCCCTCCGTTATCCGCTCGTACCGCTTTCAGCTTCTTGCCGGATTCCCTTTCCACTCTCGCGTGGAGTTCTTTGAAGACGGACAATACTTGGTCCTTTGTCTTCAGCGGTGCCGTCCACAGCTTCCGGCTGTGATCATCTATGAATGTTACGAAGTACTGGGCTCCGCCATGTGACTTCGTTTCTACTTGACACACGTCAGTATGCACCAGCTCCAATGGTGCAATACGTCTCGTCGGTGGCCTTGAGTGGAAGGAGGCCCGGTTTTGCTTACCGGCCAGGCAATCGGTGCACTTCTCCAGGTGCACATGCTTCACTGGAATGAGGTTGTCATCTGCAAGCCTCTTCATCCCCTTCTCGCTCATGTGGCACAGTCTCTTGTGCCATAGCTCACCGGCAGTGTCAGCTGCCACGTTCAGCTCCTCCGGACATAGCCGGGAATTCATCAGGTACAGTGTGTTGACTTTCCGGGCCCGAGCCACTATCAGACTCCCCTTGCTGAACTTCATGACACCGTTCCGGATGCTACCCGTGTAGCCTTCATCGTCTAGCCTCCCAGCCGAAATCAGGTTCAATCGAACCTCCGGAACGTGTCGAACATCCTTCAGCAGCATTTTGCATCCGGTTGATGTCATCAGCCACACGTCTCCTATGCCGGCAATCCGGCACGTACCTTCATTTCCCATCCGGACACAGCCATGCTCACCGGCTGTGTAGGATGAGAAGTATTTCTTCTCCGGGGTCAGGTGGAACGACGCTCCGGAATCGACCACCCAGGTCATCTCTTCTCCGGCAAGGTTCAGCTCCCTCTCTTCGGTAATGAGCATTATCTCTTCTTCACTTGCCGCGAGTGCTGTCGTTCCTTTCCGGTCCTGCCCTCGCCGATCCGGACCTCTCCGGTCCGTGGCTCCCCGGTATGCTCCGTTTCGCTCCGGTGACTTCTTCGAATCGGTGTCGTCGGCTCCGTTGTCCTTTCGGTAATGCCGACAATTCTTCCGGAAGTGCCCCGGCTTCCCACAGTGGAAGCATGTAGGCCTTCCTCTTGATTGCGACCGGGTCCCCGACTTCTCCCGTCTTTGCGGACTCCGGTTCCATTGTCTTCCCCGATCCGATTCGGTAAGCAGCGCCTTCGTGTCGGAGGCCGGTTCTTTATCTCTCCGACGCGCTTCTTCGTTCAAAATACTTGTCTTCACCGTTTGTAAGGACAAGTTATCTTCGGTGCAGGAGGTGCTGAGAGTCACCACCAAGTTCTCCCAGCTGTCCGGCAATGTGCACATCAGGATGATGGCTTGCATTGCATCCTCCAACGGGAACTTGATCGCCGCAAGCTGGTTCACGAATCCCATGAACGTGCTTACGTGTTCCACCATACTCTCGCCGTCTCGGTACTTGAGATTCACTATCTTTCTCATCAGGGAGGTCCGGTTCAACGCATTCTTCCTCTCGTAGAGGCCCGACAGCTTCTTCCACATCTCGTATGCGTTGGTGTCGTTCGCCACATGTTGTAAGACGCTTACATCGACATATTGCCGGATCGTCGCTACGGCTTTCCGGTTCAGAAGCCTCCATTCCGTCTCAAGTACCCCCTTCGGTATTTCCGACCTGTCAATCGGTTCGTACAGGTCCCGAACAATCAGAAGATCCTCCATCTTGATCTTCCAGTCGGCGTAATTTTGTGCATTCAGCACCATCATCCCCGGCTGCCCGCTGCCGCCGCCTTCCATTTTCTGCGTTACCGTCGCTCTGATACCACTTTGTTGTAAAACAAAGCTCCGACCCTCTTCTCCCGCTCGGCCACAACCGAGAAATCACGAATCAATGCAGCAGAAAATAGGAAACTCAGAGAAAGACACGATAACACAGGGATTAACGTGGAAAACCCTAAACGGGAAAAACCACGGGAGTACTAGACTCCAAATCAACACTATACAGAGAAGTATACAATGGCGAGCTGCAAGGCGACGACCTTGAGCTCACTGTTCTCGCCACAGGCGGCGGTAATACACAGAGGCAACGACCTCCTCGTTTCTCTCTCTCTCTCTCTCTCTCTCTCGGCTGCTCTCACTTCGCTCCCTCTGAGTGAAAACAGAAAATGAGCAGCAACAGTAAAACTGTTTGCCCTAAGTCATATTTATACACATATGACTTTCGGGCTATTTACAAATATAGCCTCAAAGGGCTCTTGGCAAACATATTCACAAATATGTCCCCGCATCCGGATCTCTCTCTCCGGGTACATTCGTCATCCGGCTCCGCAGCCGGGGTCTACATCATCCGGCTCCGTAACCGGGTCTTCGTCATCCGGCTCCGTAACCGGGTGCTATTCATCATCCGGTTCCGTAACCGTAACCGGGCTTGCCGTCATTCATATCCGGACATCCCATCCGGAGGGACCGTAAATCCCAACATTTCTCTCCCCGGATCCGGGACCTCTCGTAGCTTTCAAACTGAATCTGCGCCTCCAGCCTGTCGTCGTCCAGCTGAGCTACAAGTTGCCGGACTTGCTCTAGTTGGTCCTCTGCCAAGGCTTGAAAGTCTTCGGCAAGCTCATCCCTTATGCCGGTGAAGTCTTCGGAAGTCAGCATATAGCAATCATCTCCCTCCTTCCGCCGGTTCTCTACGTCAGCCCGGAGCAATTGGAGTTCCGCCGCGTTTGTGGCCCACTTGGTCCACCATTTGACGGAGCCGTTGTCAATCAAGCTCTTGGTCTGGTTCAACCAGGCCCGCATTATATCCTGGATGCGACTTGCTCCCATCTGTGCTCTGCTTTCCACCACTTGTCGCTCCTCCTTCAACTGCTTGATGAGGTTTGCCGTATCCTCCGCCTGCTCTCGGTAGCGCGTCAGCTGCCCTTGATATGTCGTTTGCAGCCTCTGCAGTACCTCCGCCGCTCTTTCTTTTTCCGCCTGCTGTTGCCTGAGGAGCTCTGTCCGAACCTTCTCCGCCTCTTCCAACCGTCTTCTGTTTTCCGCTTGTTCCTTGGCGAATGCGGTTGCGGTCCGATCAACTGCTTGCCGGAGCTCATCCATCCGTTCCTTGTGCTCCGTTTGCAACCGTTTATACTCCCGGTGCAAGTTCTCAAATTCCTCTGTTTTTAGTTTGAGCTTGCCGTTGATCTGGCGATGGTTCCGGTCCTCCCGGTCCTTTACCTGCCGGAGTTCCTCTTTCAGGCGCTCTACTTCTGTTTCGGCGTTCCTCCGGAGTTTCTCCTTCTCTTGCAGCATTTTCTCTTTCTCCTCCTTGAGCCGGTCGTACGCTTGGTGGCCTTTCCGTAAGCTCTCCTCGGCCCGGCGTAGATTCTCAGCAGTCTTTTTGAGTTCTGCCTCCGCTGCCGTTTTCAGTTCTCTTTCGCGGCTCCTCAGCGCTTCTTGGGCAGCAAGCTCATCCTTTAAATCCGCAAGCTCTTGGGCTTGTGCCGCATTTTTCTCCGGAACGGTTTCCGTTGCCGGGGTCTGATTGCTATGTACAGGTTGATCCTCTTTATTCTGTACATTGCCCGGAGTCACCGGTGCTTGGACTTGTGTTTCCCTTGTGACCCTGTCCAAGTCTTGTTCAAGGCTCCGGATTCTGGACCGGGCCGTCTCTAGATCTACGGTTGTGACGAGCAACCGTTCCTGGTGCGCTCTCTCTTCCGCCTCTATATACTCGACCACTCCGGCGATTTGCTCGCCTACCCATCGTAGCCACATGCTACTGGTGCCTTGTTGCTGTCCTGGTCGGGTCGGCTCATTCACCGTGGAATTGTCTGGCCTGATTGCCTGCATGTGCCGTTCTGGTTCTACTCCTTGGCCGCCGTGTGCTCTGGCTGGGCTCGCCGGCTGTTGAGGTCCGGTTCTCGCCGTCTCCGGAGCCGTTGGACTGACTTCTTCTATAGAAGTCGACAAGACCGGTTCCCTACGCACCGGTTCCGGTTCTTCCCTTGTGGTTTGCTCAGGTTGAGTTGGGGGCGTCTCTGCCTCTCGCGGGTACGACCGCTCCCCTCCTGTCTCGGCGGTCCTACTTCTTGGCCGTCGTTGGAGGTGCTCTTCCGGCTCCTCCGTTTCCTCGTCCTGTGCCACGGCATGTTTCTGTGCCGTCAAGGGTTCCGGTTCCTTCTGTCCTGGTCTCCGTAAGGTTATCTTGACGGGTCGGACCGGTGACACCTCCTCCGGTTCTGGGACCCGTTTCTTCCCTTTCGCCGCCTTCGACGCCAGCAGCTGCTGTCGTTTGGACGCCGGCTTCGAGGTGCTTCCTTCCGATACTCTTGGCCGCTTCTTTGGCTGGGCGGTCTCGACCGGCGGCACGAGCAATGTGATCCATTGAGCTACGGCGTGCCACAGCTTCCGGCCCTCCTTGCCGTCCTTCCCTCGTACCATGTCGATTGCCATGCACAATCCGTCTGCAATCAGCACCGGCCAGTCCACCTTGACCCCTTCATAGGTGGCTATGATCATCCCTGCCCGATTTTTTGGCATGACAGGGGGTCGGGGGTACACGTGACCATACTCGTGGAGCACTCGAGCTATCTCCCTGAATAGCGGATCTTCGCCGCCCTGCGTCCGATAGCCTTTGCCAGCAACAGAGTACTCACCGAAATATCGGGTGAGTTGCTCCGAGGTTGGGTTATCGATCTGAAAGATTCCTCCCTCCGGAAGGCCTGTTAGCGCGCGGATCGCTTCCTCGGTGATGACCTCTGTGGCGAGCTCCTTGATGACCCGGTCTGCTTCTCTGTGCGGCGGTGCCTCCATGATGGCCAAGAACCCTTCCAGTCCGTTTTGCCTGAACCATTTCCTGGCCGCTTCCGACAGCGTTTGTGGTTCCATGTCTGCTTCAAGGTCGAGGGACGATGGCGAGGTAGAGTGGTGATGAGGGTGAGAGCGAGAGAGAGAGCGTTCTGAGCGCGGGGGTTCTCTGCGTGCAGGTTCGCGTTTGCTCAGCTTCCACTGCCTTGGTGCTTCTGTGCTTCTTGGCTCGCGAAAATAGAGGGTCTCCATGCGCTCTGTTTCTTCTTTGTGCGTTTTGGCGCCTTTTTCGAGCATGCACACGTCGTGTACTAATTTAGTATTAAGTGGCGTGGCGTCTCTTAAATGCCCACTACGTACCTTTTCGCGCCTCGCTTTCACACCCGTTCATACCTCGATTTTTAATGATTTGATTTTTTTTTTTATTTTTTTATTTTTTTTTTTTTTTTTTTTAATTTTTAATGACGGTGTGTGACCTTACACATCCGTAGGTCCCTCCGGACCCTGACCGTTTTCCTTACGGGTTGCCGTGTCTTCCTTCGTGTTTACTACGGGTTCCCCGTTGTCTTTTTCTTCCGGATCGATCCGTACCGATCCCGGACAGGTTCCTGGTGTAGTGCCGGTGAGCTGCATAAACGGGTTCTTTGGCATCGGTCCTTTATAGGGCTTTAGTCGAAATCCATTCACCCACTTGCCTAGTACTTCCCCGGCAAGTGTCCCTATCTGATAGGACCCGTTGTATTCCCGTGTCAGCCAATACGGGCCTGTCCATCTGAACCGGAGTTTACCCGGCATCTTGCCCATCCTCGTTTGGAATACTAGCACCGGCTTTCCGATTTCGAACATCTTTTCGTTACCTTTCCGGTGACGGTCAACGAACGCTTTCTGTCGTCGTTGCTCCAGTTCCATGTGGAGGATGCTGGCCAGCCGTTGCTCCTCCAGTTCGCATAGTGCTGCTAGCCGTATTTCCTCCGACTTCTTTTCATTCAGCCGTTCCCGTAGTTGGATCCGTAAGCTTGGTACCTGAAACTCGACCGGCATGACCGCTTCTAAGCCGAATGCTAACCGGAACGGCGTTGTCCGGATGCTCGTTTTGTATGCCGTTCTGTACGCCCATAGCGCACTATGGAGCTTTGTGTCCCAGTCCGTCCGGTTTTCATTGACAATTTTGCGGAGAATGTTCTGCAGCGTTTTGTTGGTGGACTCTGCTAACCCGTTCGCCTGTGGGTAATACGGTGTGCTTCTTTTATGGACCACGGCATAGAACGTTGTTAAACTTTCCACTACCTGGCCGAGGAAATGCCCTCCTTGGTCGCTGATCAGTTCAATCGGACATCCATATCGGCACCAAATGTTCTCGTACAGGAATTTTGCTGTAGATGACGCGGTGTTGTCTCTCAGGGCCTTAGCTTCCACCCATTTCGTGCAATAATCCGTTGCCACGATGACATAACGATTACCCGTTCTCATTGCCGGTGGCTTGAACGGTCCGACAAAATCCAATCCCCACTTCTGGAATGGCTCTAGTGGAAGTACCGGTTGGTGTGGCATCCGTGCTTGCTCCGTTGGCTGGCCCATTCGTTGGCATAGGTCACATTCCTTAGCATACCTGACGGCATCTTTTAGCGTCGTGGGCCACCATAAGCCGCTCTGCCATACCTTTCTTGCCGTCGCTTCCCCGGCATAGTGTCCTCCGGCAACCCCACAGTGTGCTTCCCGTAAGATTACTTCTTTCTCGTCACTACGGACTGCCCGTCTCCATATTCCATCTGCTCCTTTGTGGTAGAGAGTGTCCCGTAACAGACAGAAATTGCGGCTCTGCACCGCCAGTCGTTTCCTCTCGTCCCGGTTCATTTCCTCCGGTGGCAGGCCCGTGCTTAGGAACTGGTGCATGTTTGTCAGCCATTTATCTTCTGATGCCACCGTGTCGTCCGCTGCCGTTTCCGGGGTGATACGGAATAACTCCGCGTCCGGGAATTCATCCGCTACTCCGTCGCCTGGTTCTCCGGACTCTAACCGGCTCAGGTAGTCTGCTACGGCATGCTGGATACCGGGACGGTGGAAAATCTCGAATTCGAACTCCTGCAACAGCAAGGTCCAACGAGCCAACTTACCGGTTAGCGACGCCTTGGACACTAAGTACAGCAGCGCCGAGTGATCCACATGAAAGGAGAACTTCCTTCCCAATAGGTAGTGCCGAAACTTTGTGACACTGTAGATCATGCCGAGAGCCTCCCGTTCTGTCGTTGAATAGTTCTTTTCCGCTTGGGACAGCTTCCGGCTGGCGTAATATACCGGCCGGTACCATTTGGGCTCCGTAAGCTGCATTAAGGCGCTGCCAATAGCGATGTCGGACGCGTCCACGAACACATGAAATTCCTTGCTCCAATCCGGAGGCTGCACGACGGGTGCTTGCGATAAAAGTACCTTCAGGGCATTGTATGCCTTATCCTCCGTATCCGTCCATTGGAACGGTGTCCGATGTACCGCGGTGTGTAATGGTGTAGCCAAATCAGCCAAGTGACGGAGCATCCGGCTGTGCCACCGGATCTGTCCTAAGAATCGGCTTAGTGCTTTGGCTGTTTTCGGTGCCGGTGCCCCTAGTATGGCGTTTACTTTGTCCGGGTCGACCGCAATGCCCTCCTTACTTACAATGTGTCCCAGCAATATTCCACTTGAAACCCCGAAGATGCATTTTGCTGGATTTAAGCTTAGCCGGTATAACCTACACTTTTCAAGGCATAACCGGAGGTGCTGCAAATGGTCTTTTCCCCGGCTATAGACTGCAAAATCATCCAGGAAAACTTGCATGAAGGCAGGAATGTAATCGCCGAAGATCTCCATGATGATTCGCTGGAAAGTTGCTGGTGCCGTTTTTAGGCCGAACATCATCACTTCAGCCACAAACACCCCCCATTCGGTGACGAACGCTGTCTTCTCCTGGTCTTCCGGGTGCATCCGGATTTGATTGTACCCGCTGAACCCGTCTAGAAAGCTATAAACTTCATGACCGGCGACGGCATCCAGTACTCCATCCGTGAACGGAAGAGGGAATGCATCCGTAATTGTGGCGGCATTTAGTTTCCTGTAATCTACACACACACGGATTTTACCGTTCTTCTTGGGGACGACGACGATGGGGCTCAGCCACGTCGCTTTCTTTACCGGCCGGATGAAGCCCACTCTTAGGAGTTTGTCGATTTCCTCTTTTACCTTGGCGGCGTAGTTGGGGTTCATTCGGTATCGTCTTTGCGCCACTGGTTTCGCGTCCTTGCCTAAGTGGATCTGATGCTGATATAATTGAGGGTCCAGCCCTCGCATGTCCTCGTATGACCAGGCGAATACGTCGCGAAACTCCGTGAGAAGTTTGATCATTGCCGCTTTATCTTCCGGCTTCATTTCTTTGGCGATGTGAACCGGCTTTGATTCGTCCTTGCTTCCTAGGTTCACTTCGTCGAGCTGGGATGCTTTTACCCGTTGGGAAACGGCCATTTCCCGTTCCAACGCTTCCTGTGCTTGCCGTAATTCCCGAATCGCATCTTTGTCTGGTTCGGCTTCGGTGTCGTCCCGCTGCGGCAAGTATGCGGCTACGGCTTCAGCTATGTCGATCTCGAAGAGTGGTACGATCTTCGGATGTTCCTCCAAGTACTGGGCTTCTTCGTCGTCCGCCAATCCTTCAAGCATGTTCACACATTCCGCGTACAGCGGTGTGCATTCCTTACCGTTGCTCGTCCGTGGTTGTGTCGGAACCCGGACCTTGGCTTTTCCGCGCCGGAAGGTGATCATGTTTTTCCGCCAATTTTGCTTGATGTGTGCAGTTTTCAACCATGGTCTGCCCAGCAACAGTGGGTACGCGCCTTGCGCCTGTAGCTGCAGCACTACAGCCGAGATGTGAAATGTGTGGCCTCCTATGGTGACTTCCAATTTCCGTATTAAGCCCGTCGGCCGTACCGAGCTCGTATCCGCCATCCGTAGCCAGAACGGGCATGGCTCCCATTCATGTATACCCAAGGCATCACACGTACGGAGGCTTATTACGTTCACCCCGGAACCTCCATCGATTACTGTGCCGGGAAGTTCGTGCCCTTTGACAATAGTTGTAATCACCGGACTGCTAGTGTCCACTACCGTCGGTCCCTCTTCCGGGTTCGAGAAGAGGACTGGTGCTGGTGGGGCTATGCCGTCTGTCATGCCCGTTTTTAGCCCTTCCGTAAATCGCGGCACGAGCTGCAAGAGTCTTCCTAACGGCAACGTGATCTGACATTCTTGCAGTGCTTGCCATGTCTCGTTTTCTGGGTGGCTACCGCCGGCACTCCCTATGGTATTTGCCTTTTGCCGTTCCGCGTCCGCGACGTTCTTTTCATTGGCTTCCTTCACCCATTCCGTCGCCTGCCTTCGTATGGCCTCTTGTGTTTCCCACTCTTTGGCCATGCCTTTCGACCGTGTGGTTACTTGCTGTACATCCGTCACTTCCGGAACCACCATATTAACTGCTGGTCGTTTCTCGTAGCTCTTTACCGGGCACTGGTTACTGTAGTGGCCTTCCTGCCTGCAGTAGTAGCAGTACTCTTTACGGGTATCGCTGGATTCAGCATTGCTGGTAGCCGGAGTTGGTCCCGTAGCGAGTGGTGCGTTCGGTGCCGGTTGGCTCCTTGGGATTCCATGTTCCGGGTCCCTAGGGTGACCACCTTTCTTGAAGTTTCGTTTCTTATTATTCTTATGTTTATTTCGGTAGTCCGGCCGTGGTGGATCGTAACATCGGCCGTAGTCCTCCTGGTGCCTTCGGTAACCAGGGGAATGGTCTCTATCGTATTGCTCATGTCGCCTGTTGGGCTCCCGATAACGGTCCGATCGCTCATACCGGTCGTAGTTATCACGCCGATTCCCGTACCGGCCATCATTCTCTTGCCTGTCTCCGTACCGGACATCTTGTGCCGGTGGGTACCGGTTCCCTCTTTGCCAACGATCGTCATCTTCGTCTCGGCTGCTTCTTGGCTCGATCCGTCGGACGGGTGGTGCTTGTCGATTTAACAGGTTGTACTCGCACCGGTCCGTTGTATGACTCTTGGATTGACAAATCACACACTGAGTGCGCATGGTGCACTCTACTGCCGAGTGTCCGGCATTCAAGCAGATTGTGCATTGAATTGCCTGCCGGAACCGGAGATCTTCCTCGGTGGGTAATGCCCGTTGCAGTGTTCCCAGCGTAAGCCATGAGCTTGTCTTTTCCATTTCTCTGACCCGGTCAATGACCTGGTCGATGGTGCATCCTCGAAAGTCGATTACCGTACACACCGTGCGTAACGGTTCCCGGAGTGCGTTTAAAAATATCGTCCGTAATTCCTCCTCCGGGGGTGCACGGGCAAGCTGGCTATGCATTCGTTGGAAACGGATGACGAATTGGGGAATGCTTTCCCCTGCCTCCTGCCGGATCGTATAAAACAGCCCCACCATTGTCGTCTGGTCAACCTCCTTGTGGAAAAAATGCAAGAATTTTGCTTTTAATTCTGCAAATGTTGTGATGGTCGCCGGGTCCTGCGATCGCCGCCATCGTGTCGCTGGTCCCTCCAACGTGACTCCGAATTCCGCTATCTTCGAGCGTTCTTCTTCCTCCGGTGTCATTCGCTGGGACGTGTGATTTGCTTCCCATGTCTGCTCGAAGTCATCCACATGTGCTTCCGCATCCGGATCATCGCGGTACTTTGAGTATTGGAACGGCATGTCGTCGTCCAGTATTAAGCAGCGGTTTAGTGGCGTTTGTTGATATCTTTCCGGTTCTTTCTCCGGTTTCACTTCCGGTTCTTTTGCCGGTCCTTTTTCCGGTTCTTTTTCCGGCTCTTCTTCCGGTACCTTTGCCGGGAAGTTCGTTGGTGTTGGTGGCTTTGCTTCTTCCACTTCCGGTGTTGGTGGGTTGACGGCTTCCGTTTGCGGTTCCGGATAGCCCTGGTTGCGCGGTTCCGGTTCTGGAGTCGGCACGGTATCCGATCCGTCGTCTTCCGGGCCGCCGGGGGTATCGTTGCTGCTCCGGTAGTTCGTGTGCACGCTGTATCCCCCTTCGGAATCTGATTCGTAGGCTGAAAAGGCTTCTGCCTCGTTTTCTCCGCTTGCCAGCGCCTCCAGGAGTCGTTCGGTTTCCCGGAGACTACTTAGACTGCTGCCGTCGTCCTGGTCGCGAGTTTGCCGTAACCGGAGAGATTCCTCCGCGACTCTCCGGATCTCGTTGGAGAACGAACGATCCGAGCGAATTTCCTGCGCTGCTTGCTGGAAAGTCTCACGCCGTCTTTGCCGTTCGGCGAGGCGTCGAGCTCGGTCTGTACCCAAGTCGTGCGTTGGTCTAGTCATCCATTACCGTCGTTCGCTGCGAGGAAGCAGGAATCGTGGTCGCCAAAACTGTGTTATTCGCTTAGCCGGACAAGGCCTAACACAAGGTGTCACGGAGACACTTCACCAAAGGGTGATTACGGCATAGGATTAAGATTCAACGATTACACCGACTTACGTAGGTTACACAATTAGATTGCTTTGGTTAATTACACGCGTAAGATATAACAGTGATTACAGAACGGAAATCAAGACAGAAGTATAAACATCAGAATCTCTATTAATTATCCGCTGTCATTACAATAGGGTCCGGGCCTTTAAATAGGTTTCCGGCCCGTAGTACAAAACGGTGTCTCTCGCACCTATTCGGGATCCGTCCGGATCTGGAACGGCATACCGTTTCCAGTCCGTCCGTCCACACTATGCTCATTTACAACCATCTAATTAATTCCGTATTTTGGACTCCTTGCCGGCCGGTAACACATGCCAAAATAGTGTTGATGGTTTTAGGGTTAGGGTTAATGATTATGGTGATAAAGATAGGAATAGGGTTAGGGTTTGTTAATAATACGAATATGGAAATGATTAGCATTGCGAGATTGATGATGACATTGATAGTGATGAAGATGGAAACAATGTGATGGCGAGATTGATAAGCATTATGGGGTTGAGAGCATGATTACGATGTGCATTGAGAAGCATTGTGGGGTGGGGGGTGGTGCCTAGAATGGCTCCACCCCCCTCCCAAGGGGTTCAACGTTATGGGAGAGAGAGAGAGAGAGAGAGAGAGAGAGAGGAAGAGAGAGAGAACTATTGCTTCTTCTTTTTTTCATTCCCCATAAGGGGTTAATATAGGTACAAAGGAGTAGATACACAAGGGTGCAAGACCCTTGGCCATTCACACCTAGTCACAAACTCACACCTCTTTATATCCCTCACACTCTCACTTACATTCACACTCATAATCGTATGACATTACACATACATATATCTTTCACCCGCACTTATCACACTTAACAATCACCCGTACGTCTCGTACGGTAACACAATATGGCACGCCTGTGGGAAAGTGCCTTGCACTTCGATCCCACATGCCTTGATCATAATCTTTCTTCGACCGGAACTTCCATCGGTCCTCTCAACGATCGACTCCCTCGATCGGAGCGCTTGACTCGAACATCTTTGTCGGTCAGCGAATCTTTATCGACACGAACATTCTCGTTCTGTCGGCACACGAACTTGGTAACATACTTCGGGTTGTCAAAAAAACGTTGTATGTATAGTCTTCTTTGTATCTTGTGAGTTGTGTGTGGTTTGCGTCCATTTCTTTTAGGTCCATGAGTTTTTGAAATTTTTCTTATGCCCCTATCTTTCTCTTTTTATTTCTTTATAATAATATTATTTTAAATTTCTTTTTCCTCTCTCTTTTTTTTTCACGTTCTTTCTTTTCTTTTCTTCTCATTCTTCCTTTTTCTTCATGCGTTTTCTCCCGTTTCTCTCTCTTTTCTTGTTCTTAATGTTTCTCATTCTTTCTTCATCTTTCTTCTTCCTAATGTTATATTCATCTTTATCTATTGTTGTTTGGTTGCCATCCGATCACCAACATCTATTTCCAGCCCTTCCGACCATTTCCTTGGTCGTTTGTCCGGCCGCCGGCCATTCCACCGCTCCGCTTCATTGTTCGACGATTTCGGCTATTCCGGCCGTCTTTCTCACGTCGATATTTGGCCGCCGGGGCTGTTTTGCCACTCTAGCCATTCCGACGCCGCCACTCTTGGCCGCCGCAATTTTGACCGCTATTTGGCCCATCCGGCCGTCGTTCGGCCGTTGCTTTTGTTGGTTTCGATCATCGGTTGGCTGCCACCACGATCGACATCGCTCTTCGTCCACTTCCCTCCATTCATTCCGATTGCCGCTGTTCATTCCGATTGCCGCTGTTCATTCCGATTGCCGCCGTTCATTCCGGCCTCTCTCCGGTCATTGTGGCCACTCCTCGGCCACTCCGGTTGCTCGTTCGATCGTCTCGATGCTATTCTTCTTTTTTTCTTTGCCATCATCACGGGCTCCGTTCCCTTATTCCATCACCGTCTTCGTTTGTCTCCATTTCCCGCACCACTCTTTCTCGCACATTCGTATTGCCACATCTCATTCATTGACATTATCTAACATATTGTAACCGCCATTTACCATACATTGTTGATTCGATTTCGCCCACATTATTATCACCATTTATCGCACATTTCACATTTACGTTGTCATCGTGCATCCTTCTTTGACTTCTTCTCTAAGGATGGTCGGCCGTAGGGCGTGCCAAAATAGTGTTGATGGTTTTAGGGTTAGGGTTAATGATTATGGTGATAAAGATAGGAATAGGGTTAGGGTTTGTTAATAATACGAATATGGAAATGATTAGCATTGCGAGATTGATGATGACATTGATAGTGATGAAGATGGAAACAATGTGATGGCGAGATTGATAAGCATTATGGGGTTGAGAGCATGATTACGATGTGCATTGAGAAGCATTGTGGGGTGGGGGGTGGTGCCTAGAATGGCTCCACCCCCCTCCCAAGGGGTTCAACGTTATGGGAGAGAGAGAGAGAGAGAGAGAGAGAGAGAGGAAGAGAGAGAGAACTATTGCTTTCTTCCCAACAGATAGTGTCTAAACTTGGTGACATTGTAGATCATGCCCAAGGCCTCTCTTTCCGTTGTGGAATAATTACGTTCTGCTTGAGACAGCTTTCAACTGGCATAATACACTGGCCGGTACCATTTCGGTTCTGTAAGTTGCATAAGTGCACTCCCGATTGCGATGTCGGACGCGTCAACGAACACATGGAACTCTTTAGACCAATCCGGAGGTTGCACCACCGGCGCTTGTGACAATAGTACTTTTAGTGCCCGGTAAGCCTTGTCTTCTGTGTCCGTCCATTGGAATGGTGTCCAATGTACCGCGGCATGCAATGGTATAGCTAGGTCTGCCAAATACCGGAGCATTCGGCTATGCCACCGAATTTGTCCTAAGAACCGGCTTAATGCCTTTGCCGTGGTTGGTTTCGGGGCCTCCAAAATAGCTTTGACCTTGTCCGGATCCACTACAATACCGTCCTTGCTCACAATGTGGCCAAGTAACGCTCCACTGGACACTCCGAACACGCATTTTGCCGGGTTAAGGCTTAGCCGGTAAGCCCTACATTTCTTCAAACATAGTCCGAGGTGCTGAAGGTGATCCCCTTCCTAGCTATAAACACCTGCATGAATGCCGGACAACACTTGCATGAATGCCGGAATGAATTCTCCGAAAATCTCCATGATGATCTGCTGGAAGGTTGCCAGCGTCGTTTTCAGTCCAAACATCATAACTACGGCAACAAAGACTCCCCATTCGGTGACAAAAGTGGTTTTCTCCTAGTCATCGGGGTGCATCCGGATCTGATTATAGCCGTTGAAACCGTCCAGAAAACTGTACACCTCATGACCGGCGACCGCATCCAAGACTCCATCCGTTGTCGTGAAGATCCGTCACTACGCGCGGATCGTGAGGCGGAACCGTCGGGGTTCTGGACCAGAAGGATTTAGAGTCGATACAAGCTTTGGCGAGAAAGTACTTAAGATAGATTGGGAAAGAGAGAAGTTGAGATTACACGATTGATTTGAAAACGAATTTCTTCCTCTTAATTTTCATAAAAAAAACCGTGTTTTTCTCCTCGCCCTTCCCTCTTTTATAGATGCTCTCATGCATATGATGCATGTGAGGGTACAAGACATGCATAAATTGCATGTTTGCCATTTGGCGCTTAAGTATTACATGTGGTGCATGCTAACCATGTCACTCATTTTAGCACTCATGGATGAGAATTTACATGTAAAAGTACAATGATAGAAATATAATTTCAACTAAATATTATGGCTTAATGGTAAGCCATTTGACTCTTAACTTGGAGGTGCAAGGTTTGAATCCATACTTGCCCTCCTTGTATATGTAAATATGTATATATGTTTATATATTTATTTTATCTAGTCGACACCGACAGCGGATGCCGACGCCGGATACCGCTGCCGCTGCCGGATGCCGACGCCGGATACCGGTGCCACATGCCGCCGCCGGATTGTGGTCGGATGCCGTCGGATCACCGGCTCCATCGCCGGTCCGGTTTTGGTTGGCCAAAACCCTTTTCGAGTAGCTAGCCACCTCCACTCTAAGTTCAAGTTACCTTGAACTCTCTATGCTCCACACATAGACACAAAGATAATATCTTTTGCTCCACCTTATATATGATGAGAGCCGTATTTGTCGTGCCTATGTGGGATATCTCACAATTTTCTCTTTTCTTTTCACAAACTTTATACCCTCATATCTTGACATTTAGTTGTCCATTTCTCGTGTAATAAAGTGCATTCGAAACCTCCATCATTTTGTACTTAGATATTAAAAATGTTATCTTCACAATTATTGTATTACATGATTCATACTCGATTTTGTACGTTTTATGGGATTTTCACACTATTGCCGAAAATCTTCACGACATCCACCCCCACCAAGCCGCACGTCCTCCGGTACATGCCAAGAAGAGAAGAAGTGAGATTTCGGCTACGATGATCAATTAGATTCCTCCATGTCTTCATTTTCATCCGGCCTATTATGTTCATCGTCGAGGTAATCGAGGTCAGGATCCTTGTCTTGTCTTTTCTTGAAAAGCTTTACTCTTTTTCCCGCAATGGGTACGGCCAACCTTGATCCGTCTAGTTCCGCAAGGTGGTATGTGGCATTATCGTTGGCACTTGTCACCACATACGGCCCGAACCATCTTCTTGCGAACTTCCTTGTTGTACTATGTTGATTGTCAAGGGTGTTGTCGTAGACCAAAACCCAATCCCCTTCTTCAATCTTCTTGGGACGAAGTCGATGCGTGTTGTCGAACCGAACTTTGTTCTTTACTCGGGCTGCCTTCATCATCTTTCGCGCTTTTTCTAAATCTTCAGGTCTTCTTTCAAGTTGCCTTATCCGCGCCGCTAATAACTCTTCTCGGCTCATCTCGTTCTCCCACGGTATCGCTACCCATGAGGCGATCGTCCTTTCGATGGGCATAATCGGCTTTTGTCCATACATAACCTCTGTCGGCATATACCCTGTCACCGAGCTATGTGTCGTTCTATCGGCCCACAAGGCATAGGGTAATAGTCGTGGCCAATTCCCGACTCGACCGTTGCATGCCCGTACGATGGCTTTAACGATAGGTCCATGCCCTCGCTCGATCTTCCCATTTGCTTCCGGATTGTAGGCAGTCGTGAGGGAGAGCTTCACGCCTAGTCTTTCGAAGAGCTCCGTCGCTTCGTGCGCGTCCAACTCCCCTCGGTCGGCCACTATCTTCCCGACACATCCATATCGGCAAACAACATCTTCAAGTAAAAATTTACAAACGGCTGAAGTCGTCTTATTTGTCAAGGCTCGTCCTTCCACTTGATTTGTCAAGTCTTCCCTTGCGAGCGCTAAGTACTTCATTTGTCCCACTCCCATTGGCATCGAGACCAGATCCACCATCCATTTGAAGTGAATGGTGAGTGGGTATGTCGGCTTTAACTCATCACGATGACGTATATTTGAATATACTTGGCAAGTTTCGCATGTGGACACGAAATGGAGTACATCTTTGTACATGCTTGGCCACCAGTACTTCTCCTTCAACTTTTCGAACGTCGCCCATGTTCCTCTATGACCTGCTCAAGCACTCTCGTGGAATTCGGTCATCAGCGTCTCTTGCTCTTCTTTCTTTACCACCACTCGACGTGGTATTCCTGTCCTTCTTTTTGGATGTCGCCAAAGGAATCCTCCCTTCAAGAAGTATCGGTAAGCTTTCTTTCGGATTCGTAGGGCCTCCTCCTTTGTCAACGAAGCATCTGTCGTCAATGTTCTTAGGAATCTACCGATGAGTAACCATTCTCCTTCGTACTCGTTCTCGTTGAAGGCGTGGAGGGTTTGCGTGTCCTGGTCTTCTGCCGACAATCGAGCCATCTTGAAGAAGTCGAGGGCGACATCTTCATCTTCCGAAACCATGTTACTTCCATTTGAAAATCTTGCCCTCGACAACATGTCAGCCATGGCGTTCTTCTTCCCTGCGATGTGACGGATCTCTGGGTTTAAAGACTTGATGTAGGCGATCCACCTTAGCATAGCAAGATCTGGGGTCGCACATCCCGATTTCTCGTGGGAAGAATGCGAAAGCCTTCCCATGTCTCTCAAGCATATCGCGAAACATTCGCTCGTCTTTAGGGAGAAGGAAATCCTCCTTTCCAACTCGTAGCTTCCCCTTCGTCTCTTTGGTGAAGTCATGACCTATCTTCTTCGGATCTCTTAAGCTTGGATCGTTAGCGACTTCCTTCATCTTTTGCCAGCTATCTTCCGGTAGCGGAACCGC
The DNA here is from genome assembly GCF_043228905.1 of Azolla caroliniana. Classification (NCBI taxonomy): domain Eukaryota; kingdom Viridiplantae; phylum Streptophyta; class Polypodiopsida; order Salviniales; family Salviniaceae; genus Azolla; species Azolla caroliniana. The sequence goes on from NW_028230447.1 coordinate 6,307,400, forward strand.
AACTGGCTTGATCTTCTTATCCACCGTTTTATATTTCGTGTTGATGTCAACTTCCTTCATCGAGATGCCATGACGGTATTCATCGATGATAGCGTACATGTTGACGGAGTTAATCGAAATCACGCATTGGTTGTGAAGATAGCTCAAGTCCACGACGTCCTCGATATCGCCGATGGTGTCGTTAAATGAGGCTTCTTCCATAATATGAGTCACGAACTCCCCTTCTTCTATTATGTTCTCTTCTTTCAGCATCTTCTCGAATTCTTGTATCCGGTGCTTGTGCTTCTTGTCGGGTAGTACTAGTTTACATGCGCCACTAGGTGTGACACATGTTGCTTCTCCTTGCAATCCACGCACTCTTCTTTCTTGTGGGGTCTTGTGATTGCTCGGACTATTTGTGCCCCATGCTTCAATAGTCCGCTCTAAAAATCCGAGGATTCGCCTCCGAGACTATCTCGATTCCTTTCATGATTGGCTCGCACTGTTAGGAATTGGACCGATCTTTGGTTGTCAAGACTCTTTATTCGTGCGAAGGCTGCTCCATTATCGAACACTTTGGTCTCCATCCGAGATGATGTGATATTAGGTTGCCCTAGGATGACAGGATGCGACGCTGATTCTTGTACGAAGAAGTGTTGATCCATCTCCACATCCCCGATCGTGACTTTGACATTGGGACAAGCTCCGTACAAGTCCTCCGTAGACTTTGTTGCCGCGCGAATCTTCCATCCGTGGTTTGTATTGATTGGCCATCTTCCCTTTTTGTAGAAGTCGGTTGACATGAGGTTGATCTCCGAGCCGTGGTCGATCAAGGCTACCACGGTCTCTTTCTTCTCCTCGATCTTCACCGGCGTCTCCGTTGTCGCTCGTGCCCAATGAGGTCGACTGTAGTGGTTGTCCACCATATCTTCATCGATTTCATCTCTTGCCATCGTTATGGCATTCGTTTTTGCTTTTTGCGGCTTCTCTTCTTCCTCGTCCGATTGTTGTCTCTTTCTCTTTACAAGGTCCACGATCGTGTCATGGAACTCCTTCTTCGTAATGCCAAGCAATTCCCTCAAGGACAAAGTTACGTGGCTATCAAGAACTCGTTCTTCGAGAATCTTCTTTAGGTCCGTCGTCTGCTCTATGTCCGACCTTAGCTTATAGGTAGGTATAGTCCTTGTCCTCCGAGTGAGGTCTTCGACACCAACCTTCACGGGCCGAACCGTTTCTTCAACTCGTATGCTCGGCTCCCCTTTTCGGCTTGATTCTCGTTCCTCCGTTTGTAAAGGTCGACTCGTCTCCACATCGTCCTTCTTTTTCGCGTTCCTTGTTTCATGTCTTTTTGATGGGCCTTGCTCTTCTATTCTCTTTCTCTTTTCTTCGACGAACACCTCGTGGTTGTCGCACATCACCTCTGCGAGTATGGTGTTGTCATCCACCGGATCCGACCACCCGGTTATGCATTGCACGTTTCGGTCCGCAAGCTCTACCTCGTTCGATGTGACTTTTCCCTTCTTCTCATATTTGAGAACAGAAGTCCAAAACTTTGCTCCCGCTCTAGCAGCTTCAGTCTTGTCTTTCCCGACTCTTATTCCGGCCGACGCAGCATAGTGCATCGCATCCACATGAGTCGCATCGGCATCCTCCATAGATCTCTTCATTCCTCCTCTTCCGAAATTCACCCGTAGGGGTCTTCTAGTCTCGCTTGAGCAGATCATGTTGTCCTCTATGTATACGATATTTTGTCGAATCGCCTCTCGAAGGCTCGTACAATCCCTTCTCATGTGGTCCATGCTATCGCACCACACGCATCTAAAGGGTTCTTTTCCTTTAGGGCCCCGACGATTCATGTTGGCTAGCGTGACCTTCTCGAACTTCTTCGCTAGCTCTTCAATGATGTCGTCATCAATCTTCTTTTCTTCCATGTTACTTTGTCTGCGGCTCAGCTACTTTCGGCGTTCTTGCTTTCTCCGTGGTAGTCGGTCCCATCAAGTCGGTGTCATCAACCCATTGGCGACGCTTGTCAAGCCTATTGCATGCCCGCTTCACCGCGATCCAATCCGCTACGAGCCCATTTGCTTGGGTATCATCTTCGAGAAGAGTCCCCAACTCCCATCTATCCTTTATGTCCACGGCCTTCAAGAAGTACAAAGTCTTGTCCTCTTCAAGCAATACTTGGTCCGTATTGGGGAGACGACTAAACATCTGGTCGAATTCGTCGTACACCCTCGAGACGCTCATCTTCTTATTCTTCTTCTCTATCCACTTCATAAGGGCATGTCGAGTCATCCTCGTTGAGTCTTCAGTCACGAACTCCGCTAGTATCGTTTTCTCGAACTCGGACCATGTTGTCTTTCCTTCTTGAAGCTCGATGACGCGTCTTTGGATGTTGTTGGCGACAACTCTCTTGAAGCTTGCGATTTGACGTGCCTCGGACACGTCCCTTTGATTCATCTCCCTCTTATATGCATCAAGGAACTTCGTAACGTTCCTTCCATCGAATTGGCCCTCGAGCTCTACGACACGATCAACAGCCTTCTCCACGCTCGCGTCGTTGTCCCAAGATCTCATCATTTGCTTGACGATTAGCATCATCCTTTCGAGCTCTCCCGCTTGGTTGCTTGAGGACGCCATCTCCAAGTATTAATCTCGACTTGATCCTTCCTACCGCCTCGTTCACGTCGGGTTCACCACTTAATTATGTCGTGAAGATCCGTCACTACGTGCGGATCGTGAGGCGGAACCGCCGGGGTTCTGGACCAGAAGGATTTAGAGTTGATAAAAGCTTTGGCGAGAAAGTACTTAAGATAGATTGGGAAAGAGAGAAGTTGAGATTACACGATTGATTTGAAAACGAATTTCTTCCTCTTAATTTTCATAAAAAAAACCGTGTTTTTCTCCTCCCCCTTCCCTCTTTTATAGATGCTCTCATGCATATGATGCATGTGAGGGTACAAGACATGCATAAATTGCATGTTTGCCATTTGGCGCTTAAGTATTACATGTGGTGCATGCTAACCATGTCACTCATTTTAGCACTCATGGATGAGAATTTACATGTAAAAGTACAATGATAGAAATATAATTTCAACTAAATACTATGGCTTAATGGTAAGCCATTTGACTCTTAACTTGGAGGTGCAAGGTTCGAATCCATACTTGCCCTCCTTGTATATGTAAATATGTATATATTTTTATATATTTATTTTATCTAGTCGTCGGTTCGCCGGATACCGTCGCCGGATACCGGTGCCGACGCCGGATGCCGCCGTCGGATGCCGTCGGATCACCGGCTCCATCGCCGGTCCGGTTTTGGTTGGCCAAAACCCTTTTCGAGTAGCTAGCCACCTCCACTCTAAGTTCAAGTTACCTTGAACTCTCTATGCTCCACACATAGACACAAAGATAATATCTTTTGCTCCACCTTATATATGATGAGAGCCGTATTTGTCGTGCCTATGTGGGATATCTCACAATTTTCTCTTTTCTTTTCACAAACTTTATACCCTCATATCTTGACATTTAGTTGTCCATTTCTCGTGTAATAAAGTGCATTCGAAACCTCCATCATTTTGTACTTAGATATTAAAAATGTTATCTTCACAATTATTGTATTACATGATTCATACTCGATTTTGTACGTTTTATGGGATTTTCACACTATTGCCAAAAATCTTCACGACACCGTGAATGGAAGTGGGAAGGCGTCAGTTACCATAGCCGCATTCAATTTCCGGTAGTCGACGCAAACTCTTATCTTACCGTTATTTTTCGGTACTACAACTATCGGACTGAGCCATGTGGCTTGCTTTACCGGTCGGATGAAGCCAACCCTTAGCAACTTGTCGATTTCTTCTTTGACTTTTGTTGCGTAATTCGGGTTCATCCGATAACGCCGTTGCGCTACCAGTTTGGCGTCTTTACTCAGATGTATCTGGTGTTGATACAACTGAGGATCGAGTCCCCACATGTCCTCATAGGACCAGGAGAACACATCGCGAAATTCTTTTAGGAGTGTGATCATTGCCGTTTTGTTCTCCGGGGTCATTTCCTTGGCGATTTGAACCAGTCTTGCGTCCTCTGTGGTACCTAGGTTTACCTCTTCTAGTTGGGATGCTTTTACACGCTGTGACACTGCCATTTCTCTTTCTAGTGCCTCCTATGCTTGCCGTAACTCCCGGATCGCTTCTTTATCCGGTTCCTCGTCGGTCCCGTCCGGTTGCAGTATGTACGGTGATACTGCTTCCGCTACATCAATTTCGAACAGCGGTACAATCTTCAGATTTTCCTGTAAGTATTGATCGACCTCTTCATCTGCCAATCCTTCCAGCATGTTGACACATTCCGCATATAGCGGCGTCAATTCATTGTCGGTACACGACCGTGGTTGAGTCGGTACTCGCACTTTCGATTTTCCACGCCGGAACGTAATTATATTCTTCCTCCAGTTTTGCTTGATGTGTGTTGTTTTTAACCAAGGGCGTCCCAACAATAGTGGGTAAGCTCCCTGAGCCTGTAGCTGGAGAACTACTGCCGAAATGCGAAATGTGTGACCCCCGATGGTCACTTCCAGATCACGTATTAATCCGGTCGGCCATACTGAGCTTGTGTCCGCCATCCGAAGCCAAAACGGGCATGGTTCCACGTCATGGATTCCTCTAAGAGTGTTACACGTTCGGAGGCTGATCACATTCACGTCGGATCCTCCATCAATAATCGTGCCGGGTAGCTCTTTTCCTTTCACGATGGCTGTGATTGCCGGACTGCTCGTGTCTACTACCGCCAGTCCTTCCTCCAAATTTGAAAAGAAAGCCGGAGTCGGTGGTGTGTCGGCTACCGTCCTTCCTGTCTTCAGTCCTTCCGTGAAGCGTGGTACCAGTTGCAATAGCCGGCCTAACAACAGCGTTATTTGGCATTCTTGTAACGCCTGCCATGTTGGGTTTTCGGGCTGCCCTATGTCGGTGAGCTCTTCAGCATTCTCCTTTTGTTGTTCGAGCTCTACCACATTCCACTCGTTTTCCTTCTTCACCCATTCAGTTGCCTACTTCCAGATGGCTTCTTGAGTTTCCCGCTCCATGGCTTTGCCTTTTGATCTTGTAGTGACTTGTTGTAAGTCTGTGACTTCTGGGTCTACCATGTTCACCGTTGGTCGCTTGTCGTAGCTCTTCGCCGGACATTGGTTACTATAGTGGCCTTCCTACCGGCAATAATAGCAGTATGCCTTCCGGGTGTTGCTAGATTTGGCGTTTGTGCCCCCACCCAGTTGAGGTCCTGTGGTAAGTGCTTGGTTTTGGTCCAGTTAGCTGCTTGGAGCGCCCTTTTCTTGTTCCCGTGAATGACCCCCCTTTTTGTTGAAATGACGTTTCTTTCTGAAATTCTTTTTGTTTCGGTAACCTTGACGGGGCTGGTCGTCATACTTGCCATAGTCTTCCCGTCGTTGGTTGTAACCAGGGGAGTGATCCTGGTTGTATCTCTCGTACCGTCCATTATAGTCCCAGTATCTATCATGTCTGTCATACCAGTCATAAGTGTCTCTTCGATCCCTATACCGGACATCTTGTGCCGGCCGGTAGCGCTCCTCTCGCTGCCGGCGTTCTTCTTCTTCCTCCCGGTTGCTTCATGGTTCAATTTGCTGGACCGGTGGTGCTTGCCGATTTAACAAGTTATACTCACACCGTTGTCGCGAAGTTTCGCGCGTGCATGTAGAAGGGCGGGACCACGGGGGTCTTGGACTAGGGAGTGACGGAGGGTAGGAAGTGATTCACCATTTCCGGGACGCCGGAAACAACCCAAAAGGAGGGAGAGAAGAACACGTGCACACCCCTGGTCGACACATGCACACACACAGTGCCGACTCCACTCACGCTTATGTACAATAACAGAAGTAAGGAAACACTAAAACACCCATGCAGACACCAAAAACGCAGAATCTTCCATAGGTATATTTACAAGAAGCAAGATACAATGGTCGTCTACTGCCAAGCCGCCAGTCGGGGAGCTCACGGGCTCATCGCGCCGAGCGGGGTCTTGCACAACAGATAGGGAAGATACCGAACCTACAGATATCAAGCTAGACTCATAGAGTGACGAAGAAGAAGCAGAGGAGAAGAAGAAGAAGAAACCCTAAAACAAGAGAGAGAGAGAGGAAGAGAGAACGTCTCTCCATCTAACGGTATACCCTACTAATACAAAATGGGCAACCCCTTCGTAAAGGGGCGATCCCTTCCTTTTATAGAACAAGGAGAGGGATGCATTACAATGTGGGATAACCCCCGACTTTACTACTGTTCAGCGCCATAAAGGTGCCCTCGTTATTCACACTAAATGTACAAGGGTGACTACACCTACTGCACCCCGTCGATGTAGCCAACATTTCCCGATTTCTGCCTCTGGCCGAAATTCTTCACGACATCCACCTCTGGCCAAAATTCGGATTCGCTTGTAGAAGGGATTTTGCTTCCCGAAGGCTGCTTAGGCTGCTTCCTTCGTCCGGGTAGTCGTTTTGTTGTAAACGAAGTGACTCCTTCGCCACTCTCCAGATCTCCTTGGAAAATGAGCGATCCGTTCTGATTTCTTTTGCCGCTTGCTGGAAAGCCTCTCGCTTCCTCAGCTGTTTAGCAAGTCTCCTTGCTCACTCCGTAACCGGGTCGTTCGTTGGTCTAGTCATCCATTCCCGTCGTTGTTCGCTGCGATTGTGAAGGAATCGTGGTCGCCAAAAACTGTGTTATTCCTTAGGGCCGGACAATGGCCTAACACAGGGTGTCTACAGAAGACACTTCACCAAAGGGGTGCTACGGCGAGATAACTTAAGACTCAATGATTAATCAGACTTTAATTGGTTACTTAGCAATATGGCATTAAACTTGATACACGTTGTCACGTTGTTACGCGCGTGCATGTAGAAGGGCGGGACCACGGGGGTCTCGGACGAGGGAAGAAGGAAAGCAAAGAAGACGATTCCAGATGCGTTCCGGAAGCAACCGAACGAGAGAGAGAAAGAGAAAGAACGTGCGCTTGACACCGACTCTCACACATGCACCACGCCGACCCAGCTCGCGCCCTTATGTACAGAAACGGAGGTAAGAGAACACCAAAACACCCACACAGACACCGATACGCAAAACCCTCCACACATATATTACAAGAATAAGATACAATACTGGCATCAAGCCCGACCTAAGCAGCTCAGGTTGCAATAGTCGTCTACTGCCAAGCCGTCGGTCAGGGAGCTCTCAAGCTCGTCGCGCCGAGCGGGGTCTTGCACAGAGGACGGGCAGACAATGGAAACGCTAGATGCCAAGGCTCGACACACAGAATGACGAAGAGGAAGAAGCAGAGGAAAAAAAAAAGAAACCCTAAAACCAGGGGAAAAGAAAGAGAAAGAGAGAACGTTTCTTCCTCTAACGGTATACCCTACTACCAAAATGGGCAACCCCTTCACCAAGGGCGCTCCCTCCCTTTTATAGAACAAGGAGAGGGATGCGTAGCATCGTAGGATAAATCCCTTATTACATGGGATTCTTGTCCCGACTTGATTACTCTTCGGTGCCAGGCGCCCTCGTTATTCACACTAAATGTACAAGGGTGAGCGCACATGCTGCACCCCGCAGATGTAGCCAATATTTCCCGGTTTCCGCCTTTGGCCGAAATTCTTCACGACATCCGCCCCCAACAAACCGCACGTCCACCGGTATGTGCCAAATCCAGTGAAGGGTGAGAGATTTCGGCCGGTGAGAAACCGGTCTTCCGTAATCCGCATCCCGGCCCCGCTGTCAGTTTGAATCGTCGGCTTCGGTTCTTCCTTCGCGCTCACCTCCCCGTAGGCTCGTTCGACCCGTCGATGGGTCCTTCGCCGCGATCTTCGTAGTACGCGTACTTCCACTAGCCCTTGTTCGGCCATATGCACGCTCTGCTCTCCGCCGTATGCCCGATGTCCTCCACTTGAGGAACGCCCATAGTGGCCCGCCTGGCCTCCGTCGACCATTCGCGTGGTCCTGATTGTCGTCCCGCGTTGTTTCCCACTGCCTTCATCCCCTCGCCGCCACCTTCCTTCTCCTTGGACTTACGTCGCCACGTTGGCTCGGACCGCCAAGGTCTTCGGAACGGTGTGGAGGATCCTTCTCCGGTCTTCTACACGCGACCTCCGAACCATGCAACCCATTCTTCGCCCTCGCCTTTCTGCTTCGACACCTCCGTGTGCCGCGTTCCGCTTCCTTTGTTCGGCACCGCCCGTGCCGAACACCGTCCCATAGTCACACTTCGATCCGGCCCGCGATGGCCACTTGCGAAACTCTTGTTTTGTCCCAGGTGTGCCTTTTCGGCCCGACACACCTCCCCGTGTTTGCCCCTACCGACTCCTTCCGAAACCGTAACCGGCCGGTAAGGGTTTCACACTTCGTCCGCCCCCATCTTACCGACTCCCGATCCGCTATCTCGTGTCGCCGGGTCTCGTTCCCTGCCGCCACCGTCCTTCTCCCTAGGTCTCACGTTGCCACGTTGGCCGGCCGCCGGAGTCTTCGGATCGGTGTGAGGGTCCCATAGGACTGGACTCCGTTTCTCTGCTTGCCGAAATTCAGGTGTCTTTTGTCGGAGTCCTTCGCGACTCTCCTCGTGTCTTCCGCGTAGCCAGGTCCCGTTTCCCGCCGCCACCAGCCTTCTCTCAAGGTCTCACGTTGCCACGCTGACCGAATTGCCGGAGTCTCCGGTCTGGTGTGGGGATCCCGTAGGACCGGACTTCCTTATGCCCGTCTGTCGCTTCCTGTCGTCCGATCACGTTCTCCTGCCGCCACCGTCCATCTCCCTAGGTCTCACGCCGACTCTCGCTAGCCGGCCGCCAGAGTCTCCGGATCGGTGTGAGTGTCTTCGTGGGACTTCCTCTTTCGCCGTTTTCCGCCCTTGTCCCCTAGCCGCCACCGTCAGTATCTTGGTCTTACGTCGACCGCGTTGCCGACTGCCGAAGTCTCTAGATCCAGTGTGAAGGATCCTCCTTGGGCCTTCGATTTGTCTTCCCGACCCTGTCCCGGGTCGTCCTTCTCCGCATACCAAGAGGGCGGTTTGCTCCACACCCTCTCCCATGGTACCGACGTACCGATTTCCTTCCTTCCAGATTGGTTATCCGAAAACACATCCTCCCTGTTATCGTCCAGGTCTGTTCGCATTGGCCGTTCCCGTTTCCCGCCGCCACCGTCCTTCTCTCTAGGTCTCACGTTGCCACATTGGCCGAACTACCGGAGTTTCTGGATCGGTGTGGGGACCCCGTAGGATTGGTTGCTTTCATCCTCACTCACCTGTGCTTCTTTTGAACTCTTCGCCCTCCTTCTCGCGTACCCGCCTCCATCTCCCATCTCTCCAGGTCTCACGTCGGCGCTCGTTGCCGGTTGCTTGAGTCTCCGAGTAAGACGTGGTGTTTCCGTCCTGTAATGATTTGCGGACGCTCGTTCGGGGTACCACTCCCCAAGCACGTTCGGTGAGAAGCATCTGGACTTCGATCGATCAAGTGCCGCCTGCACTTGATTCTCCCATGTCCGGAGTTTCGGGCAGCGGTGTCCGAAACCTGCCGGTCTCTCTCCGCAACCTCGATCGCTAGCTTCCCGATTTGCGGCCTTCGCCTGGCCAGCTTGTGTCCTCATGTAAAAGAGGGTGATTTGTTTCGAACCCTCTTCCACGCCGGCACTATTGTACCGAACCGAGCCCTACCGATCGGGCTCTATAGCCCGTCCCTGGTCTCTCGCGCCTTGGGCCGGTTTCGGTCAAGTCATCCACATCCGGATCACACTCCATCCGAATCGGAATGCCGATCTTTCCGTGCCGCCTCCGTCCTTGGCCTTCGCGCAGGCTATTTCCCATCCCTCTTCGCTGGCATCATGCCAGGACTCCTCGTCAGCGCCTTCCTTCTCTCCGGTCTCATGTCGGCACACAGGCTCGACCACCGGAGTCTCAGGAATCCACGTGGGGGATTTTCTCCACTCCCGACCTTGTCCTCAGTCGGCAATTCTCCGCAAGTCGAGAGGGCATTATGTTCTGACAGGAATACACACTCCCTAAGCACAACGCTCGGCCACAACCGAGTCTAGGATCAAACACAAAAAATGGATAATGAACGCACAACACAGTAAAGAGAAGAGTACACAGGATGTTAATGTGGAAAACCCAAACTAGGGAAAAACCACGGCAGCCCACAGACTGCAAACTATCACTATATCACAATGTACAATAGTAAAGCACTGAGTCAACGACCTCTTCCTCTCTCTCTCTCTCTCTCTCTGTTACGCACACAAATCTTGCACACAAATCTTGCACCAACAAGAATAACAACTACTATCTCACTAAGTTTGCCCTAAGTCATATTTATACTAATATGACTTTTTGGTTATTTACAAATATAGCCCCGATGGACTCTCAGAAAACATATTTACGAATATGTCCCTTCATCCGGTGAGCACTTCTCACCGGGTCTTCCGTTACCGGGTACTCGTCATTCGGTTTTCACCGGGTCTTCCTTAGCCGGGTACTCCACATCCAGTTTCGGGCTCGACCGAGTTTGCTCATTGACACTGTTCTTCTCACTTCCCATCCGGAGGGACCTGTTTCCTAACAAACTCCCCCTTCACTCCGACATGGGATGTCTTACTAGTCTGATCCGCTTCCGACATGCATCCAGCTTGTCGGGTATCAGTACTTTGGTCAGCATATCTGACCCGTTCTCGGCCGTGTGCATCTTCGTCAGCGCGAACTCTCGATCTTCTACTCGCTCCCAGATCCAGTGATACCTATGCTGGATGTGCTTCGTCCTGGAATGGTACGATGCGTTCTTAGCAAGGTGGATGGCACTTTGACTGTCGCAATAGAGCCGGTATTCATCTTGCTGGATACCGAGCTCTCCGATGAAGTCCTTCATCCATAATATTTCCTTGCCGGCTTCCACAGCTGCCATGTACTCCGCCTCCGTGGTTGATAACGCAACCGTCTTCTGCAGCCTCGACTGCCACGAAACAGCTCCCCCTGCATATGTCATTACATACCCGGATGTAGACCGGCTGGTATCCACATCAGCCGACATGTCCGAATCGGTAAAACTTTCAAGTTGAGGTTTACTAGAGCCGAATCGGAGACACATATTCGAAGTGCCCTTCAAGTACTGGAGTATCCATTTGACCGCGTTCCATTTGCTCATAAACCGGCTCATCACTCCAACTGCGTATCCTATATCCGATCGGGTGCACACCATTGCGTACATTAAGCTCCTGACGGCAGAGACATATGGAGCCTTCATCATATCAGCCTTCTCTGCTTTTTCGTCTTCGGGTTTTGCTTACCGAATAATCTGCAGTTTGCCGAGAGTGTCGATCCGACCGGTTTCGCTTCTAGCATGTTGAACCACTGAAGCACCTTTGTCACATATTTCTCCTGTGACAGCCACAATTGCTTCTTTGACCGGTCCCGGATGATGTGCATCCCCAACATCTGTCTTGCCGGACCCAAGTCTTTCATTGCGAAAGTTCGGTTGAGAGCCTTCTTCAACATCCGTATTCTGGCTTGGTCCCGTCCGACGATCAACATGTCGTCCACGTACAGAAGGAGTATCAGGAAGTCGCCTCCTTCGAACTTCTTCACAAACACGCAGTGATCGGCCTGCATCTTGTGGTACCCTTGATCTGTCATGAAGGAGTCGAACTTCCGGTACCATTGTCGGGGAGCCTGCTTCAGTGCGTACAGCCTCTTCTTCAACCGGCAAACCAGGCGCTCCTTCCCTTTCTCCACGAATCCTTCCGGTTGATGCATGTAGATCTCCTCTTCGAGGTCACCGTGAAGGAATGTCGTCTTCACGTCCAGCTGCTCTACCTCGAGGTCCATGCTTGCTGCTATACTCAACACCGTCCGGATGGAGGTCATCTTTACTACTGGGGCAAATATCTCGTCGAAGTCCACGCCCTTCTACTACTGGAACCCCTTCACCACAATCCTGGCTTGTATCTCGGGGGGTTGCCGGCATCTCCCGGTTTCAACTTGCACACCCACTTGTTTCGGAGTGCCCGCTTTCCTTTCGGCAACTCCACCAATTCGTACGTATGGTTCTCATGCAGGGAATCCATCTCATCTTGCATGGCACTTAACCATTTGCGGCTGTGGGTGTCGTCCTTCGCTTCTTCGAAGCTTTCCGGCTCTCCCTCATCGGTCAGCAGCACATGCTCTGCATCCGGAAATCTCCGGGGGGCCCTTCTCTCTCTGAGAGGAATACAAACTCCCTAAGTACAACGCTCGGCCACAACCGAGTCTAGGATCAAACACAGAAAACGGATAATGAACGCACAACACAGTAAAGAGAAGAGTACACAGGATGTTAACGTGGAAAACCCAAACTAGGGAAAAACCATGGCAGCCCACAGACTACAAACTATCACTATATCACAATGTACAACAGTAAAGCACCGAGGCAACGACCTCGAGCTTGCTATCTTTGCCATAGGGGGCGGTTACAACAGAGGCAACGACCTCTTCCTCTCTCTCTCTCTCTCTCTCTGTACACAGTTACGCACACAAATCTTGCACCAACAAGAATAACAACTACTATCTCACTAAGTTTGCCCTAAGTCATATTTATACTAATATGAATTTTCGGCTATTTACAAATATATACCCGATGGACTCTCAGAAAACATATTTACGAATATGTCCCTTCATCCGGTGAGCACTTCTCACCGGGTCTTCTGTTGCCGGGTACTCGTCATCCGGTTCTCACCAGGTCTTCCGTAGCCGGGTACTCCACATCCGGTTTCGGCCTCGGCCTTTGATCATCGACATTATTCTTCTCACTTCCCATCCGGAGGGACCTGTTTCCTAACATGTTCCACACCCTCTCCCGTCGTACCGTCGTACCGGTCTTCCGCCATCACGTGGGGCAAGTCCGTCTCCTCGGTCTCGGCTTGCGGCATCGATCTTTCCTCTTCCTCGAGCATTGCCTCGAGAGCTCCGTATGCCTCCTCAATCTTGACCCCAACGCCGACCCTTGTCGACTCTCTTTGTCGTTCGGCCTCTTCCCGTTGTGATGGCACGCCATCGCGCGCCTTCCTCTTAGCCTTCTTGGCTCGCTCGTCATCTAGCCGTTGGCACACCCTTCTGACCTTCGACCAGTCCTCGGTGAGGCCATTCACTCCGTCCTCGTCTTCGAGCTTAATCCCGATGACCTCCCATTCCACTCGGTCGATCGACTTAACGAACAACAGGACTTTGTCCGCCCCCACCAAACCTTGTTCCCGCTCCGAGAGCCGAGCAAGTCGTCGCTCGTACTCTCGGAACGCCTTCATTGCGCCCCGGTGGGTCTTCGCCTATGATATCCATTGGTCAAAGTCACGCCTTTCCCGGCCTTTCGACCGCCCTCCGTATGCCTTCAAGAGAGCCTCTTCGAAGGCCTCCCACGAACTATGAGCCTCACCGAGCTCCGTTACTTCCGCATGCATCCGGACAGCTACGACCCGACAGAAGAACTCCAGCCTCAACGCCTCGTCTACGCCACGCACTTCCATTTCCGCATTGTAGGCTTCCAAGTAAAATGGGACCTTGTCCCCATTGAAACGGCTGACTCGATCGACCACCCGCTCAATCGTTTGTTGCGCTGACTCTCGTCTTGTTGTTGCCCGTCCAAACTCCCTCATCGCTTTGACAAAAAGTTGCGCGAAATCATATTCTTCCAGCTCCATTCTCCCTTGCCGCCCTTCACGTCGGGTTCACCAAAGATGTCGCGTTGTTGCGCGCGTGTGTGTAGAAGGGCTGGACCACGGGGGTCTCGGACGAGGGAAGAAGGGAAGCCGAGAAGACAATTCCGGACGCGTTCCGGAAACAACCGAACGAGAGAGAGAAAGAGAGAGAATGCACGCTTGACACCGACTTACACACACACACACATGCACCACGCCGACCTAGCTCGTGCCCTTATGTACAGAAACGGAGGTAAGAGAACACCAAAACACCCACACAGACACCGATACACAAAACCCTCCACACATATATTACAAGAATAAGATACAATACTGGCATCGAGCCTGACCTAAGTAGCTCAGGTTGCAATAGTCGTCTACTGCCAAGCCGCCGGTCGGGGAGCTCTCGGGCTCATTGCGTCGAGCGGGGTCTTGCACAGAGGACGGGCTCATTGCGCCGAGCGGGGTCTTGCACAGAGGACGGGTAGACAACGGAAACGCTAGATGCCAAGGCTCGACACATAGAACGACGAAGAGGAAGAAGCAGAGGGAAAAAAAAGAAACCCCAAAACTAGGGGAAAAGAAAGAGGAAGAGAGAACGTTTCTTCCTCTAACGGTATACCCTACTACCAAAATGGGCAACCCCTTCACCAAGGGCGCTCCCTCCCTTTTATAAAACAAGGAGAGGGATGCGTAGCATCGTGGGATAAATCCCTTATTACATGGGATTCTTGTCCCGACTTGATTACTCTTTGGCGCCAAGCGCCCTCGTTATTCACACTAAATGTACAAGGGTGAGCACACATGCTGCACCCCGCTGATGTAGCCAATATTTCCCGGTTTCCGCCTCAGGCCGAAATTATTCACGACAACGCGTATAATAGCACAATTAGCACAGAACGGTAATCAACACTTAAAGATAAAACAAGAAGCTCTATTAATTATCCGTCAAAGTTTTACATTATAACCGGCCCTTTATATAGGTCATCGGTGTTGAGTACAGAACAATGTCAACCGGCACTTGTTCGGAACCCTTTCACATTCTGGTCTTTAACTCCTTTGTCGGCCGGGTAACACCTCGTACATGGATACTTGGACATCCAAAGACCCCCAAAAAACAGCTCCCCATGTAAAATTTGCCCCTCTATATTTACAAGAAAACAACCTTAGTATTCTTCCCCAATATTGTTGAGTTGCAATACAAGTCCAAAACAAATGTTTCAAAGTCTCCTCCTGTAATTGGCAACACACACAACGACGATCATGAACCTATCCTTTTAGATGACAACCTACAGGTAAAGCATAATGAGGTAATAACCACTTAAAAGAAATGGCTCTCCGCAAACATGGTAAAGTCCATAGACTTTTCCAGTAAGCTACCAAATATTGAGGCGATATTGCACCTAACTCCCAATACTTTTGTGCAACTGGACTTATAGAATGGCGTTGCAACAAGAAGCGTCTCCGTAGGCCACAGAATACTGAAAAAAGGAAGAGTTATACTTTCTTGTTCATTTGCCGAAGACCTTCCAACCAACCACCATACGTAATCAGTCGGATCCCAATTAAGGTGTTCCACGGGCTTACTTTGAAATGCCCACAGTTGTCGTGCATGGTCTGCCAAAAAAAGGTTAGGATCTAGGAAAACCTTCTTCTCTAACCTAGCAATTACCCTAATGAGTTGTTGGGAGGCTAGTTGCATAACTTCAGCTTTTTCTTCCACTAAATATAAAAGACCATCATCTCCAACCTCATAAAATCTTATTGTACCCTCATCAGTGTAAGCCTTGGCACCTATTAAAATGCCCAAAGGTGAGAAAAGATTGTACCATGTATAATTATTATGTAAGGTAATTTGCCTTTGACAATTCTGAAAAGCCTGTTGAATCTGAACGGACATCAAACATCCCCCACGTAATGAAGACAAGAATTGTTTTTTGTCCTCATTTGAGAGAAATTGAAAACGGTCCCAATCAGCCACACTTGTAGCTGGTCCCGAGTCCATTTTCCCCCACGATAAATGCGTCCTAATACCTAAAACACAACCAGAGCTATCAGTAAACAAAGGATTCCATAGCAATGGTTGTCTTAGAAATTGGGCTTCTGTTGAAGACAGTTGAAATAATAGAGCCTCTCTAATGTCCTTCCATGCCCTCAAAATACTTGTAAAAAATCTTCTAGAACCAACATTTTGAGCCTTAATTGGAAATTCTGAATTAAACAACCATCTACAACTATCTTACCGTTGTCCATCTAAGGTAGGCTTAATGTTAAGAATATCTAACAACCATAACTTTTTCCACAACTCATCCCCAGGCATAAATGCTCTCACAACATGCTTCGCAAGAAGAGGCTTACTCTGGATCATAGGATCTATTAAGCCTAGTCCACCTTCACTTATTGGCTGGATTAAAACCGACCAAGCAACTTTTGCAACAACCCTTGATCCCAGTGAAGCACCCCAAATAAAATTACGAACTAAGTGTTGTAATTTCAATATAATGGAATGTGAAAATAACCACGTTGACGCAATATACCACATTGATGCGAGCAAAATAGAGTTTGCCACAACCACCCTTCCAGGTAAAGACAAATTAGTTGTATCCGAATATAACAATTTATTTCTAACTCGTAATAAAAGGGGTGTTACCATATCTTCTGCTGACAATTCTAGCCCTACTTGACAACCCATATACCTTACTGCTCTACCTCGAGGCACCCAAATAAAACTTGGAGTTGGCACATCTTGTGGAGGAGAGGAAGACGCGACCCAAAATCCCATAGACTTGTCCCAAATTATAAGGTTACTTTGTCACATTTTCTCAATTATATGTGCTATTAGAGCATTTATATTGTGGTGTACCTAAGCTCAATGTGTCTCATGTTTCTCTTTTGGGGATCGACCAAGGGTTTTGGGAGAAATACCAAATCTATTGAAAAATGAGAAAACAAATTTATTCTCAAGAATATACGTATATGTCACAACTGGAGAGAGAAAACATAGAGATTGCTAATTATTACATGAGGAGAAGGTTCCTCTTTATAAAGGGCCTAGATCTTGTCGTTGGGCTATAACTTTAATCATTCTCAACACTCCCCCTCAAGATGGGCAAAAGATATCCACGAAGCCCATCTTGTCACACAATCTAGAAAGACTTACTGGCCCAAGTCCCTTTCTAAGGCAATCTGCTACTTGACCTTCAGTAGAAACATGACTCAATTTTAATATTCCATTGGCGATTTCGATGTGCTTGGTCCTATCATGTTGTACCGGATTGTTGGCAATGTTGATTGTTGACTTATTGTCACACCATAGCCTCATCTGATTTTCGTGATTCATCTTTAGTTCTACTCAAAGAGTTCTCAGCCACAACATCTCCGCAACTCCTATAGCAATAACTCTATATTCTACTTCTGTTGTTGACCTTGCTACTACCGATTATTTCTTACTCTTCCAAGAGACCAAATTGTCACCAACAAACATGTAGATTCTTGATGTGGATTTCCTATCACCAGCACAACTAGCCCAATCATAATCACAATAGCGTTCAATGTTAAAATGACCATGTTTTCTAAAGATCAATCCCTTCCCTTGGGCACCTTTGAGATATCTCAAAATTTGGTACACTACATCCATATGATCTTTCCTCAAATCATGCATGTAGCGACTTACCACACTTACTGCAAATGAAATATCTTGACGAGTGTGAGTCAAATAAATCAGCCGACCTACCAATCTTCGATACCTTTCACCTACAAGTTCAGTTAACTTGATCTTTGGCTCAATTGGAGAAGCTACATGCCTACAACCCATTCCAATTTTCGTGAGAAGATCTAATACATATTTTCTCTGAGATAGAACAACTCCTTTTGCCCCACAAGCTATCTTAATTCCATGAAAAGTATCGTAGTAAACCCACATCCTTCACCTCAAACTCTTTACACAATTGCACCTTCAATTGGGCAATTTCTCCTTCATTGTTACTCGTGATAATTGTTGAAGACAAGGTCGTCAATATGCGGATAACATATCAGCACTGTAATGTTAATAACATCAAGATTGCTATACATAAATAATATGAACAGAAGATTTCATAGACAACTTAGTAAGATCTAGAAGATCAACAAAGAAACAGAGAGAGGTAGAGAGACAGAGACAGAGATCCCCAAGAAGCACACAAAACAGTAACTCTATTATTCAAAAAGATGTTACATAGAAAGAATGGGGGCATAATCTTAACTAGGTTACAAAGTCAGTTATATAATAACTAAACTAGGGCAACTGCCCTTTGGTCTTATTACAAAGGTGTCCTAACCTAGATTGTAAATGGGATAATGTGAATACGGCCACTAGAGAGAGAGGGAGAGATCCCCAAGAAGCACACTAAACAGTAACTCTAATATTCAAAAAGATGTTACACAGAAAGAATGGCAACATCATCTCAACTAGGTTACAAAGTCAGTTATATAATAACTAAACTAGGGCAATTGTCCTTTGGTCTTATTACTGTGAAAGTGTTTTTAGAATTCAAGGTATTGAAGTCTACAAGAATATAAGGTATGGTGCGTTCACATCCGGAGGGCAAGATCACGAGCTAAGGTCTTGAGGATAAGTCAAACAAAAAGCAAGACACGTGGAGAAAAGTAAAAGAAGAAAAAAGCGGGCCACCAAAACGCGGTCTGCAACGAACGCTCATAACTCATTCGTTTGGAAGCAAAATATAATGTGCAAATATGGGTTGGAAAGCTTGTGAAGAGAGCTATCCATAGCTTTTTAAAGTTCTAAATTTAGAGCTTGGAAGAGGGAGATATGACGATTTGAAGATCATTGTGTCATAGATAAGAATAGGACTCAATGAAAACTCTAAAAAAAAACATAAAAAAGAAACCAAGGGAAGCTTATCCAGTGGAAGAGAACTTTATATAAAGGAAGAAGAGTAAGGTGGTGTGAAAGAGTCTCTTTCTTGTGATGTTTTCTTGCCTATTCACATAGTGTTGGTTGAGTTGTTATCAATTTATCCTTGTAGACTTGGATTTATGTATCTTCTTTCTCTCTTCCTTCCATCATAATTATTCATTAGCAATAGATCTTTGTGGTTTTGGGTCTGTTTATCTTCCTTATCTCTCCTTTCTATCATCTCTACCTCATCAATTACAAAGGTGTGCTAACCTAGATTGTAAATGGGATAATGTGAATATGGCCATTATGTACCCGTATTCGACAATAATTATATCATCCACATACATAGCAAGTAATGTAGTATGCTTCTTGTGTTGCTGGAAAAATAGTGTATGGTCCGCATTGATTTTGTTGGTATCCCATACCCACCATAGCCCTTCTTAACCTGTCGAACTAGGCTAGAGGAGATTGATTCAATCCATAAAGTGACTTCCTTATTCTACAAACCTTGCATACTGTTTGAATTGTACCAAAACCTGGGGGGATATCCATGTACACTTTCTCCATCAACTCTCCATGAAGGAATGCATTTTTTACATCTAATTGATGTAATTTCTAACCTTATTCACTGCTAAGGAAATAAACATTTTAACAGTGCTCATTTTCTCTACAGGTGCAAAAGTCTCATCATAATCAATGCCATATGTTTGACTATATCCCTTAGCCACTAATTGTGCCTTATAACGATCTATTTTGCCCTTTGGGGCTTGTTTTATTGTAAACACCCATTTCCACCCAACAGCTTTCTATCCTAGTGGTAGTTACACAATCTCCCAAGTTTTGTTCTTCTTAAGAGCTCTGAGTTCTTCCTGCATAGTTGCTTTCCACTTTGGATCTTCTTTAGCAACCTGCCAACACTTGGGTAAAGTGACAAAGTCTAATGATGCAATGAATGCTCAATGTCTCATTCATATGTTAGAATAAGAGATAAACTAAGCAATATCATGAGGAAAACCATAACGAACATGATGGAGTGTTGCATTACTACGAGAGGTCCTCCTAACCACTACAGGAGGAGGGAAATCATATCATGATTTCTAGGTTTGGGAGTTCTATAGGTATTTTAGAAGTCAAGGCAAGTCGGGACATGGGACTTGATGGCACAAGTGGCACTGCATATAGCAATGGGCGCGGTTCGGTTCGGTTTCCTAGCCTTGAAACCAAACCAAACCATTTATTTATATTAAAAACCAAACCAAATTGTTTAAATTTTATGAAGCCATTTAAACCAAACCGTTTATGAAAATTTTAGAACTAAACCAAATCGGTTTATCATAAATCAAAACCAAACCAAATTTATAAACCGATAAACTTATAAACCTTTAAACCTTCAAATTTTCTAAACCTTTAAACCAAACCACATAAGCTGAAACCGCTAAACCGTGAAATTCAAAACCAAACCAAACCGAAACCGATAAACCGATAAGCCACTAAACCTCTAAACCGCTAAACCATGAAATTCAAAACCGAACCGAACCGAAACCAAACCGGATCATAATATTTGAAACCAAACCAAACAGTTTATTTATCTTTGAGCCAATAAACTGTTAATCCATGGCTTAACAGTTTGGTTTGGTTCGGTTCGGTTTGAGCCGAAACCATTGTCGTGGAGAAACCCGGCCATAGGAGGAAACGGGAGAAAAGACGCAAGAACCGACCCTTACGCGTGGCAACACTATTAATTAAGTTGTACATAACTAGGTCTGATTCAGCCGATGTAAATATACTAGGTAATGCGCATTAATTGTCTAGGGAATCCAAGAGTATCTCTGTCCGACGGGACAAAGGATAAATGCATGTAACGGGGGTGTAACGGTGTCGTAGTGTATTCCACACACTACGTGAAAACCATAAAATAATATATCCGATTTTAGATACATATAAATAAATAAATAATATATCAAAAGAATTTATCATGTGCATAGGGCAAGATTCAAACCATGCACCTCCGCGTAGATAAACCCCAACTTTACCATTGTAATAACTTATCTTTAGTGTTATAAATATAGATTTAATATGTATAAGGCCTTTATTTACACATACCTTTATTAAAAGGTAAAAATCATGTATTCTTTAGAGTGTGAATATTTTATTTACACGTGCCATTAAAAGTGACTCATGCACATCTAGCGTGCATGAGCCCTATATTTAGGAAATGACAAAGCATCACATGCACATTTAGTGTGCATGGACACTTTAGGTGAAAAAGGCATGAAGCCATGCTTAGCCTCTTCCATCTTTATATAAGGAGGAGAGAAATATGTATAAGGTTGTTGATTAATATACAAGGTTGGATCAATCTAATATATTCGTGGGATTCACGAATTTTGCCATCTAATTGCTCTTATAATCTAAATATTGTTTTAATTACACTAAACTCGTGGGATTCACGAGATTGCTATCTTACTTCTCTTTCCACTATTCATAACTAGCCTTAAGTTGTATTCCTCTTCCTCCTAGTCAAAAACCTCGGCGGTTCCCACCCGACTCACGCAACGATCCGGAGCCGAAGGGCACGACACAGTTGGTGAACCCGACGTGAAAACCGGGTGGCAAGGAGATGGAAAATCAACCGGAGGCTAGCAACATGATGATGATGTTCGAGCGCATGCTACAAGAACAACGCGCGATGTCGGAGATAGCGGCATCAGTGGAGCGGCTCGTGCAACGAAACGGGCAATTCAACGGGAAAGACGTGTCGCGGTATCTTCGGGACTACAAGGCGGAGATGCTACGGTGCGGAATATCGGAAGGACTGCAAGTGACGTCCTTCAACCGGGTGGCGACCGACGGGCTTCAAGCAAGCATCCATGGGCTACGACAGCAAAATCCGACATGGGAGGCGTTTGAAGTAGAGCTAAAGAGGACGTTCGCCATCGAGGATTCCTCCAAGGCGACGCGAAGGGGATTCGAAGATTGGGTGGAGACGCCGGACAAGGGATTGAAGGTCGTTGATGTGTTTTCGGCATTCGAAAGCTGGTTCGGGAGGTTGTCCGCGAGAGATCAAGCTATCCTCGTACCGGACAAGGTAATCATGTTCTTGCGAGCCGTGGACGTCCGGGACCGGAAAGATCTCGGAGTGCTCTTGGAGGACACGACCACGGAGAGCGGCCTCACCGAAACATGGGAAAGCGTGCGGGATATCGTCGCGCGATACACGAAGAGGGGGCAATGGCTTGCCGACGAGGAAAAGAGGGTTTCGGAACCGATTCCGAAACCGAGAACCGGATTGGAAGACCATCAACCGAGGGCTCGAGAGACTACAACCGAGAAGGGGATTGATGCATCTACGGTGGAGCAACTATTGAAGGAGATGGAGAATCTGAAGATCGCGATGGTGAAGAAGTCGGATGACCGCCCCACAAGCTCCAAGTATATGGACCGACGGTGCATATGGTGCGATAGCGCCGAACACGATCGGAGGGATTGCGACGAGCATAAGGAGGCGCTACGGCGGGATCTCATCTACTACGAGGGAAACCGGATTCATTCGATGGACTCTCGGAAGCCACTCCGACCGAACTTCCGAAAAGGCGGCATGAAGAAGGTGCTCGAGGAGGAATTGGCGGCAAGAAGCAACTATGCGACAACCGCGGGAATATGTGTCGGGGAGTCATCGAGAGCAAAGACGTCTTTTTGGCCGGAAGTTCTAGAAAACACCGAGAAAACCGACTCCAACGAGATCCGAAGCACCGCGGAAGGCGTCCGGGAAGCTACGGGATGGGAGTGCCCTGTCGACAAGAATAGCATATACGTCCTGTGTCAATTGCATAAGGTGTATGTGGACGAGAAACGACGACGCACGGAGGATGCGGACGGGCCATCGAAGATACCGGAAAGCTGGAACTCTGGAGGTAAGGGAAAAGAAAAGGCGACTCCGGCATTCAAGCTTGCCTCGGACATAGAACAACAAACCGACTTGAAAAGAATGTTCGAGGAAAGAATCTTGGATAGCCGGGTAGATTTCTCGCTTCGGGAGCTACTCGGAATAGCAAAGAAGGAGTTCCACGATCACGAAAGGAACAAGAGGGAACTCTTGTCACAAGTGAGAATGGATTTTTAAAGCGGACTGTTGCGGAGTGGGGAAGTGATAGTCCGAGAAGCCCTGATACCCCACATAGGAAGAAAACTCTCGGAGCAAAACATGTACAAATCGGTCCGGATGGGGCATCTACGTACACGACCGTAACCGGAGGATTGAAGAAAGGATACCGACAAGTGGAGGATAAGTTGCGGTCGGCATCAATAATAAAAGAAGATGAAGAAATCGTGGGGATAGTCGAAGAAGTGTTCTATGGGAGCACGCTACAACGACTTGAAGAGCTTGCGGAAGATAAAAGCCAAGGGAACCGGGTAGTCCCGGTGGAATCGGTCGAGATGTACGATATCATTGCGAAAATGGAGCCGGATACGCTCCGCAAAGAAGAAGCAATGGTAAGTACGAAATACAAGACCGTGGAGAAGAAGGTGAAACTGGCCGCGGGACCACTACCCGCCGATAGCGAACAAAAGAGGAAAGAAGTCTCGGGAGACCCGACACTTCGGAAGACCGTGGATATCGGACATGCCTTCACGGATGAGACCCGGAAGAAACTTCGGATCGGTGGAGGTGGGTTCCTATTACAAAAAGAAGAAAAACGGTTTCGCGAGATGTTGGAGCAACACGGCAAAGCATTTGCATTTACATCAAGGGAGATAGGATGCGTCGATCCGAGAATAGTGGAGCCGATGATGATCTTCACAATTGACCATGTACCGTGGAACCTGAAGCCAATTCCGGTACCACGAGCGCATATTCCAAAAGTCATTGACTTGCTCAAGGAGAAGGTAGCGATGGGGATTCTAGAGCCATCAACTGCTCCGTACTCAAATCGATGGTTTACGGTTCCGAAGAAGAATGGGTCACTCCGATTTATCCAAGACTTGCAACCGGTGAATAAGGTCACGATCCGGAACTCGGGAGTCGGTCCGATAGTGGACGAATTTGCGGAAGCTTTTGCCGGTCGTGTGATATACTCCATCGGAGACCTATACTCAGGGTATGACCAATTCCAACTAGCCGTGGAGAGCCGAGACATCACAACCATGCGAACACCGATAGGATTAGTCCGAATGTGCACATTACCACAAGGAGCGACAAACTCGGTTGCTCATATGATGAACGCGATGAACAAGGTGCTTCGAGACTGCATTCCGGAGATAACGATGCCGTTCCTCGATGACATTCCGATGAAAGGATGCGCGGTAGAAGAAAAAGATGAGACTATGGATGATCGGGGATGCCGAAAGTTCGTGGTCGACCATATTCATGATTGCGAGAAAGTGTTGCGAAAGCTAGAAGATGTGCACCTAACACTTTCCGGGGAGAAATCGGCATTCGGGCAAGAAGAAATATTGGTGGTCGGACATCTATGTGGGCCCTACGGCCGAAGACCGTCACCAACAAAGATCGATGCGATTCAAGCTATGGAGGAAGTATGCGAGTCAACATCCGAAGTCCGAAAGTTTCTCGGTGCATGTGCATTCTATCACATATGGATTCCGCACTATGCACATATAGCGGATCCGCTCTACCACTTGTTGCGGAAAGGTAAGAAATTCGAATGGAAACCGGAACACACCAAAGCCATGAAGAAATTGAAGAAGACACTTCGGAGGGCGGAAGCACTTAAGAAGCCGAGCTATGACCGACCGATCATAGTAACGGTTGATACAAGTCCAACCGGTATCGGGTGGGTCATCAATCAAGCCGACTCGGATGGTTCGCGGTATCCGATCCGATTCGGAGCAAAGGTTCTCAACGAAAGGCAACGTGGATATGCGCAAGTCAAAAGAGAACTGTGGGGAGTCGTGTCGGCGATAAAATCGGATCGGGATTATTTGATCGGAGCCGAAGTGGTGATCGAGACGGATTGTCTTCCGATACTCGGGATGATGCGGTGTTGTACGATACCGGATGTAGCTATGCTAAGGTGGGTTGCATATGTCAAGTCGCTTGATCCGGAGGTTCGACACATCTTGGGGAAGGACAACGCGGTAGCGGATATGTTATCAAGGGCTCGGTTCGGAGACGACATAACCGAATCGGATAATGAAGAAGTTTCCAAAGCCTACTTCGCGTCGGAGCACATATGCCGAGTAAACGTAATCCGAGAATTCCGGGAAGAAGAATACGAGGGAGAAAGCTTGATGATCGGAAAGATGTTACAAGAGGCCGAGGATTCAACAAACGATAAAGGAAGAAGAGCCGAGATCCGAAGGAAGAAGAGGCAAGTCCAAAGTTCTTCTTGGAAAACGGATTAATATGGAGGGCACCGAAAAGACCGGATGGTATACCACTTCGAGTAGTCGGGACAAAAGAGCAACAAGACCGGATAATGTCCGAGTTTCACGAATCCGATTGGGCTGGACACCGAGGAACATGGGCAACATTTGTGAAGATCAAGCAAAAATATTGGTGGAAGAAAATGTACAAAGATGTCGCGGAGTTCACGGAGAGCTGCGAGAAATGTCAAGTCTACTCCGGGGTTCGACATCGAGATGAGTTACATCCGACATTCTCACCGACAATCAACTTCAACTGGATGGTTGACATAGTGGCCATGCCGACCGGGATCGGACAAAAGAAATACTTGGTATTAGCTCGGGAAGATCTCACGAATCAAGTAGAAGGTCGAGCGCTATGCCAATTTCTTTTGGAGGAAGTATTTTGTAGGTACGGGTGCGTAGGACAAGTGATTGCGGACCGGGGAGAACTCGACTCGGACAAAGCTAGGGGATTCTTCGCCAAACACGGAGTTCGGTTATCGCTGACAGCGGCATACAATCCGGAGGCCAACGGGAAAATCGAACGAGGACATAGTCCGATCGTGAAAGCACTTGTGAAGGCATGCGATGGAAAGGTGAAGGACTGGCCACAGATGCTTCCGTATGCACTATGGGCGGATCGGACGACGCATAGCTCCATAACTAGTTACATGCCGGCAGAACTCATGACCGGACAAGCACCGGTAATGCCGACGGAAACCGCGATCGCAACATGGACAATGCTACCGTGGAAGGAAGAGATGAGCCGGGAAGAACTACTAGCGGTCCGGATACGACAACTAGAGGGAAGACCGGCAGACATAGCGGAAGCAATACGCCGACAACAAGAAGCACGATTAAATGTAATGTTAGCATATTCTATTCCATTATCAGACCTCAACATCTTTATTGTTGTGCCATATAGAGTTTGAGCAACTCTATGAAAATCTTTAAAACAAGAAAATACTTCATTCATATCTTTCATCAAATATAACTATTAAGAATTAGGTGATTAATTAGGGGTTAATTAGGGGTTAATTAGTACCTAATTATGTGATTAGTTGATAAGCGGAAGATTAAGTGATATGTGTGTGTATGTGTGTGAGAGGAAGAGAGAGAGAGAGAGGAAGTTAACACTTATAAACAACAAAAGATAGGGGATGAGTAACTATATATTAAATTAGCATGAACATCATCAAATACAAAAATACCTACAATGAGGTATATATAGATCTCATGTGCAAGGGTGCACATGTGTGAGGATAATATAGGTACAAAAGTGTAAGTCCTATATTAAATGTACTTGGGAGTGGAGGATCTAGAATATCCCACTTAAGTACAAGGTCCTATTTAAGGCATTATAGTCAACACTTCTAATTTGATTCTATTTAGGTAACTACAAAGTTACATGGTTGACTAACTAACTAAACTAAGTTGAGCTTGATCTCTCAACACGCCCCCTCAAGCTCAAGTGGGAGGCATCCAACATCCACTTTGGCTTTCATCGGCTTCGTGTGCTTCCGTCCGGCCTTCGGCTTTCTTCGTTGTGGCAATCTCGGTTCCTCCCCCTCAAGCTGACAACTAAGGCTTGTAGTGTATGGGCGAATGTCAACTACTTTGGTGGAGCTCTTGGGCTCTTGTTCGGCCGCTACCTTCATCGTGATGGCATAGTGATGGGCCATGTACTTGTTGTGGCCGAGCCGAGTGACGGGATTCTTCTCTCTAGAAGAGCGTCAAAGTTTTTCACTCGCCGATGTCAACGCCTTCTTTACTCCGGGTGTCCGCATGATGGGTACACCAAACTCACTATCTAGTGAGGGAGCCGAGACATCCGAATCATTGTCATCAGGGTGATTGACTTTGTATTCGGGCATCTTACCTTTTTCTTTGTCCAAGTTCGGACTTGGCCGCGACGTGCTTGGAAGGCTTGAAGACTTGTGTGGCCGAATATCATCCTCCGAGTTGACGTTCAACTCTTCCTCGGTCAGGTCGGGTGGAGTCGAATCGGGCTTATACCATGATGCCGATTCGTCGAAGACTACATCTCGACTCACCGGAACCGCTCGGGTTGAAGGGTTATAGCACTTGTATGCCTTCTTCTTGGACGAGTATCCTATGAGGATACATTCCTCTGACTTCGCGTCAGGCTTCTATCAGCTTTCGTTCGGGATGCGTACATTCGCAATGCTTCCGAACACCTTGAGGTGCAACAAGATCAGCTTCCTTCCGACGAGGAGCTCGTATGGAGTTAGCTCATGCACTCCATTAGTGGTGCGCCAATTCATGAGATAGACGGTCGTGGATGCCGCGTCGGCCCAATAGAAGTTTGGCATGTGCTTCTCATGTAACATGGCTTGTGCAGCCTCGAGTATTTGCCGATTTTTCCTTTCGGAGACTCCATTTTGTTGGGGTGTGTGTCGGCACAAGAATTCTCTCCGAATGCCTTCACTTTGGAGGTAGGAGGTGAATTCATCGGAGAAGTACTCCTTGCCCCCATCCGATCGTAGGCATCGAATGTGCCAACCGGTTTCTTTTTCGACTTGGCCCTTGAGCTTTTGGAAGTGGGAGAACACTCCGCTCTTCTTCTTCATCGGGAAGATCCACGCATAACGCGAGTAGTCGTCGATGAAGGTGACGTAGAATCGGCATCTGTCGATGTCGGCATTTGAGTCGGTCCCCATACATCCGAGTGTATGATGTCGAGGAGGCCTTTGCTTGCGGAGCTCTCCTCCGTAAATGGGAGTCAATGTTGTTTGCCAAGTTGACATGCTTCACATACTCGGTCAACTCGTTTAGACTCGAAGGTTGGAAGTCCGATGACGACTCCCTTTGATTGCATAGCTCGGAGCCGTTCGAGGTTTATGTGGCCGATTCTTTTGTGCCACAACTCAATGCTTGTCTCGGTTTTGAGACCTTTGGCATACATGGCCGATTTCACCTCATTCGAATTGAGGATGAACATGCGACCATCTCTCCGTCCCTTGGTTATGAGTTGGCCATCTTTCTCGATGAAATAACCTTCATTGTTGAAGCGGACTTGCATGCCTTGCTCCACGATTTGGCCGACGGAGACCAAATTCTTTGTTATTGTGGGCACATGCAAGACATTCTTGATGCAAGTTTGTTCGCGTTCTTTCCTGAATGGGACATTGCCGATGTGCCAAATGGGATGTGTGGTGTCGTCTCCCGTCTCTATGAAGCCGGGTCGATGCGGCGTTCGTAAATCATGAAACCACTCTTCGTAAGATGTCATGTGGTGTGAGGCAACGGAATCGACGAACCACATGTCTTTCGAGTTGGAGGCGCTTGCGGAGTTGGAGGCCGACATAGAGTTTGCTCTATGCCTCATTATGAATAGTCCGCCGTAATCATTGTATTCAGAGTTGACGGCGTAATTCGTGAGTTGTTGACTTGTGGAAGCCAACTCATTTCTTCTTTTTCGGCACTCCTCGCGGTGGCCGATTTTGCCGTAATAGTTGCAAGTTGTGGGCCTCGTTTGTCGACCTTGTTCGGCATGGAAGCTCCCCCTTCTTCAGAATATTCCTTGATGGCTTCCGTGAAGGTTTGAGTTCCCTTCGTGTGATGGGCCGAATTGGCCTCTTCTTTTGTCGTGACCTCGTCCTCGGCCACCGTCCGAACTTGAGAAGAACATTTGTCCTTCCGACATCTTCATCTTGGTTCGAACATGGTTCTCTTCAACCAATAACATTGATTGGAGGTCGAAGAATGAAGGAGGATTTTCCCTCGCCAAGATTGCCCTCCTCAACGAGTCAAATCGTTGTGCGAGGCCGCCCAAGCATACTTGAACCATCTCATCTTCGTCGACGTTTATTTTGATGGAGCCAAGCAAGTCGCAAATGCTCTTGATCTTGGCGGTGTAGTCCGACACGGACATGTCTTTTTGCCGAATGTTGTTCAACTCTTGTCGGAGTTGAAGCTTTTGGGAGGTTCTGTTGGCGGCGAACATTTTCTTTAAGTTCTCCCACGCCTCTTTGGGCGTCTTGGCATCTTGAATGTGGTTAAGCATGTGGTCGTGGACACATGTTGCCAAGCAATACATGACTCGACTCGCCGCTTGCTCCCATGATTAGTAGTCGACGTTCTTTGGGTCGGGTCGATTTTCTTGAGCGTCGTTGATGTAGCTCCAATACCCTTGGCCGACAAGGTATTGGGTCATCTTGTACTCCCAAGATGAATAATTGCTCCGGTCTAGCTTTTCACTAGGGAGCGAGCTACCCATTTGTGTGTTCATGTTGATTGACGTATCTTCCATTTTTACTTTCCTTCCTTCAGTCACGTACACGTGTTACGTAGCAGCACTATGGTAGCCGATAGCCAGATTTTGTCGTCGGCATCTCGAACACACAATCACGAAGTCGGGTGGGCTTAGTGGATTTTCTAAACCACATGCTCTAATACCATGTTAAGAATTAGGTGATTAATTAGGGGTTAATTAGTACCTAATTATGTAATTTGTTGATAAGCGGAAGATTAGGTGATATGTGTGTGTATGTGTGTGAGAGGAAGAGAGAGAGAGAGAGAGAGAGAGAGAGAGGAAGTTAACACTTATAAAGAACACAAGATAAGGGATGAGTAACTATATATTAAATTAGCATGAACATCATCAAATACAAAAATACCTACAATGAGGTATATATAGATCTCATGTGCAAGGGTGCACATGTGTGAGGATAATATAGGTACAAAAGTGTAAGTCCTATATTAAATATACTTGGGAGTGGAGGATCTAGAATATCTCACTTAAGTACAAGGTCCTATTTAAGGCGTTATAGTCAACACTTCTAACTAGATTCTACCTAGGTAACTACGAAGTTACATGGCTGACTAACTAACTAAACTAAGTTGAGCTTGATCTCTCAACAATAACCAAGTAACACAAGAGAAGTAGTCAATGAAAGAGACAATTTATATGTATATCCATTAATAGAACTTGTGGAACACGGTCCCCAAACATTAGAGTGTATTACATCAAACACATGGGAACTCCTATGACTTGAACTAACATATGAGCTTTAGTAAGCTTACCAAATTCACATGCATCACAAACAAGTTTCGATTTATCAGCCTTTTCAAAAAGATGTGGATATAGCCAACTTAAAACCCCATAAGAGGTATGTCCCATATGTTGGTCGTAAAGCATCAACAAGTCCTCACAACTCATTTTAGATCCCGTTACATCTATTCCATCTACATAGATGTTAATGTTGAATCCAATCCTTTGTCACGACACAATGACATCAAATACAGAGTTGGTGAGGATTGAACCTACAACCTCATATCAACAAGATGTCATGCTCAACCATTTTTATATGAGCATGCATTTATATATAATAGTTTAGCATATAGTACATTTCAAAATCAAAATATATTCTAGTTGTTAGTATATTCTAGAAATATTGTACAGTATATTCTAGACGGGTATATTCTAGAGATATTCAGTCTCGAAACATGTATAAATACTTGTAACCTCCTTGGTCCTTTTCAGGGGATTCAACACCATTCATTGACACATCAATCTAGTATTCTCATTTCGTCCCATCTTGTCTCCTTGATCTTTATCTTTGTCTTCATGCTTTTGTGTCGTTCCACACTATTAGCCCCATCATCCATGCTTCGTCCAAGTCCACGGTTGTGTGTTCGTGATAGTTTGAATCCCTTCCAACTAGAAGTATTGCCCTTCTTCGTTAATACCTTTGCTTCTATAGTTACCATCATCACCGTCCTTGCTTCCAGAGTTACCGTCATCACCATCCTAGTCTTCAACATCATCTTTTTTAGCACCTCTTCGCCCAACTTTCATCGTAATCAACACAACTTTGCATGGTCTTTCATTATCATCATTGTTCCACCCTCTTCATTATCATTGTCATCATCTATCTATAGGTATCATTTTGCATCACGATTTTGGCGAGGATTGATTTCGATCGCTCGCGTTCACAGTTGCGATGGGGGTTACAACCGCTCATTTTCCTGGTGGGGATCGAATCATTGCTCGTTTGCACTCCATTTTCATTTCGGTTCAAGTTTCACTCCACTTTCCTTTGGCGAGGATCAATTTTGATCACTCAGCTTCACAGTTCCGGTGGGGGTCACAACCACTCACTTTCTTGGTGGGGATTGAATCGTTTCTCGCTTGCACTCCATTTTCATTTTGGTTCACATTTCACTCCACTTTCCTTTGACGAGGATTGATTTCGGTCACTCACCTTCACAGTTCCGGTGGGGGTCACAACCACTCACTTTCCTGGTGGGGATCGCATCGATTTCTTGTTAACGCTACCGTTTGTGCCATGTTTTGGGTCAACCTCAACTATTTACCCTCTCATGATAGAAGACGTCGAGTCGACCGCTTCACTTGCACTCCTTCATCCGTTGTTGTACCAGTTCCCAGTGAGGACAACACATGGTTGCTCACATTCCAATTCCTGGTGAGGGCCACACATGATCGCTCACACCCGTTCGTGTTCCAGTTCTCGGTGAGGATCGCATGGTCACTCACACTCGTTCGTATTCTAGTTCTCAATGAGGACCACTTGGTCGCTCACTCTCATTCATGTTCTAGTTCCTAGTGAGGACCTCACATGGTCACTTAGCCCGTCAACCATCAGTGTTCGTTCATGTCTTTGTGAGGACTACACATGGTCACTCACGTCCATCTGTGTTCCAGTCTTCGGTGAGGACAACACATGGTCGCTCACATCTGTTCGGGTTCCAGTTCTCGGTGAGGACCACACGTGGTTGCTCACGTCCATTGGTATTCATGTCTCTGGTGAGGACCGCACATGATTGCTCACACCCATTGGTGTTCTAGTTCCCAGTGAGGACTACACATGGTCGCTCACATCCGTTGGTATTCGTGTCTCTGGTGAGGACTGCACATCGCTCACGCTTGTCGGTGCTCCAAGTCTTATTCGTCCCTACACCATGCTTTCGAAAAGGCAACCGTAAAAGAGAAGATAATATCACGACATGGTGACATCAAATCCATAGTTGGTAACGATTGAACCTATAACGTCATATCAACAAGATGTCATGCTCAACCATTTTGATATGAGCATGCATTTGTATATAATAGTTTAGCATATCGTACATTTCAGGATGAGAATATTCTAGTCGTTAGTATATTCTAGAAACATTGTATTGTATATTCTAGACGAGTATATTCTAGAGATATTTCTCGACTATGTTCTACAGATATTCGATCTAGGAACATGTATAAATACTTGTAACCTCCTTGGTCCCTTTCAGAGGATTCAACACCAGTCATTGACACATCAATCTAGTATTCTTGTTTTGCCCCATCTTGTCTCCCTGAACTTTATCTTTGTCTTCATGCTTTTGTGTCGTTCCACACTATTAGCCCCATCATCCGTGCTTCGTCTGAGTTCACGGTTGGTGTGTTCGTGACACCCTTCACAATCCAAATACCTTAGTCTACTATGCCATGTGCCAGTCCCAAGTCTCTTACTTGTCCCTTTCTCCTGGAATGTCACCTTGGGAACATCAAAAGAAACAACACATTTTATACTCTAAGTAGATAATTTATTCAAGTAGATATTTCATTAGGGCACATTCCACTCGTTGAGTTCCTTGATAGCTTATTTGGAATAGTGAACTACTCGCTTGTGGCACTTTTTTTCAATGATTTTGTTTTTGCCTGCATCCTCTTCTCCTCCTCGTACAAGACTTTCTATAACTAGTTTCTCACTTACGCGTTGTGCTCAAGCTTATGCACATGTAAGTGATGTGAATGAAGTCGAGAATTTATGTCCACATTGAGAAAGAATGGTTAGAAGGAAATCCATTGATAACCAGTATCTTGATAGATATCTATGCATGCCAAATGTATTACAATTACAAAAGCAAATATGCAATATTTCGAAGATTACATGTATGGTATATTGTGGAACACTATGATACGCGCAAATGAGTTTCATCTCAACAAAGAATGCTTGGAATATCTTGGAGTTGATGCAAAGAGACTATCAAAAGAGAATATAAGGTTTCCGTGGATACATAGCCAAATTGTCATTCTTTAAGTGCAAATAAACATTTAGAAACCGTTATGGTCATGATTTTAAGTGGGTACCTAGGCCAAATTATCACACTTAAGTGTGAGTGAAAATTTAGAGACTTCTGGTCATTGTTAATCATGGACTGGACTAGCCACTAACACAGGTTGTCCTTCCGGATCACTTCACCAAAGGGGTGGTTACGGGGCGACACAGATATCACTTTATCCGACTAGTTCCGGATCTGTTCCGAATTAACAACTCATACATATTGATAACACACGTAAGATATGACAGTAAGCACAGAACGGAAAGTAAGTAGATACACAATAATCTTAAAGCCAACTTTACTTATATTAATTCTGTCCCTTAATACATCGTTCTTCGGGTCCTTTTATAGGCATCCGGTTTTGTTTACAAAACGGTGCCATATCGGCAACCGGTTACGAATTTGTCCGGATCCGGATCGGTGCAACTCTTCCACATCCGTTCGTTCCTATTTTAATTCTAGCTAATTAATAACTAATACTAATAACTTGGATTCCGCTTCTAACTTGTCCCCCACTTGTCTTTCATACTCCGGCCACCAGCCAATTATCATAATTTTAAGATAGTAGACTCTAGCAAAGTGTTGTGAGATCTGAGGTGATGGACTCAAGGTTATTTTTATATACATGACATTCTCGTGAAGTCTTATTTAGGGATCACTTTTCTTTCTTTGAAGATTTTTTTTAAATAAAAGATTCACCTTGGTATTAATTGAAAGATGTTGAAAGGCTACAAAGAACTCATACCTTCATCAACTAAATTTATACATCTAAATTCGGGGTCCTTCCAAGACAAGGGGCGGAAAAAGCCATCTTGGTATCTCCACTTTATTCTCTCCCCAAAAGAGATGAAGATATCTGCCTTTTTCCACATTTCTCTAAAATGTTGTTGCTCATGAAACACGACATTAGGCTCGCCAGTTATTTCCTCATATAGACCTCTTAGAGTATGCAGAGCATCAATGATATCTCCTTGTCGAACTCAACCACATTCTGGTTGACTTTCTGAAATACATTTACATATTGCCTTCCACAATACCCAAACTACTAAAGAAGATATCGTAGACAAAACCTTGGCCCTCTACCAAAAAACAAATTGTTGTAGTATAAGAGACATCCAATGCATGTTTTCCATCTGAGAGGAGAAGAAAGTCAACAAACTCCTTTTCATAATTTTGTATTTCTTCAACCGGCCTTCCCCATCTCACAAAACCCCATGTGTACACCTATTTAACACAAACAAGATACAAAATTCTCAGCATTCTTTTTCAAACTACTCTAACAATAGGACATACATATAAGACATGATGAACCAATTCAATGGGAAAACCACAACTATCACAATTTAAATCATGGCAATGCCCACATCCATGACTTCACAGGAATCCCATAATGTACCAACAACCATCTAAATGATACAACTTTTTTAGGAATTTGCATGGCCCATAGCCATTAAACCAATAAACGCCCAACCAAGAGTCTTGTACATTACCCAATCTCCAAATTTTATAAGTTTCTCGCACAACAGCCAAACCCCTCCTTAGCAATTCTATACTATTTTTTATAGAGAACTGAAAAAAAGGGATTTGTTTACCTATTATTCCTTGCACTGATATGATTGGCCATCTCCACTCACCTGGATCCCACAGAAGATGATCTATGGACTTATTCTCATAAACCCACAATTCAAATAAACTATTTATGTCATTTGGATGTGGATTCAACATCCACCCTTTTCTGTTCTTCCACAATATACGAATAGGCAACATACTCCCTTGAGTTACAACATCGTCTTCCATAAAGATAGAATGAAACCATCTAGAAGGCAAAACATCGAAATAAAGACATTCATGAGAGTTTTTATAACCCCTGACCCCTAACAAGACATGTAAGGATGAAACATACCATACCAAAATAGACGAATTTGAGAAGGCTGAAAGGAAGACATCATAAACACTCTATCCATCTCAACATACATAATATTCCCTCACCAAATTGTTCTACAAACATGGTTATTGTTGTCTACCATCGAAGAATAAAAGGTCATCCTTACTGGCCCAGCTTCTCCTCTATCAAAATCAACCCACTTCTATCTAGTTCTCTTCCCTAACATTACCCTCTCCTCTGTAACGAATCTTCGAAGATATTTTTGTGTTAAGGCTTCCAAGTAATGATTTACATTTATATTGAGACAAATATAATGAGGATTTTCAAGTATCTGACATCTATTAAGGAAAACAATTCCATGCCCAATTCCAATGACCCATCAAGAAATATATTGATTTCAATATCATTCAAGAACGGCTCTCGCTCGGATGTGGAAGTACTTATGATGCCTTAAGTGTGTTTTTTATTCAATGGATTAAACTATCATTGTCCATTGGAATGCATTGATTGCATTCTATGTTCGATGAGGTGAGCACAAACAATAAAACTTGAAAAAATACCACAAAAGCCTGATGTTAAGTTCAGCTTGATGTGTAAACTATCACAACTCCTAGTTCTTCGGTAGATGCTTTCACATTCAAACTCTAGATGTATATATCAATTTATCTTGATCACATGATTTTCCTTGAAAATGTTCACCCACCCATGATACCAATCTTGTCAAGCACAGATCTTGATCAACATTGGCCTCCCTTGAATAATCAAATAAGCTCATAGTAGCTCATCCATCTTAATCCTAAGATAACAAGCCCAACTTCCTAAATAGTTAACCACTGTTATTTATGCATTCGAATAGATGCACAAATCCATATGAAATCATACAAACCTGAACTCAATCCAACCCACAAAACTATCATCAGCCTTCATCCTTCACCAAAAACCAGGAGTATGCCATATCAATGTTCTCAATCTTAATCACATATTTGGTAGTATGGTTTTAAAGCACCCACAACAACCAATGGGCCTCTTTTCATTACTGGAGATATGTGTGCCATTGTTTGTTGATGACCAAACATCACCATTTCTTAAAATGGCATATTCATTGCCATTGATGCACATAAGATCTTCAAAAAAGATCATAAGATTCTTCTCCTTGACCCAACACATAATCCCCGTACGCAATTTCTTCTTTCTTTCTCTCCATCTCTTGTTTAACTGGTGCATTGACTTTCTTCGTTGTTTCATAACCTATTTTATCCTTAGTTCTATAAAGATGTCTCTCCTCTACATTCTCATCAACTCAATGTATCTTTCTTTAGCAGAACAATATCTATTCCAATCCATGCCATTATACACAAATAATTAATACCATTATCACAATGGCAATGACCTCTCTTTTTGGAAAGGGGTATCATATCCAAACAACTCCAACATTGTTCTTATATTAATCTTCCAAAGAACCATGACCCGCATTGATGAACCTCCTTTCTTCTAGAAACATTTCACAGGAAAATGTAGTTCATTCGGCTTCTCTTCTAACACATGCATCTGATGGCACACATCTCCTAATGGATCACTTTTTGCAATAACTTTCTACGCCACAATATTCATGCCTTAAGAAAAAACCAGCTATTACTTGTGAACCACTAGAAAAGAGAAAATATATATTGTTCTTTTGTTGCAAAGAATTTCCATATAGGATTGCCTTTGTTAGTTCATTCTGATTCCGTCAGATTGGTTGCAACCACTCACCTCGCCATTATTCTGGGGTTGCTCAAAAATGCCCCACATGAGCTAATTAATTGACAGCTCAAAGACCCACATGAAAACCGATTGAAAATGTGAAATGTGCGCATTTAGCATGCCTCCAGATTTGGTGACCCAACACTTCCAGGATTGGACATTAGGCATGGGCTGCACCAAAATTGAGAAGATCTTGCCAATCACTTGGAGCAATCCATTCATCAACATGTGTGGCATCCATTCTTTGGTTTATGGATATCACTTTGTATTCATTTATTCATATCGCACATTCATCAACATGTTTTAGTAT
Source organism: Azolla caroliniana (assembly GCF_043228905.1). Taxonomy (NCBI): domain Eukaryota; kingdom Viridiplantae; phylum Streptophyta; class Polypodiopsida; order Salviniales; family Salviniaceae; genus Azolla; species Azolla caroliniana. Next base: position 6,344,365 of record NW_028230447.1, read on the forward strand.
GTCCTCTATTTTCTCTGTGTTGCCCAATTCTGTTTCTCCGAATTTTGTGTTGCTGTGACCCAAATCATCTGTGCCCTTCGGTAACACTCATAAGAGGAGCACATGAACTCAAGTGTTTTTCTTTTCTTAACATCTGTATTCTCATATGACCATATTCGATAGCAACAAAACCGCCGCGGTGTTCTCCCGTTCTAATTCTAGAACATACTCCGCAGCACAGGTAGCTAGATTGACATTGTTACAGAATTTACATGCAGAAAGTAATGACATCCATATATCAACATTCGGTTCACACTGTATGTTTTCAACTACATATAGAGCCACATCTAACTGCCCCGCACGGCTGATAAGATCAACAAGACAGCCATATGACTCAATTGATGGGGTTATGCCATTATCCCTCATACACATGAAATAACTACAGCCTTCCAAAACTAGGCCAATATAATTACATGCACATATAATAGAAATATACGTTATATGATCGAGCTTACCACCTCTTGAATGCATTCTATGGAAAACCGCTGAAGCCTCATTAAAAAACCCATGTTGAGCATATCCAGCAATCATCACATTGCAAGAGACCATATCTTGGTCCATCAAATTCTCAAACAAGTTGGATGCATCCATTATACTACCACATTTGGCATACATGTCAAGCAGTGTACTTCTCACAAAAGCATCACATCCATATAAGGTTTCCCTTACAATGACATGTATTTGCTTACCATAGTCAATAGTTACTAGATCGGAGCACACCTTGAGGACAGTGATAAATGTGACCTCGTTCGGTTCCACACCCTCTTGTAGCATCTCGAGAAAAGAATCATAAACCTCTTGGCCATGCCCATGTTGGGAATACCCTGTGATAAGGGCATTCCAAGAGACGATATCTCTTTCGCATAGTTCCCTGAAAACGTCCAGAGACATATCCATTCGGCCGCATTTTGCATACATGTCAATGAGAGCATTCCCAAGAAATATGTCAGAGCTGAAACCAGCTTTATCAATGAAAGCATGGATTTCCCTACCGATGTCATATTTTCCTGAGTTAGTACAGGCTTTGAGGATGCTCAAAAATGTGACTTTATCAGGGGCAATACCCTTGCATTTCATTTGCTCAAAAATATCCAAAGCTCCTTCGATGTGTTTATGCTGAGCATAACCCGCAATCATCGCATTCCATGTCACCAAATCATGTTTTTCTAATCTCTTAAACATTGTGCATGCATCGTGTAAACTATTGCATTTTGCATACATGTCAAGTATAGTATTTCCCACCTCAATGTTAAGATGAACCCCACTTTCGATTACAAGGTTATGAACACATTTCCCTCGCTCTCCATCGCCAAGAAATGCACAAGCCTTGAGAACACATGTAAAGGTCGCTTCGTCTGCTTTCACACCTTCAACAACCATCATCCTTGTAAAGAGTTTGAATGCCTGCTCTGCACACTCGTGTTTTACAAACACTGAAACCATCGAGTTCCAACACACCACGTCTTTATGAGGTATCTTGTTAAAGACATTGTATGCATTCTCTAGCTCTCCACATCGTCCATAAAAGTCAATGAGTGTGCTTGCTGCAAACCTATCTAACTCCATCCCACATATGTACACATATTTGTGAATTTCCATGCCTTCTTTTAGAGCTTCTATACTAGTACAAGCTTTCAATGCTGTGGCAACAGTGATACTATCAGGTTTTACCCTCTCCACCACCATTTTCTTTAGCATTATCAATGCTCGTTCAAAATGCCCATGCTGCACATAACCCGAGAGCATAGTATTCCATGTGACGATCTCTGGATTAGGAACTCTATCAAAAACCTCTTGAGCTTCGAGTAAAGCTCCATATTTGCAGTACAAATTTATGAGACTGTTGAAGAAACATAGGTTTAGTTCAACTCCACAATGCAAGGCCCACACGTGAATATGCTGGCATTGGTTAAGGCCCGCAGCGCCACACGCCTGGAGGATGCAAAAAAAAGTGAACCCATTACACATTACACCCTCTTGTTGCATAAGCTTTAAAAGCTCAAACGCTTTCCAATGATCACTAAAGTCAGCATATCCTGATATCATGAGGTTCCATACAACAATGTCTCGGTTCGGCATGTGAAGGAAAGCATGGAAGGCATCATCAAGGCTTCCACATTTGCTATACATGTCTAGAAGGCTACTATTCACAAGTACGTTCAATTCAAATCCATACATGATAATGCAAGCATGGACATTCGTCCCTTGCCGTAGAGTTCTAAGGCCACCACATGCCTTCAAAACACTTAGAAAGCATATTTCATCGGGTCTGATACCATTCGTTTCCATTGTGACAAACAATAATAAAGCGTCTTCAGAAGCTTTATGTTTTGCATATGCTTCAATCATGATAGTCCAGGAGAACACATCTCGATGTGGCATGGAATCAAACATCTTCCGAGCATCGGATAAGCATCCACATTTCCCATATAGATTTACAAGGGCATTCCACAATATGTTATTTGGTTCAAAATCATGCCTGGCAATGTGATCATGGACGTACATTCCTTTGACAAATTCCTTAAGGCTAATGCATAGTTGTATAAGCCTGACATAAATGTAGTCGTTTCTGGTCAAATGTGTTGTATCGAGTGAATCCAACATGTGCAATGCATCGTCGAGCATTCCTTGTTTTATGAGAAGTTTAAGATGTCTATTCTCATGAATCTGGGATGTTCCAGAGATCGAGGCGGCAGAAGAACAATAGGCTCTCCATAAGTGTTTCTTCTCTCTCATGAACACTCAGCAAAAACATACATATGTATAAACATATAGACAAACTCTGTCAAATTTGTTAAAGGGAAAAAAAAAAGGATGTGATTTCATACCTTAGGGTTAAGAGATTGATGGGTCTACAAGTTTTGATCTTCCCTGTCGACATAAACGAGAGAGATGATACAGACCTTTGCTCTGTTTGGCCATGAAAGAACCTTCTATGAAGGAATTCCACTGATATGCTGAGGATTTAAGCCACATTTGGGGGAGATAAATATAGTTAGGGGTAGTTGGGGAGATAGTGATAAATTTAGGGGTACTTGGAGAAATAGTGATAAACGATTTAGGAATTCCACTTATATATGTTGAGGATACATATAACCCAATGCTAACAATCGGCAACGGTTCGGTTCGGTTCGGTTCGAGAGGGTTCAAACTGAACCGTTTAACATTTTTTTAACCTGAACCGAACCACGAAACCGTTAAACAATTTTCAAACCGTAAAAACCGCGGTTTTGTGGTTCGGTTTCGGTTTTCAACATAGGTCAAAAAAATTATTTTTTATTTTTTATAAAACCTCGTTAAACCGTTTAAACCGCGGCTTCTGGCTGTTAAAACCAAACCGAACCGTTTGAAAAAACCTAAACCTAAACCGAACCGTTGAGCCGTTGAGCCGCGGTTTCACGGTTCCGTTGCCGATTGTTATAAGCCACAAAGGAAGGGCATTTAGGGGAGATAAATATACTTAGGGTTACTTGGAGAAATAGTGATAAACGATGCAGGAATTCCACTTATATATGTTCACATACATATAAACCTCAAAGGAAGAGCATTTAAGGGAGATAAATATACTTAGGGGTACTTGGAGAAATAGTGATAAACGATGCAAGAATTCCACTGATATTGTGGAGGATATAGGCCATCAGAGTATTTGGGGGAGATAAATATACTTTGGGGGTACTTTGGGGAAATAGTGATAAAATTAGGGGTACTTGGAGAAATAGTGATAAATGTAGGGGTGTAATTCAAGTGTTTTTTCCCTTGTAAATTAAGGTGTGGGTGGAGAGATGCTTTAAGAAAGCTTCTATTGTCTGGGTTTTGAACTGGGGTCGCTATGGTGAAATCATTTAGTTCTTAGGATTGGATATGTGTGCTCCCGAACCTCATGTCTATATATCCCTCTCTGTCCTGTCTTGTTGCTCAATAGACTCTACAGTCTTGGAAGGGGTAACATATGTGTTAGTAGTTCCTTCGGTTGCAATCCACGAAGGCTCTAGTTTCATCTCCTTCGCCTCTTTTGTTTTTGTTACGTCCTTCACATCAACTTGCTTTACATGTACAACATTAATTGCAAAATACCCAAATGTATATAGAGCATATATATATATATATATAATAAGATGCGTGAATATGCTTAAAGTAGCTCTAGGCCCAAAACTAGAATGACAAAATTCATTGGTCAGACAATCAACAAATATGTAATTAAAGCTAAGCACAAGATAGTGATCCACCAGAATGTATATTAAAATCACCATAGGGCACACAATAATGAGAATCAAGTGTGAGAACAACAACAATGATTCAACAACATAAATAATTTGTTCTTCCCTTAATCATGTAACTATGTATTACATTACATATATTTGCCTAACTCTAGAGTTTAGTCTCATGTCATTGTTTAGGTGTTCGCTATGTATTACATTACATATATTGAGTTGGCGTAATCAATTGTTAAGATGTGTTTGTGAGTAATTGTATATTATAGTCATTTAAGTTGGTATCCTCCTTATCATGGGGTTTGGTCAAGTGCATGACATTTGTAACATGTAGTAGCCTTGCCCTCCTCTTGAATGATGGATAAAAAGCAAGGAAGACCGTCTTTGATGGCATCATGCTAATAAATAACCTTCCAAGTGGAATCTAATATACTAGTGTCCGATAACGATTCTTTTTTTGGGCAAAACTTCAGGATGACTGTAGAAGGCGAGAGTCATGCATGTGGTGGCTTCCGGCCCGCTTTCCTAATGTGCCGCACGCGTGCGCAGGTCCCTTCCTCGGACCCGAAATTTCGGCCACCATGATCTACCGGTGAGAAGGGGGGCCTTAGGAGTTGGCAACAGCTCGGCTCAAGCCTAAGCCAAACCGTCCAAACGGTTTGACAGTTGCGGTTCAGCTCGGTTCATGTTTGAGCTTTCCCAAAATGGTTCGAGCTAGGTTTAGGAAGGCTCAAGCCAAACTGGTTAAGGCTTAACTGGTTTAGGAAGAAGAGTATCCTAAACTAGTTTGGCATAACCGGTTTAGGAAGGGGTTCGGTTCGAGTTTGAAAACTTCCAAACCAGTTAAGGCTTAATCGGTGTTCGGTTTGGACAAGGCAAAACCGGTTAAGCCGAAGCCGGAACCGTTGCCGATTCGTAGCCCCGGCCTATCGCAAGAAATCAAGCAAAAGAGTCTCATTTCAGCTGTTGTTGGGAGCAGAGCAGATTATAGGAGTAAAATTGCTTAGACTACAAATTTACTTGATCAGTATTATGTATATATATATATGCTTGTGTGGTTTTGGACAAAGATTTGTTCTTGGAGCTTCAATAAATTTAAATAAAAATTTAATCATTTATTTATTAATTTATTTATTGATATTTCTTTTTTCTTCTGATAGACTTGAGGGGCAGGGGCAGAGGCAGAGGCAGAGACAGAGACAGAGAAATCATGGAAGCTATCATCCATCAGAGCTTAACTTCTTCTGCATCCACCTTCTTCTCCTTCCCTCACCCCCACCCCCACCCCCACCACAGATTCCTGCTTCAGAACCCTTCTTCTTCTTCTTCTTCTTCTTCTGATGTCTGCCTCAAGTCCAAGGGAGCAGTGGGAAGAATCGTTGCCGTGAAAGCAGGCCCCTCGGAGAGAACACAGTATTTCTCAGGGATCAGACCCCTGCATCTCACCACTTCACGAAGATTCCATGCCACTCAGGTCTCTCTACTCATCCTTTCCATTCATTCTTTGAAGAATTAAAATTTTGCCATTTCTTTTAATTTTATTTTCTATTTTCCCTTTCTTTTCCATTCATATATATATCTATATATATTGTTTTCTTTTTTCTTTTTTCTCTCTTTTTTTCCCATGTACATTAACATATATATATATATATATATATATATATATATATATATGTACATTAACATATATATATATACATATGTGGAAAATTATTTGTTTATTTATTTCTTTTACATACACACACACACACACATACACACATTTATTTATTTTCTATTTTTCCTTTCTTTTCCATCCATCCATATATATATATACATATATAGTTTTATTTTTATTAATTTTTTTCAATTTTCTTCACAGGTACATTAACATATATATGTGGAAAATTATTTGTTTATTTATTTATTTTACATACACATACACATACGCACACACATATATTTGTTTATTTTTTTATTTTATTTTCTATTTTTCCTTTCTTTTCCATATATATATATATAGTTTTATTTTTAGTATTTTTTCCTTTTTTCTTCACATGTACATTAACATATGTATGTGGAAAATTATTTGTTTATTTATTTAGTTATTTTACATACACACACACACACACATTTATATGTGTGTGTGTGTGTATTTCAATACATACATACATACCTGTGAGTGATCTCATTTTCCACCAATTAAGCATTGGAGTGGTGAATCTTGAGAGAAAACAAGAAGGAAAACAGAAGAAGAAGAAGAAACCTGATGCTTGTGGGTTGTATGTTCCGAAAGGGCCACAATTCGATTTCCAAACCTCTCCGATCGGCTTGATTTCTTGTTCATGTTTTTCATGTGTTTTGGGTTTTTTCCCCGCAGGTCCATGCTGCGAAGCAAACATTTTCGAGCTTCGATGATTTGCTCAAAAACACCCAAACTGCATTGTTGGTGGACTTCTATGCCACATGGTAATCATTGCCTTAATCCTATGGTTAAGCATTCTGTTCTATATATATATATATATATAGGTTACGGACTTCTTTTTCCCTCCTCTTGTAACATTTCCTGTCTTCTCATTTGCATAAGAACATAATCAGGGTTTTTTCTCGTTCAATTGTTATGTGCTCATTAATATAGTCATTTCCTTGATTTGGCCCTCGAGCTTTTGTGCTTGTGTTATACTTGTCTCATCACAGTGAATGACCTATTGTGGGTTCCATAAAACCACTATACATAAGGTATTCATATGTATTTGTTCATATATTCATATGTATGTGTATATATATATATATATATATATATATATGTACAGATGTTTAGGGTTTAGGGTTTAGGGTTTTAGTGTTTATTGTATGTTTGTGTAACACCATCATACCTAAATATAGCAAATGTTATCGTATGTGCAGGTGTGGACCCTGTCAATTCATGGTTCCTGTCCTTAATGATGTTGGTAAAGAATTGAAAGATAAACTTCGCATCGTAAGTATATGCTCTTACTCTCCAAATTTTGCTCTCGCATCGCTATTTTCTTTTAACAGGAGAAATGAATAATGTGTATATATATATATATATGGTTATAGGTGAAGATTGATACAGAGAAGTACCCGAACATTGCAAGCCGATATGGTGTACAAGCATTACCAACGTTAATGCTCTTCAAAAATGGCGAACCCATCGATCGACTAGTAAGCACATACAAACCCTAATTATGCTGGCACACACACCCAATCCATTGTCATTAATCATAATCATAGCACAGATCTGGTTGTCGTTATTGTATTATAATCAATCGGTTTTGTCACTTATCTTATGGATGAAGGCTCATATATGGTAACTTTATTGTTTTGGTATTCTGTAAAACATTATAGGAAGGAGCTATGTCAGCTCAGGATCTTGTAAAGCGGATTGAGGCAGTGCTCTCTGCATCAAAAGCTTAAATCGGAAGAGTAGCTTTTTTGTGTGTGCTAAGCCTGAGAAATTTATTGGTTGTAAAAGACAATATACCTATGTTTTATATGCATTTGGATAGGGGGTGCCGAATTTTGCATTTGCTGAAATTCTGGGGAAAATGCAGACTTTTGTAACAATATTTCTTTCGTATAATTCCTGCTTGAGGAAGAAGAGACTGAGATCATTCATCTAAATGGAATGGGAAGATGTGACGATAAAGAGATTATATTGGAAAAGAGAGAGCCTGAATTATATTGAATTTGTTGGTTTGAATTGTTTAGATGAACTGTCATTGATCTTAAAACAAATGGATTTACGAATGCTTTACAACATTTGGCATTGCTCCGCCTCTAATTATCATTTTTTGTGCAATAAAGTAAATTGGAACAAGGATGTCAACAATTGACCATCATGTGAAACCACGAGATTTTGGGGTTACTTAACTTTGTTTCAATCCAAAAAAAGTAAAAACAAATTATTAAGGAGAACTTATGCGAGAATATATGAAGGCCATATGAGATGTATATCTATCGTGGTGACAACGTAATAAGTCACTTGGAAGATGTTAGGATACACTCATCTCCTCTTTTGTAAAAACATTTTATTCAATGCGAAACACTTGAAAAGTGAAATTTTGTGTGACCAACACTTGAAATCAAATCCCATGGTGGTATGTGAGGGCTAAAAAAGTTTGATTCTCTCATTAGCTTATATAGCAAAACCTTTGGCATATGTCTAGATCAACATTCATGATTGAGGTTCATGGAGAAAATGGCTTTTACCATGTCAACATCCATCCCCATAAAGGGATCATCACAATTGTCATTACCCATTAAAACTTTGATTCCTTATTACATGTTTCTAAAGGGATCATCACAATTGTCACTACCCATCAAAACTCTAATTCCTTATTACATGTTTCTTATTTCTTACCCTAGGAGCTCAAGCTTTCTTCATCCATGTCATGTTAACAAACTAATACTATGAGCTAGACATTGGATAGTTCCAACCACATAACATGATACAGTCAATGCACAATATACATGTCACACTTTGTGAAGTCTAATTGGGAGTTCAGAATAAAACAATTCTCGTTAGCATTATTAGGACAAAAGCTCTTTTATAAGGGGAGCAATTGTAAAAGGTGATGATTGTTACAGATGTGCTTAAGTAGTAATCTAGAAATGCCAAAAGAGGTCAATTTGTAGCCATAGAACATTTTAGTGGAGAGACGCCTTGCCTTATAAAGGTTTCCTTGTACAATGTTACTACCTACATGAAAGGTGAAGAACCCATATACAAGTGTTATGTATTTGAGTTGGTAGGATGGAGCTTTGAGATCTGTGGCCTTATAAAAGGTCTACTTGTGCAATGTAACCCTACATGAAACAAACCGCTCGAACGTAACAAAGCACTTCTCAACTTTTTCTAAACACACATTTGTATCTTGTAGTGGACTAGACATCAAAGGAGGTACACAAAACACGCACGAGACATGAGTACACATGCACGATGGCAGGGTCCATTACGTAAGTCAGAGGATGGCAGGGCAAGATCCACCCCACCATAAGTCAAAGGGCAAGCAGTAGCAGAGGTGTTGCTACTATTACTACATATTAGTAGCTCTAATCAGTAGTAATTAGTACTAGTTAGTAGTAGTACTACTAATACTACTAATTAGCAGTTCTAATTAGTAGCAATTAGTAGTAGAACTACTAATTAGCAGTAATTAGTACTAGTAGTAGTACAAAGGAAAAAAACAAAAGAATACTTGCTAGTAGCTACTACTATATTTAGTAGAGAGAGAGACAGAGAGAGAGAGAGAGAGAGAGAGAGAGAGAGACCATAGCCAGGAAATATAGCCGTTATAAGGGCTCTGAGATTTGAATATATCTCTCTGCCTCTCCACCTTTCTTCTCTGTCTCTCACCCTACACTAGTAATCTCTGCTTTTGTATTCGCTCCTTCCTTTCAAAGATGTATCAAACCAGAGTAATGTTTCAGATCTAATCTCTCTCTCTCACTCACTCTCCTCTGGTTTTTTCTTTTTCTTTTTCTTCATCTTCCTTTGGAAGTTTATGCGAGTTTTTTTAATCCTCTTGTTCTTCCTCTTTCAGCATCAAACTGCGCTGCACCAAGATGAGAACATCAAGAATGGCAGAGATAGCAAAGCAACAACAAGAGGTAGGTGTTTGCCTTTGCTTTTCTCATCCGATTACATAAAATGAATTGTTTTTCTTTCAGATCAATGTAGATGTTTTGTTCTATATCAATGTAGATGTTTTGTTCTATATCAATGTAGATGTTTTGTTCTATATCAATGTAGATGTTTTGTTCTATATCAATGTAGATGTTCTGTTCTATATCAATGTAGATGTTCTGTTCTATATCAATGTAGCGGGTTTCCATATCTTATTCATGCTTCAAAAAACACAAAACATGCTGTAAATCTGCATTCTAATGCAATTGTGACAAATATATGCACTCTTCTTGATGTCATCAAACGCAAAGAAACATACTCAAAAGGCTTCATATGTATGTATACATAAGAAAAGCATACTATATAAGGTATATCTATCTATTGATCCATCCATCTATCTATGTACAGACACACATGAGTACATACATATAAATGCAGTACATGAATATGTAGTTATATATATACATATAAGAGATGTATTGGCTTCATAGTTGCAAATGGGAAAGTTGTGGGCGCGAACAATCGTCGCGCACTTGGTGACATCGGGAACGTTGTACACGCAGGCCCTGGACGACAAAACAAAGAGATAGAGTGAGATTATAATGTAGAGTTAATTGTGATTCATCCGTCAGGGTTTATACAGCTTAAATCTAAACCTTTTTTGTGTCTTTGTATTAATTCTAGGGGAGAATCAAAGAAGACCTTGCAACCTCCTGTGGGAAGGCCAATCACAAGGTAAATTAATGTTAAAAAACATATAGTCTTCACGCATATATACTATATACTATGTAATATATGCTATATGCGTATCTGCATATCTGCTATTTGCTATATACATATGAGACAGTAATGGTAAATACTCAGACAAAACCATTTCAAACAATGTGTTAATTCAAATTCACTTCTTCAAACAGAAGCTTTGGAGCACAACTAGCGAACAAGAAATCTCTTGCTGATGCTTCAATTGCCATTCAGGTATTTTTCTTGTGTTCCCCATATTATGTGGATTTTCTATGCTCATAAGATCTGGAATTTTTGGGGCATAATCTCATGCACATACTGGGATTGATGAATCAATCAATTATGTCAAAACTCCTCACAATGAAATCATCATCATCATCATTGACACTAATATGAAGTTCATTTTTAAGAAGCCAGCTTCTTTTGTATTTTGTTCAGCCTTCCAAGGAGCAAATTAAGGCAGATAATGTTCCAGGGAAAAATAGTAAAACTGCTCCAAAAGAGAGGAAAGGTCGTACACTCACATCGACTCTCACTGCCCGGAGTGAGGTAAAAAAGAATCTTGTTTCCTTCTATGGAAAGTTACATCCATTTTCATTGTTTCACTAATTTAGCAAGGCCCACATCCATCTTGTTTCTCGTGTTAAGAATTCTAATTATTCATCCATTCTGTCTTGTAAAACCATACCCACGTTTCTTGTGTTATATAATTCTAAGCATACATCAATTCAGTCTCTATGTGGGGAGAAGAAAGAACAATTGCCTGATATCGATGCTGAAGATGTGGGAAACCAATTAGCTGTTGTCGATTTTGTCGAAGACATTTACACTTTCTATCGCAAAACTGAGGTAAACAATAATCAACGAGACCCATCTATCATCAGTGTAACCAAATTATTTGTTCTCTCTCTATATGTGCATATGATTGGTTTTTTGTGCAAAAAGGCTCAAAGTTGCGTCCCACCTGACTACATGTCAAGGCAAACCAACATCAACCATAATATGAGAGCTATCCTTGTGGATTGGTTAATTGAGGTAATAAATTGTTTTCAATATATATTAGTGTAATAGATCTATATATAATGTATTTATTTTGATTTTCCCCATTGCTGTGGATGCATGACCATCTCATGTTTTTTATTGGATTCTTCCTATCATTCTTAGGTTCACTTGAAGTTCAAGTTGATGCCTGAGACATTGTTCTTGACCACAAACATAATTGATCGGTACTTGGCGATTCAAAGTGTTGAACGAAAACGGTTACAATTGGTTGGTATGACAGCCCTACTCATTGCATCGAAATATGAAGAGATATGGGCACCTGAGGTATAATACTTCAATATATGTTTTGTATATATGTACCACTCACATCTCCATTATCATGGGCACCGTCTTTACATTGACCTCTTTATTTATGCAAGGTCAATGATTTCGTATACATCTCGGATAATGAGTACACACGGGAGCAAATACTTGATATGGTAAACCCTAAACCTTTTAGTTAGAGAGGTTTCTTGCTGCATATTAGCTATAAAGGAACCCTAACCTCTTGATTTTTTAACAGGAGAAGACAATGCTAAACATATTGAGGTTCAATCTTTGTGTTCCAACACCTTACGTGTTTGTTGTGAGGTTCCTGAAAGCTGCTAAATCAGATCAAAAGGTAAGAACAGGTAGTCATATACACCCATATGCATACACATTTACATTTATATATACCAACATTAGTGCACATGTTACATGTCAATCCTACATATATGCATACATGCATTTATCAATCCTACATATATAAACTTATATATTGGCGATCTTTTTTTGTGTGGTTGCAGTTAGAGATGTTGTCATTCTACTATGCAGAGTTATGCCTTGTGTCCTATGAGATGGTCAAGTTCTGTCCATCATTGCTAGCTGCTTCAGCTGTCTACACTGCCCAAAACATGTTGAAATCTGAAGAACGACAGTATAACTGGAGCAAGCTTCTCAAGCATCATTCAGGCTATACAGAATCACAACTTATGTAAGTTTCCATTTTATTTTTTTGCTTCTTTACAAGCTTACAAATGGTTTTTTGCTTTTTTCCAATCCCCACTTTTCATTAAAGACAAGATGAATCTATATTTAATATAATTGAATTGAATGAACTGGTTTTAAATTCCTTCTCATCAATAAATGACATGATCATTGATAAAGATCAATTGATTAATGATGTGAATACACAGCAATGGTTGTGAAATTGGTGATGATTTATGTATGTAGGGAATGTTCAAAGAAGATGGTGTGCTTACATGAGAAATCAGGAGAAGGGGGAAATCTGAGCATGGTGAAGAGGAAATACTCTCTGGAGAAGTATGGATTTGTTGCTCTTCTAAAACCTGTTCCTCCTCCTGAACCAATAACCATATATGAATGAATGGATGTGGCCACATATATATTCATAAAATCTATATCCATATTTATCTGTTTCTATCGGCCTATATACATCTATCTAACTGTCTATCTATCTATCTATCATCTATCCACACATGTTTTCTGTATCAAATCAATGAATGTGGCCATGCATGCATCATCCATCAAGAGTTTCTGTTATCTATCTTCTATATGCAATATTTATTTTAACCCATAGCTCATGGGTAGTGGATCTATCTACTCTTAATCTACATTAAACAATTTTGATTAAAGCAAGAAATGTTCCAAAGTTTTGGATATAGTAGATACTTTTGGTTAAATCATTTTGGTGTGATTGTCCTAACTAAGTACCACCTGATAAAGGGAATTTGTGGAATCATGTGAATTTTGTCCTCTTTGAGACAATCTCTTTATTCTTTATGGATCGACTCTGTCTGATTTGCGGAAATACCCAGTGGAGAGAGAGAGTATATATTCAGCTTTTTATTTTGAGTAGAGGTCTTGAATCTTGATTGAGCATCTAGATTTTGTGTAGAAATTTCTTGTTTATGTGGAGAATTCACCTCACATTCATGTTTCCCATGAGCAAAATATATGCATTGCAGTAATGGAAACCTCTCCATCTCGACAATCCGTAAGGTAAAATGGCGAATGACATAAGGGAAACTACATTTGTGGTAGGTTTGTCAGTCAAATATGGCCAATAACCAACCATTTCCTTGTTCAAATCATCTCATTAGTGAGCATTCCGACACTTCCAAGTGTCTTTTTTATGTTAATCCTTGAACTGTTTTTTGCAAGGGATGGAAGGGGAGGGGGTTCTTAATAATAATACATAGGGAAAAGTGGTTCTAACATGCATCAATTGTACCATTGTTAACAATTTGAAGGTTTAGTTTGTTTATTTCTAGGAAGTCAAGGCCTTGATAGCACATGAAGGTGAAGATTTTATGCAAAGTAATAACAAAGAAATGAATTTTAATAAGGAAAACAATACAAGGCAAATTAAATCACAAACGTTTCCTTTCCAACGATCTTGTATTTGCCACAAATCTTTTTTTGATGCTAGACTACATGTCGGATCTCTTGATTCAATGACTTAATGCTAGAATAGTAACATCAAAGATTGCACACCTAGAGATAATCCTACGAATGGGAAGACAATCTGTTTCTATAATCATGTTTGTGTTAATGAGGTAGTCCTACTCCACTTGAGCATACAGATTGTTGTCTTTACTTTCCTTTAATTGTCATAGAAATTAAACACGTGCATTTGGAATTTGAGTGGAACCTCTAGGGACATGAGCCAAAAAATATGGGTTTATCGATGGCAATGTCGAGGGTGGATTGCAAATGATCATATTAGCCCTTGTGATTCGCTGCTAGACCATGGTAGTTTTCTTTTTCAAGAGACTTGGATGGAAATGAAACTAGTCTCAATGCATAGTCATTCCATTATAAAACATAGTACACCCCATCACACTTTTGTACCACGTTATAACTTTTTTATTTATGTCCCCTTTTCCAATTTAAATCCCATTATTGGGCCTTTAAGTTACTTTTATTTTCATTTTCATTCTATTTTCGATGATTGGTACACGTTTTGTTATTGTGATAAGTTGTCTCATGGACCTATTTTGGTCATCGAAGATGTTAATATATATTTCTTTCTCTCGCTGTCGACCCCCTCCTATACCCATTATGATTTTAGTGATTAGGGTTAAGCATTACTTAACCAAACCCTAATTGCTCCTCCTTTTGTATATATGTCTCGACTTGTCTATTTAATTGAGGTGTGGTTAATATTAATATATGTAATCACTTTCTTTCACCTACATGTGTATGTACTTAACTATTAAACCTTACAATGCAGTGTGCACTTGTTAACTTCTTAATTAGAGTTCTCTTGGTCAAGATGAGTGAGTGTTCCCTATATTCAAGGTAAATGAGATTAGCAACTTCAATGTGCTTGAAGACCACTCTCACCCGACTCGCCATCAATATGGTATACAAGGTTTTGGACCCCTCAACGGACTATATCAATGTGGAGACAAAACTCTAGTAGTACAAATATGTGTGCTCTTTGGGAACATCCAAAGCTATGTAACTAAGTTTTTGGTGTTTCTATTTTCTTGTTCTTGCACATAGCCTTTAGTAGAAATGTTGACGTCAACGTATTTGTGAGGTTTTGCTACATAAAATCCCCCCTTCGCCTTCCACACCTTTGAATGCACTTTTTTGTGTGCACCACTTGACAAACCATCAAGTGCAGTGGAATTGAGGAATGTTGAGGGGTGGTGGAGTGAAGAAGAGGGTGATAATATCACAATTGGGTAGAGTCATGGTTTGTTGGTGGCGTGGAATGTTGAGGAGCCATGGAGATCCTTGCTCATATTCACGTGCTAGTCTTATAATTAACATGAATAACACCCACATGGTCATTCACCGACTTGAGGACACCCACCAACATAGCTTGCAATGGTGGATGTTGGATGACACCAATTTGACTTGACTATGGGAAAGATTGGAAGAATGCGAAGTGAGAAAATTGAATATTCTTATGTGAAACGTAATGATGTTTGACATAGGTCATTCACCACATAGCTTGATCAATCAAACAAAGGGAGAGATGAAGCTCAATCAACATGGCATTGTTAAACTCGATGGTTCATATGTCATTCACCCTAGAGCTTGATCAATATAGCAAGGGAGAGATAAAGCTCAATTAGCATGACATTGATAAACACGATGGTTGGTTTGACTATCCTAATGTTGTTTACACACACACAAATACACACACACACACACACACACACACACAAAGTTAACTTTCAAGTATATATGGTTTGGGACTTACTACGTTGTACATCGATTATTGATTAATACTTTGCGCATTATGTCCACCATTAACAACATGCCCTGATACATTACCTCTCTCTGTGCTGCAACATTTGATGGCAAAGGGTGTTTTGCCGCAGAGAAGGAAGATAAGTGCATCATTAGAGTATCATCCTCAAACGAATCTAATGATTCTTTCATTGGAATCACGAAAAGTTGCATATGTATTAATTTTCCATCCTCTACATTGAATAGGGTTCGAGTGTTCCCATTCCCATGAACCATAAATGCCTAAATGTAAAATACGTAGACGTAAAAAACATTAGGGCAAGATGTGTGTTGTTGGGCGGATCTATGTCTCAGAGGGTGCTAGCAAATGAGTCAGAAACCAAGGCTCATTGTTGCCGATCCATGTCACGGTTCAACACATTTGACCAATCGTGGGCCCATCCATGCCGATGACGGAACGGAACGCCGAAGAAGTTCTTCTTTCGATTAATGCTGTTCAGGAATCGACCGACCCAACGTAATGTGAGTGAGAGATGTTTGGATCCATTCTATACTCTTTTTTGTTGTTGTTGTTGTTGTGGTTGTGGTTTTGTCATTTATGATCACGAAATTGAAAGAGTCTTGGGACGACAAGACACAAGAGAGTTCCGAGGGTCCGGAGGAGGATCGGGCAATGGGGGCCTCTTCTTCTTCTTCCTTATATGTACTATGTACAACCTAATATGTAACCTATTCTTATTCTATTTCCATTCCATTCTAGTCTCTCTTTCCTGTTTTAGGCCTCAATGTTCTTCAACCAGAATAAGAAGAATCAAGAAAACAAATAAAATTGAGAGAGAGAGAGAGAGAGAGAGAGAGAGAGAGAGAGAGATCTGAGAGAGCGGGAAGTTAAGATTTTTTTCTTCATTTTTTTTTGGAGGTTTTTGAATTTTTGCTTTAGATTTCCCTTCTCCTTCTTCGTTTCTGCAGGAAAGTAATGAAAAGAAAAGAAAAGAAAAGAAGAAGACAAACAAAATACAATCCATAGACACCAACATACATACATTCTGCTCCTCCTTCTTCATCACAGGAGATTTGATTTTAGGTTTCTGGGGGTTTCTTAGCTCTTTCTCCTCGTTCTCATCCTTCTTCATCACAGGAATTTAGTTTTTTTTTAGGTCTTAGGGTTTTTTTAGTTCCCTTGTCCTCGTCGGATTTTAAGTTTTAGGGGTTTTAACAGGAATTTAGTTTTTTTTAGGGTTTTTAAGTTTTAGGGCTTTTAATTTCTTCTTCCCTGTGCTTAAATCACAGGAACCTTAATACTAGGGTTTTGGGTTTTTATTTCCTTCTTCTCCTGCTTCCTCTTCCTTTTCACAGGAAATTACAGGGCTTTAATATTAGGGTTTTTTATTTTAGGTTTTGGGCTAAATCTTTTTTTTGGGAGGAATTCCATATCTTTCTCTTACAATGGAGCTTCTTCTCGGACTTAGAGGAGAAAATATCTATTCTTTAAGATTGTTTCTTCATCTTTGTCTTCGTCTTATTATTCTACAGATTTGATAGAAAAAGAAGAAGAAGAAAATATGGAGAAAGAAGAAGAGAACAGGTTTCTGCTTCTTCTTCAGCCTAATCGAGATTTAGCAGCAAATTGGGCTGTAGATGTCGGAAGAGAATTAGAAATCTATCTAGAAGGTCTGGCTTTATCTTCTCAACCACATCATGAAGGTTGTCTGGATGCATCCTTCAACTTTGCTCAAGGTAATTCCTTATATTGCTCTGTCCTGCCTCGCTTCTGCTTGTTCTGTACTGGTAAAATGTTTTCTTTTTTAAAAGAAATGACCTTCTCTAGGAGTTTTTTTCATGGTTTTCTCCAATGTTATCGGTCCTTTCCTCAGAAGGGGATTTTTATGCTGAGAACGATTGTGGGCCATCTTAATATTCTCTTATCTTAATGATTTTCTGGCCATATCTGGGTTTGAAATGCCAAGCATGCTTATGTCTCACCTTATTCTTAGTACAGAAATATTTCTTAATCCTAAGAAATGACGATGGTTCACCTTAAATTGGTACAGACGGGGTTTTAAATAACTAATGTGATGACGGATCATCTTAATCCTCTTTAATTTAGTCCTTCAAGTTTTTTTTTTCTGCTACATCTAATGGTGGGCCATCTTTATCTTCTGTAATCTCAGTGCACACAAGAGTTTTTATGCTAAATATGGCTCTAGATCCCCTTTATCTTCCCTAAAGACGATGCTGGATGAACTTATTCTTCCCTAATCTTAGCACAGTCTTGATGCATCTCAATCTTCCCTAATTGCATAGTTTCTCTTCCCAGAAATTATGATGATAAAAATATTCTGGTTTTCATAGCAAAGTTATGGAGACTCACCTTATAATGATGATGGGGGTCACCTTAATTGAAAATGATGATGGGTCTCTGTACCCTTAACTAATTTCAGAGGGTTTCTTTGCATATGGGGATTTTGAGGCCAAAAATGACGATGGGTAACCTTAACTGTCCCCTAATATGAACAATTCTTTGTCCGAATGGGGATTTGATGCAGGAATTGATAATAGATCACCCTAATCTTAACAAGAAATAGGATTTTGATTCGCTTAACTTAGAATATGCTAAAATGATGTTGAGTCATCTTCTCATACCTAGAAGTGACGACAAGTTAACTTAATCTTCCCTAATCTCAGTGCTTCTCTTGGGAGAAGGGATTTTGATACTCCTATCACTAAAATAAGGTGTTTGATGCTAGAAAACATGATTTCTCACCTTGAAATTTCCTAATCTAAGGAATCCTTCTCCAAACTTCATAAAATGAGTTTTTGATACTAAAAATGATGCATTGTCTCCTTAATCTTCCCCAGTTCAGTCTAAGACATCAGTAACCTGGTGTTACTGCTAAACATAACTATTGGGTCACCTTTGGGCTTCAAGATTTCAGAGGTTTGTTTCCTTGTCATCAAGATTTGGGCTTCAATTTTGGAAAACACAGAGAGTTGCCTTAATTTTCTCTGAATGTGGTGTTTCCTTCCCCACACATCAATTTGATTATAAACTAACCATGGATCACCTTAATCTTCCCTAATCTCACTGTTCCTTAAACATCAATACAACGGAGAGTTCAATCCTAAAAATGATTATATGCTACATTAATCAGTCCAAATCTAATTATATGATTATTATAATTTAGTTTGGGATATTTCTTTTAGAGAATTACTCTTTTCTTGCTTCTTAGTCAATTTTTTGGGAATAACACATACGAATCGATTGCAGCGGCTCTCTTGATACAGGGTTCAATTCAAATTTACAGTCGGAAAGTAGAATACCTTTATGCTCTTGTGCTGCAGGCGTTGGACTTCATTGCTCACAAGAAGTTAGACTCTCCGCCTTTTCATCTCATGATAAATATTTGGACATGTTGTCTTTTGAATACTATATATATGTATGTACTTACTTGCTATTAACTTATGTAGAGAAGCACACCAAAGTAATAGTTCTATTCAAGATAATGGAAAAGATACAGATATTGTCGAAGACTTGGAAGAAGAATTCTTAAACCTCGATGATGTTCCCGGTGAGACAAAGTGCAAAGATGAAATTATCCAAAACAAGCTTAGCTAAGATTCTGGCCAAATCATCACATATTTGGTTTATCTTTTTCCAGAGGAAGCAAACATTGATCTTGTTGAGGCAGATTGTGGATCATCGTGCATTTCTTCAGCTGTTAAGAGGCCTGCATGCTTGCTTATTGTTGAGGGAGAGAATCTTGACCTTTCTGGAGATATTGGAGAATTGGCATCATACCAGGTATTTTAGACAAAAGTATCTTTACCTTTGAACTTATGAAATATTCTAGATTTGAATTGTTTTATTAGATCATGTAAGGTTTTTCTGGCAATGGAGTTTACCAAAGATTTTGGTTGTGAATGATGTGATAGCATCATGCGAAAATCTTTTGCTCATGGAGTTTATCAAAGATTTTGATAGTGAATAACTTCATGCAACGGTCAATTGCCAATGGATTTTTCCAAGACTTTGGTTGTGAATAATTTTGTAGTATCAATTAAAGACCTATTGGCAAAATAGAGCGTACCAAATATTTTAGCTGTGCAAATTTTCAAAGTATCATGTAAAGATCTTTTGGCTTTGCAGTCTACCAAGAGTTTGTCTGTGAATAATTTTATTATGTGATGGTTATTATACCTTCTTTTTGGTATGGGTTGGGTGCAGATCTCCACAAGCAGTCTTCACAGAGATTTCCTACTCCTTGACCCTTGTGATGCTAAGTATGTTGATGAATATTGGAAAACTAACGAGAATCTGAAGACAAGAAGGAATACTCCATCCAATCCTCCTAATTCAGCAAACTGCAAAACTCCTAGAAGTGGTACACGTACACCCAGCCGTAAATATACTCCACATCATGATAACGGTGTTCCTGGAAGCTCTCAAGGACATCAGAGTATCACAAAAAGTCCCAGACTCAATATGGGCTCTTTTGATAATGATATGGATGATTGGCATGATGATAATGGAGGGGAGGTGTGTGAATTTGAAGTAATTGAAGGTTGCAAAGATGGTGCTGAGGCTATCTTTCAACAAAAGACCGACAACAAAAGTGTGCATAATCAATCTGATGTCCAGGAAGATGATTTTTTGGACCCTTGGGCACCTTTGAATCCACATGAACCCGGAACACTTCCGGTGGTTCCTTATCGAAAAGGTAAAGCATATGGTTTTATATAAACTTAAGAGTTTTAGACTTTATATGCCCTGTTGTTTTTTGCTTAAATCATCTTTATTTGTATGATAGGACGGTCTAAGAAGAGGAGGGCAAAGCCAAAATGGGAAACAGTATCAGAACCAAATGACTCCCAAATGGGGAAGGTTTGGCAGGCCTTAGAATGTTTGGAGAGGGAGGTTTGGCGTTCTAAGCAGTTAGAAGAACCTCCTCCTTATGAAAAGGCATGCTTACTCTTTTATTTTCTTATGTTATCTGTCAATTTTGATGTCCTTTATTTGTTGTATGTGAAGTTGTTGTGGTGCTATGCAACTTTAAAATCACAAGATACATTACGACACTGCACAACTTATTTGTTCTCATACCCCACATTTCTATTTGAATTTTTAGCTGCGGAGCTCGTTCATTAGTAAGGGATCACCATTGGCTGGCAATGGCTGGAATTCTGACAGAATTAGTGATAGTGAAGATTCTGATGATGGTGGACTTGCTGGTGATGATGCACCAGATCATTGTTATGAGCCAGATTTTGTAGACGATCCCATATCATCACAAGAGCTTAGTCAGGTAGGTGATAGGTTTGAATCTTGATTCTTTTGGTGCTAATAATTCTTCTTAGACCGAGATAAGTCATGAATGATAAAAATGATAACAAACTATCTAGTTTGTGCATTTTTAAGCAGCAACACAACTATAACATAGACCAAGTCATGCTCAACATACCAGAGACAACCATAAGTGAAGAACCATGCTTGGAGGCTCTCTGCCAGGCACAATTGGTAAAATTAAACTACATTTGTCTGTTTGGATGCTTGCTTTTAAAAATACTTTTTGAATATGCTCTGTTTTTGAATCCTAGTTTGAAGAAGTATATAGAAAAGTTGTTTGGGCATCAAATTGTTTAGGATTGACTGTAGATAGAAGGATATCTACCATGTTGCTATTAATGCTTATGTTGAATATGATCTGTTTTCTGAAATCTAGTTTGAAAAGTTACATAAAAAGGATGTTTGGGTTTCTATTCTTTTAGATTGATCATATAAATGGAGCTATAAGGGCATTAACCATGTTGCTATTTAAGCTAATATTGAATATGCTCTGGTTTTAAAATCCTATTTTGAAAAGCTACATTATGGTTTTTGGGTATCTATTACTTTAGATTGACCATATTGCAGAAACAAAACCAAAAACATTACAGTGCTACAATACAGAAGTGCAAATATTATAAGGCATTATCGATGATCATTTTTTTATGGGCAGGATACGATCTTAAAAAAGCAGTCACAGGCTGAACATCGATCTGAAATGGCAAACAGAGTAACAAGTTGGAAGCAGAAAATCGAGAGAAACCTGGCAAAACAGGTTGGTCTTGGCATAAACCAGAAATACGTAGGCCTGTGTTTGTGTAAAAAAACAAAAAATTCTAAAACATAATCAGGCCAAAGACTCCCTTTGATGGTTGGGTTTTTATATACAGAGTTTGTGAGACCTCAAACAAATATTATGACATCTTTCAGAGGATTAGAATTATCTTTCAGAGCATTAGAATTTAGCTTATTTTGTGGTATTTCAAAAACATTCGAATGTAGAAAATAGACGAAAATTTCCAAAACCTTGAAAATTTACGTTTATTTTCTAGTTAATATTTATGAAAGTTAATTATAATGTTTCTTTATTCCGCAGGATTCTCAGCCTCCTTTTGACATACATGTCTATGGTGAGAGAGTTCTTGATAAACTGTTGTCATGTCAGGGTACTGGTACTGATTCAAGTGGTGTAGAAGCCTCATTTACACATATTGTACGAGGGCTTGAAAAACATGAAGTTGCCAGGACATTTGCTGCACTTTTGCAACTGGTAAATACACTATCCACTAACAGTTTTTTGATTTATTTTCCATCTAGTTTGTGGTGAACTCCCGACCTATGATTTACAAACGAAAAGTTGAGATCATTTGGACAACCTTTTACATGATTGTGATTGTAGAACATAAATGCATTATTGGGTTGTATTCTTTCTTGTTTTCCTTATAGGTGAATAATGGCAATGTCTCCCTGGAGACTCAGAATGGGCTGGGCTCATTCGAGTGTTTTACAGCAGAAAGGCCATTTTCCGTGAAGTTGCTTAGCTATCGGAAAAGACACGAGGAAATGCTACACTATAGGGCACCTTCCAGTAGAGATGCCTTCAAAGGGTCCTCAAAAAAGAAAGGCAAAGGTGACATCCGAGTTCTAGAAAGTAATGTGTATGATGAAGAAGTCCGAGGTGAGAATCAGTATGAGAATAGCTTTCAAGGGTTACAAATCTCGTCGGGTAAGAAAGGCAAGCTAGCCATTGCATCAGACAATATGAGGCCTCTGGATGCTCCTAAACTGAACAAATGCTTAACTAGCCCGAGATCGACCACCGTGGATGGCAAGTCACAAAAGCAAAAGCAAAAAGAAAAGCAAAAGCAAAAAGAAAAGCAAATGGGAAAGCAAAGTCAAAGGCAATCCCTCACACCCATTCAAGTAGGCTTGGTTAGTTGAACCATATGTATGAAGAAGTCTTGTAGAACTTGGGAGAAAGAGGTATATATGCTACAAGATTTAAGAGTTCCATTTTATGTAATTCTTGCCTAGTTTGTATTAATGTGTACCATTGGCTAGACTAGCCTCTAATTCTTCTTGTCCAGTTGTTTAACCACTATAGTTAAAAACTCTCATCGGAAAACAAAACTCTTTTAACATCAGAATAGAGGAGTTATGTTTGAAACCATGTTTCATCGCCATGGTATGTGAAGAAGGTCACTTAAGAGGGGCATGGAAATTACTCTGAATTTTCAGCATTGGTTGAAAAAGAGGTCCATGTGACTCCACCCTCTGGCAGAATTTACTGATTGCTTCAAATGATATCATCTTTTGTCCACTTTTGAGCATCTCTTTCCTTTCTACCATTTGTGTTTTGAAAGTGCTATCTATGCTAGTGTATTCAAATTTCCGTAAAAAGTGTTTTGAGAATGCCATATAATTGTAATGCATTCAGAAGGGTGAAGCTTTGAAATTGCTATATTATTCTCTAAGTGATAGGAGAAACGAAGTTCCACATAAGGTTTCTAAATTATTCTATAATATATATGCTGCAAAATAGATACAAAACCTATGGTTTATTATCAATTAATTCAACAATTGTTTTGTTGGACTAATTTGGTGATTCTATTCCCAAATAGAGAAGACTAGAACGAGAGACGGTGGTCAAGAGATGAAGATGTTAAACATCATAATATAAATGCCCCCATTTGACACACAAGATTGATGAAGTATATAGAAGGGAAAAATGATGAAAGAGTCATGGGTCCATACCTATGGAAATGATATTGTAGCTTTTGGGTGTAGTTTAGTGAGCTAATGCCTTCTTGGCTTGAGTTCAAGGTTGTGATGTAGGATTGGATTGATGATTACCCAATTGTTGCATAGATGTGTAAGAGTGGTTGTGAATAATTCTTAAGATAGTAATGATTGTGTTAAACATTTGGATGAACTCTTCTTCTCTCGCAACCCCAAGCTTTCATGAAGAAAATGGTGCAAATTACGCTTATGACTATACACATGTGCGTTAATTGACGAAATACATAGAAATATAAAGAGATGGTACCAACACTTCCAATTAATCCAAGTATCTTGCTTACACAATGTATCTTTGTTGATTGTCTTTTAAATGATTAGAGTTCACATATGGTAAGCAAATGCTTGACCAAGCAAGAAATTTCTAACTATATTTATAACAAACAATCACATAGGCCCCGCTACTTAACAAACTCACCATTTCCTCAAACAATCAAGCCCAAGGCTCAAACTCGTTTTACCAAGAAGGCACTTGTCCGAGTTATGATCGAGATTGTCTAGTTCCAAATTACCCTGAGAAGCTAAAAAGATGGGCATGAACTTACTATTGGTCATGTATTAGCAAAGATAACAGTAAAAGTAGTTGATTGTGATGAAGGGTTGGACAAACTACTAAGAAAAGAAAAAGGAAACAAAAGAAATCATGCGGAAAAAACGGCTCACAATTGCCCAACCCTCAAGCTTAAAATTAAGAAACTACAAGACATTTAAAAAACTTTGGGTTCAAATCAACTAGAAGAATGGACTTTCCACCAAAAAGTTGTGTGCTCTCCAAGGGACACTTTAGGTTACAAAGCAACCACCTCTTAAGGATGATATACCACAACCAAACATCATAGCGGCTTAGGGAAAGATGAAAATGAGGGTAATGTACCCCTCCTTCAACAATTATTGAACTATATAGAATGGCCAAAAACTCAAATTTGGAATGCAAAGGCCGGACCCTTTCTTAGACAAGCATGTTGAACTTATAATTGATGAGATTTTGAAGTTGAATATTGTGAAAATGTTTTTAGAATTTAAGCAATTGAACACTAGAAGAATATAAGGTATGGGTCATTCACATTTGGAGGGCAAGAACACGAACCAAGATTTTGAGGAGAAGTCAAACTAAAAGTAGGAGACGTGGAGAAAAGTAAAAAGAAGAAAAAGCGGGCCACCAGAAAATAGTCTGAAACGAACACTCATAACTCTTTCGTTTGAAACCCAAATACCAGGTTCAAATATGGGTTGGAAAGCTCGTGAAGTGAGCTACGTTTAGAATTTTACATCTCTAATTTTGGACTTTGGTGAGAGAGATATGATGATGAGAAGGTCATTGTGTCATAACTAAAAATAGGAGATGAAAACTTCTAAAAGGAGCGTGAAAAAGAAAGGAGGGGGAGGAAATTATCTGGTAGGGGATACCTTTGTAATAAGGGCAAGGAAGGAAGGTTGTGTGTTGGGGGTTTTGGTCTCTTTGTTTTGTTTTTTCTTTTCTTTTCGTTCGTGTAGTATGGTTGATCTTTGGAGGTTTGGAATTTTATATCTTCTTTCTATCAACTTCATTTTGTTTTGGCGCACTAGGGAGGGCCAATCTTTTCCGTATCTTGGGAATGTTTATTGTATCGCAATATTGTGTGGATATGGCTTTTCAATTTGCCTTTATAGGTGATGGTGTTGAGGATGTAGGAGCTTTTTTGGCAACCTTCGAGCATCACGTGGTTTCGATTGGGAAGGTGAATGACATAGAGAAACTTCCCTTGTTGGTGGCAACTTTCTACTCAAGAGCTCGGGAGTGGTATGAGTCACTACCTCCCAACCAACAAACCAACTACGAATTGCTCATTCAACAATTTTGAAGCAAGTACATTTGATGGCGTAATGCGATGGAGGTGTGAGAGGAACTCTTCACATTGCGTATGTCAACATCAATGGAGTATTCTGGTATGAAAGGGTGTTCAAAGAGCTTTGGTCAACATGGATCCGTTTACGAGGAGGTGTAGAGAATGAGTGGTTCAAGATGGATCGCGTCAAAGCGGGCTTGAATCCTTACTTTACAATGGAGGCAAATTTGATGGACCCAACCAATTTTCAAACTCTTCTACAATTGTGTCAAATTTATGATAGACAACTAAAGGTGATGCGGATGGGAGTTGATGCACAGTGGCGATAGCTGGTGTGAATGTGGTGCCGACTCTAAATGCCCCACATCTATCCTCTATTGTACATGGAGGACATGTTTTTCCGAACATATTTAATTATACTATAACTAACCAAGCTAGTATACCAATGATGCAAGATGCAGACCATCCAAGACCATCCAAGAACTAATGGCAGTTTCCCTAAGCAACTAAACCGATGACTTTACGAGCTGACGACTCAATCCCGCCAAATGCAAGCTAGTTTCAACACCAACCAAGTTCGAGAGATGCCACAAGAAAAACAAGTCTCGGTTTGTTATTCTTGTGGTGTTGAAGGTCATATTACTACGCGGTGTCCTTTGAGACGATAAGGAGGTGTAGGACGAGGTATCTATCAAGGAGGTTTAAATTCCCATAACAACCATGCAAACAATAATAATCAAGCTTCTAGGGATGGAGAACCGTTGCCAATGGCTCAAGTTCCAACAATACATTCCAATGTAAATGTTCTTGATTTTATGACATATGATATTGGCAATGATCGTGGTGTTGTTCCCATCAAGAGAACTCAAGCAACCCATAAGGGCAAAGAGGTGGAAGGGGAGTCAAGTAACCCTCAAATAAAGAAAAAAACGAAGGAGTCCAAGATGGAGAATCCTTCAAAAAAGCATCATTCAAGGAGAAAGATCAATATGGAGGACATGCCCATGGGGAAAGGAGTGTACCTCCCAATGTAAATCTTCTTAGTTTTATGTATGATATTGACGATGATCGTGGTGTTGTTCTAATCAAGAGAACTTGAGCTACCCATAAGTGCAAAGAGGTGGAAGGGGAATCAAGTAACCCTCAAATAAAGAAAAAGCTAAGGAGTCTATTAAGGAGTCTAAGATGGAGAATCCTTCAAAAAATCGTCATTCAAGGAGAAAGATCAATATGGAGGACATGCCCATGGAGAAAGGAGTGGAGCCTTTCAACCTCAAGTAAGAGTTGATTACTATTGGACCCTAAACCCTACTAATTTGATGAATCTAAAAAGCATAAAAACTAAAAATTAATCAAAGATTTGGGATTAAAAAGTTGATGATCATTTTTGCTAATTAAAAGTCACATTAATGAAATTTGTTTTCCCAAAACAACTGTAGATACACACAACACAACCTCTCACTATTATGTATGTCTCCATGTCTCCCTCCTTGTCTAATCGTGTTTATTTGAGGTTGTCAGTGCATATGTTGAGTTAGAGGTGTACAAAAATATCTTGACTAAAAAGATCTCTCTCTCTCTCTCTCTCTCTCTCTCTCTCTCTCTCGCCTCATGCAATTGCCAATGAACATGTCGATTTGGTGGTGTAGCAATTGTATGCCCTGACGCTCAAATACTAAAATACTAAAACACATGTCGATTTGGAAGCTGATAAAATACTAAAACACACGGTGACATTTCCCCATGATGTTGTTTTGTGAAAACACAAGATTACATCATGTTAATATATTGAAATGTGACGACCATGCACTGAACATATAATGATCACATATAATACACAAGGAATATATTTTGACCACTTGAGCACACATGTTACACACATAAAATTACATCACATAATTGAAGAAAACATACGATGAAAAAAAAGTATGCGCTATTGTCAATTGTTACAGTCTAATTAATTAATTAAGCAAAACATAAAGAATTATAGACCAAGGAAAGGAAAGAGGAACATAAAACCACCTTGTGTACCCCATGGCAAAAGTGTGAGACGTACTTGAACCTCCTCGATATCCCATACCATTGAAGGTTGATGTGAGCCGTACCTTGGGTCTTGTGAGGATCGCACATGCTTAGGTAACGAGAGTCATAGATACATTGTCATAGTCTGAATATAAGTCCAACCCTCTTGATAAGAAGGTAGTCAACCTTCTTATATAGCCAAAATTCTTAGGCCCTACTACTCTATCCATACTTTATGTGATGTTTTCAAGTAATAACACACTTAGTAATTATCCGACACTGTAGAATTGAATATTACAATTCATACCCTCGTTCCATTCAGAACTAACCTACATGTACTCATCATAAGATTAGGAAAACTACGGAAAACCTATCTCATGATTAGTTATGGTTACACACGTAACAATACCTAAGTTTAACACACTTATGTCATCTAGTTTTACAATACTTGAGAGGGTTTCCTTTGCACTATCACTCTTGATGATGTAGTGAAAATAGCACGGGTTGTATTATTATCTTGTTTTAATAACAAACATTGATTTACAGAAAGAGAGAGAGAGAGAGAGAAAGGAGGAGGAGGAGGAGAGAGAGAGAGAGAGAGAGAGAGAGAGAGAGGAAAAAAGCAAGTCTAGTGGAGAGGGGAAGAAGAAGCGAAATTGTTTTTATTGCTGCACTCTCTATCGGGAACAGAATTTAGCATAAAGACATGTGTTAGAAAGCCCTCGATTAGAGCTCTGTAACGAGATATAGCAAGTTAAATTTGGTGGTTTGTGCGAGAAGCATCGATAGAAATAAGAAATCTTGTGTTATTGGCATCTATGATGATATGGCACGACTCAAACCCATGACTTTACGTTATATGGGTCAAGCTCTTGACCATTATACCATCTATTGTAATACATAACATATTATTTTCATTTAAGTTTTATTATAGGAAATTAATGTATATTCCAGATTTCTCTAGAACATTCTAGAAGCTTCAGGATTACTTTTGAGAACACTATAAAAGAAGGTACTAGGCATTATGTTGAACCAAATTGGTTCAACACCAGTCTTAAGCCTCATAGCCATCTTGTACTTACTCTTCCTATAATATCATATGTTATCATCATCTCTCTCTCTCTCTCTCAGCCTCACACACACACACACACACACTCTCTCTCTCTCTCTCTCTTCTCTTCTCTTCTCTTCTCTTTCCTCCCTAGTACTATTCCTGATAGTTTGAACCAAATTTTCTTCTTTAGTCTTTCTTTTGGTTTCCCTCATCCTCTTATCCTTTTTCTATACAATGGCTTCTGTTAGCGCCCAAGAATACCAATCCGTTTTCTCCGAGCTACAATGTCTAAAAGAAAAATTTGTTGCCTTGGAACAAGAAAACCAATGGTTGTTAGGGGATCTTCAACAAATCACCCTAGAAAAACAGCAAACGCAGCAACAACATGGGGAGTTGCAACAACAACATGGGGAGTTAGCGTTAGGTGTGCAACAACTCGAAGCAGAGTTGCAACAACAAGGATCAAGTCCCCACGGATTTCATAAAGAGCCCAAGATTGGACTTCTTGTGAAAGTTGATGGAACACGATCACAATTTAGGGGATTCCTCAATCAGGTATGCTTAGTCATTCAAATGCATCCTTCTTGATACCCCACTGATGCATCCCGAGTCGGCCTAATAGGCACGTTGCTTAGCGGCTCAGCCTTGACATGGTTTGCTCCGCTTCTGGACAAAATCACATTTAATAACTTTGAAGACTTTATTAGTGAGTTTAAAGCTTGCTTTGGAGATACAGACATCATCCGAACAGTGATCAACAAAATCCGATGATTGCATCAAGGCGATTGTCCAACCTTTGCTTAAGCGGCGGATTTCCGTCTACTCGCTTTAGATATCCCCTGGGATGATCAGGCACTAATGGAGTAGTTTCGTTACGGCTTGCGAAACGATGTCAAAGATCTACTTCTAACCTTCCCCAAAGAACCAAAGTCTCTTAAGAAGGCAATCAGTTGAGCGGTCCGATGTGACAACCGCCTTTTCGAACGACATTCGGAACGTCAATTACAAATACCACGCTCTAGGCCGGAGCCCACTTACGCCTCGGTCGTGGCTAAACCGTTTGCACGAGACATACCTCAAGCAAATAATCTGACATCGATGGAGATCTACACCATGCGTCGACATGGCCCGTTATCAGAAGAAGAAAAACAACGACGACGTCCAAATCGATTATGTCTTTATTGTGGTGGACCAGGGCATCTCGCAATCAATTGTCCCCATAGGCCAAGAAGACAGGTAAATCAAATCGTCACATGTACTAAACCTGAGTTAATTCTTCCCTTAGGAGTGTCTGATAGTATTAATAGTACTAATAGCTCAAGTATCTCAAACAAATTTGAAATCCTTAGTCAATTAGATGAAGAGTTAAACGATTGAGTCCAGCCAAAATAGGAGTTGTTTGGTTGGACAACCCTAGATATGTATAACCCATTAGTGGTTCCATTCCCTCCAAGCAAGTTAGCAATGTGTTCCTAGCCCAAGTCATGGTTAGTACTAAAAGTACTCCCCTAGTACATGTCCTAGCACTTCTAGATTCCGGAGCTAATTCCTGTTTCATGGATCGAAATTTTTCCCAAGCTTCTCAAATATCCTTAAGAAAACTTCCTTGCCCCGCATCTATAGTAGTCATTAATGGTTGTCCCATTGCTTCCGGGAATATTGTAGAAGAGTCAGAACCCATTCAAGTTGTCCTAGGTAGTTTTGTGTGTGTAGTAGCATTTAATATAATTAGTAGTCCAGAGCATCCCATTGTCCTGGGATTACCTTGGTTTGAATTACATAATCCAGACATAGATTGGAGAACAAGAGAAGTCCGACATCGGCAACCCCAAGAATCTACTCATCGAGTTTTGACTATTTCACTACGTCAATTACGTGAAGAAGGACACAAGGAGACAATGTTCCTATTTGCAATATCAATACAGCCTTCCAGCACTATTAAGGAGGAATCCTTAGTGCAACTTCCGACGAAATATCATCCTTATGCCAATGTATTTGACAAGGTAAAAGCCGATACTCTTCCTCATCATCATCCCTATGCTTGTCCCATCGATTTACAACCAGGAGCAGAGCCACCATGGGGACCAATTTACAACTTGTCACCCACCGAGTTAGAAGTCCTTCGAGCCTACATAGAGGAGAACTTGGCAAGCGGGTTTATTCGTCATTCGAAATCTCCGATCGGTGCACCCATCTTCTTTGTCAAGAAGAAAGATGGCTCACTTCGTCTCGTCGTTGATTACTGCGGCTTGAATAAAGTTACCATCCAGAATAGGTATGCACTTCCTCTTATATCAAGTCTTTTAGAGCAAGTTAATGGTGCCAAGTTTTTTACAAAAATCAATCTACGAGGCGCGTATAACCTCGTGCAGATCCGACCGCGAGATGAATGGAAGACCGCCTTTTGCACACGGTATGGGCATTTCGAATATATTGTTATGCCGTCCGGTCTAACCAATGCACCCGCAGTCTTCCAACACATGGCAAATGATATATTCAGAGACCTCTTGGATATCTGTTTGATCATCTATCTGGATGATCTATTCATTTATTCGAAGACCCAGGAAGAGCACGATTCTCATGTACTATTAGTACTAAAACGACTCCGCGAGAATGGTCTTTATGCCAAGCTAGAAAAATGTTGCTTTGACTGCAAGCAAGTAGAATTTCTAGGTTACGTCATCTCCTCAAAGGGCATCTCCATGGATCCAGCTAAAGTCCAAACTTTGCTAGAGTGGCAAATTCCACGGTCGGTACGAGATGTATAATGTTTTCTAGGTTTTGCTAACTTCTACTGCAAGTTTATACAGGATTACTCGAAGATTATTTTACCTCTCACACAACTTACGAAGAAGGGAGATTCAGCATTTCTTTGGTCCAATGAAGCGGACATGGCTTTTTGGCATCTTAAGAAAGCCTTTACATCAGCTCCTATTCTAGCTCATGAGGATACAAACAAACCATTCATCATGGAGGCTAACGCATCGGATTTCGCCCTCGGTAGCATCCTTTCTCAACAAGGAGATAAAGAAGAGTTACATCCTGTGGCTTTTCATTCGCGCAAATTCGATGCCGCGGAAATCAACTACGAAATACATAACGAGGAGTTTACTGTTATTAGCCATCGTGGATTCCTTTGTGCAATGGCGGCATTTCTTAGAGGGCTCTCCACATCAGGTCATCATCTTTAGTGATCACAAAAATCTTGCTTATTTCCAGAATGCTCGGGTGTTAAATCGACGGCAAGCTCGGTGGGCTCAATTCCTCACGCATTTCGACTTCAAAATCACATATCGACCGGGGAAGTAGTAAGGAAAAGCAGATGCGCTACCACGACGTTCATATCTTGCACCTCGTCCTAGTGATCCAACGTTTGATAATCAAAAGCAAGTAAGCTTGGGACCAACACGATTGCACGCAACGCTGATTTTTCACACCCCAATGGATTCCCGAATTACCGATGCCATACATGCGAACTTGAAGACAAACAGTTTTGCTCAAGACATTCTGGCGCACATTCATACCTCTCGGGCATCCTGTTCCCAATCTCAACAACCAGGTATGGACTATCGACAATTCAAATATCATATGATGGTTTGTTATTCTTTAAGAAGCTTGTATATGTCCCCGATTTCTCCTGTCGCCTTCAAATCGTCCAAAATTGTCACAACACCGATACGACGTTGGATCTCGTTCAACGATCTTTTTGGTGGCCCCATATGCGATGTTTTGTCGACAACTACGTTCGAACTTGTGATGCTTGCTGCCGAGCAAAGATGCCCCGACACCATCCATATGGCTTGTTGGAACCCTTACCGATTCCAAGTAAGCCGTGGCAGTCTATTTGTCTTGATTTTATCATAGATCTGCCGGTCTCAAAGGGGTTCGATGCTATCTTAACCATCGTCGATCGATATACCAAGATGGCACATTTTGTGCCGTGTACTAAGGCCATCACTAGCAAGGAAACCATCGCCCTTGTCATGCATGAGGTATTTCGGCATCATGGCCTCCTAGACAGTATCATCAGTGACCGAGGACCTCAATTCGTCTCCAAATTTTGGCAGCATCTCTTGAAGATGCTCAAGGTCTCTTGCAACCTCTCCTCCGGCTACCATCCCCAGACTGATGGGCAGGCAGAACGAACAAACCAATCGCTGTAACAATATCTCCGGTGTTTTTTGAGTTATCAACAGGACGATTGGGCCGAGATTCTCCATTTTGCGGAGTTTGCATATAATAATGTTGTTGTTACACTTGCGTGTTCCTCTAGTAGCTTTGATGTGAACCATTTTCCCTATACATGGGCACTTTTTACTCTAGTGTTGGCTAGAGGTTTTTTCCCCATGTTACCACATACATGAGTCACTCATATGTGGTGGTACTTAGTACTTAGGGATATATATTTCAGCTCCTATTTTTTTTAGGAACATTCATCAATAGAGAGCTATTCCAGCCATTGCCTTCCTTGTGTGAGTGCTTCTTTCTTTGAGCTTCTTGTGTGTTTCCCACTCTTCCTCACATACCCAACAGTGGTATCAGAGCCAAGTTCTTCATCCTCTCCATCTTCGGTTGTCCGCATCGCGGTGTCGCGGCGCGCGCGCACTTTTCATTGTGCAAATCAACTTCCGAATATAGAGAAGTGTATTTCAGCACTTGGAGCGCATTTTCAGCAGGTACCCTGCTGTTTTACCCCCATTTCGAAGCCGTTCGTGTAGTCGAAATCGTCATCCGAGTGATAGTTTGTGAGCTGCATTTTCAGCACTCATTTCCGATTTGTTGAGGTAATATTTTACCACTTTCTTGTTCTTTGGTAAAATGGCAAACAATGGTGATTTGTTTGGCATGCTTCAAGCTGAAGATAAGCTTGATGGGACAAACTATCCAATGTGGTCCTACATGATGAAACACGTTCTTGTTGCCAAACAACTATGGAACATAGTGGTAGAT
Source organism: Azolla caroliniana (assembly GCF_043228905.1). Classification (NCBI taxonomy): domain Eukaryota; kingdom Viridiplantae; phylum Streptophyta; class Polypodiopsida; order Salviniales; family Salviniaceae; genus Azolla; species Azolla caroliniana. The sequence continues at coordinate 6,378,209 of NW_028230447.1, forward strand.
GTAGATCGACGCCCCGCCGGTCCTACTACTTCACAGTCTACTATCACAGATACAGGTTCATCTTCGAGCACAGTGACTTCATCTACTCCACCAACACAAGAGCAACTTAGATGGGATGGAAAAGATGCTCAAGCTCATGCATTGATTGCACTTTCTGTGAAGCGTCATATAGTTCCACATATTCAGTCATGCTCTACGTCCAAACAAGCATGGGACACTCTTGCTTTGTTGTATGCCGTGCGTAACGAAGCACGTGTTGCATATTTGAGAAAGCAACTTGAGGATGTATATATGGCTGAAAATGAGTCGGTAGATGTGTATGTGACACGCATTAAAGATTTGAAAGAGCAATTGGCAAACATTGATGAGATCATTTCGAATACATCACTTGTCTCTACGTTGTTGAAAGGATTACCCGAATCTTTTCAAAGCTTTGCTACTACTATTCGTTTGGTTGCAAAAGGGAATACGGATATGTACGCATTTGATGAGGTTGTGTCTCTTCTTTTGCAAGAAGAACAATCTAGAGTGAATAGAAGTGGTTTGATAGAGGGAACACAAGCACTTGCTATCTCACAAAAAGGAAAAGGCAAGCATGGTTCAGCTTTTGGTTCTTCAAAACCAAAGCCTCAACCTCCCTCTTTCACTTATTCCTCTAATGATGGTGATTTGCAAAAGAAGAAAAGATGCAAATATTGTCGAAAGGTTGGCCATACGATTGAAGAATGTAGAAAGCTTGTTAAGCGCAATGAGAAGAAGAAGGAATCCGGCATGACCATTTCTGAAAATGTTTCAAGTGCAAAGAGTGATGAGGCCAACATGGCTCAAGATTATTGGGCATGTGTTGTTACATATCATTATGATGCATCATTGCACTCTAAATGTATGGTTGTAAGTGAGATTGATTCGGATTGGTTCTTTGATAGTGGTGCTTCAAAGCACATTACTTCATGCAAAAGTTTTTTTGCATCCTTGAAAGATGCACCCAAAGGTGGACATGTGGTGTGTGCAAACAATGCCTCTTATCCTATCATTGGAGTAGGAGAAATTGAGCTTTCGGCTGCAAATGGAGGTGTTGTCATCTTAAAGAATGTATTGTATGTGCCCGGTATCAAGAAGAACTTAATTTCGGTTCCTTTGATTGCCAAAGCCGGACTTCATGTACATTTTGTTGATGATAAGTGCATGGTTCACGATTATAGCAATGGTGATGTTATCGTGATGTCCGGTACATTATGCAATGGCTTGTACCGCTTAGATACATACAAGAGGGCTTCTCTAAATGCCTTGGCTGTACATACTTCTTCCATGGCTGAAATGGAGCTTTGGCATGCTCGTTTTGGTCACTTGAACTTCAATAGTTTGCTTCACTTGCAAAAGAAGGATATGGTTATTGGGTTGCCTACACTTGAGTCCATTGAAAAACATGCATGTGAAGGTTGCATTCTTGGAAAAATGCATCGTGCTTCCTTTCCAAAAGATAGTCATACACACACTACAAGAAAATTACAACTTGTTCATAGTGATGTGTGTGGTCCTGTAAAGACTCCATCTTTTGGAAAGCATGTATATTTTGTTACCTTCATTGATGATGCTACTCGTCATACATGGGTGTATCCTATGAAAGCAAAGAATGAAGTCTTTTCTTGCTTCAAATCATTTTTAGCTATGGCTGAAAATTTTTCCGCAAATAAGCTCTTGACTCTACGCACGGATCGTGGTGGCGAATATATGTCACATGAGTTTAATGCTTTTCTTTGTGAAAGAGGTATTTTACATCAATGTACGGTGCCATATACACCTCAACAAAATGGTGTTGCAGAACGCAAAAATAGAACACTCTTAGAGATGGCACGATGTATGGTTAAAGGAAAGCATCTTCCTAACAAGTTTTGGATGGAAGCGGTTATGTGTGCAAATTATGTGTTGAATCGTTGCCCTACAAAAGCGTTGAGAGTCATTACGCCATATGAGGCTTGGAATGGACATAAACCTATGGTTAGTCATATGCGTGTGTTCGGTTGTTTGGCATATGCTCTTGTGCCATCACAACAACGTCACAAACTTGATGACAAGGCAAAGAAATGCATATTTGTTGGTTATAGTGCGGAAAGTAAGGGATATCGTTTGTATCATCCATTGACGGACACAATTATTGTGAGTCGAGATGTGGTATTTGCTGAAAATTCAGCTTTCCCTTTTCTTGAATGCAAAAAACAACCAACAGTTAGCTCACAAGATGTGTTTGATACACTCATGCCTTTGTTCCAAAGTGCTGCGCTTGACCATGGACATGTAGACCAGCCAAGTGAGTCTCAAAGGGATAAAAATTTCCAGCAAATAAGTGTTGAAAATGCACGAAATGTCCAACCAAATGTGGCTGAAAATGAGCATGAAATTCAGCCCACGCATGATGTACATATTGAAGATGTATTACATAATGAACGTATGGCTATCGAGAGGTCACAAACTATGCCGAGGTGGCTGAAACAAACTTTGCAAGATAGCAAATTGAGTGCACCTTTACTTGGTAAAACAAGATCAAGCTCTCGCCATGCATCAGGTAATTTTGTGGATTATTCTATTGTTGCAATAGCATGTAATGAGGAGCCACTTACTTTTGAAGATGCATGTGATGATCCACATTGGATGAGTGCTATGCAATCAGAAATGGATTCCATTCATAAAAATGGTACTTGGGAGTTATGTGAATTGCCAAAAGGAAAGAATGTGATTGGTACTAGGTGGGTTTACACAATTAAACGAAAGCCCGATGGTAGTATTGATCGCTACAAAGCTAGATTGGTTGCCAAAGGATATGCCCAACAATATGGCATTGATTATGAGGAAACTTTTGCACCTACTTCACGCATGACTACCATTCGTACCGTGGTTGCATTGGCTGCCCAAAGAGGTTGGAAAATGCATCAATTGGACATAAAAACAGCCTTTTTAAATGGTGATTTGCAAGAAGAGGTTTATGTGAAGCAACCTCCTGGATTTGCTACGAAAGAGAAAGAGCATATGGTTTGTCGCTTGCATAAGGCCTTGTATGGTCTCAAGCAAGCTCCGCGTGCATGGTATGAAAAAATCCATAAGCACTTGATTTCTCTTGGCTTCACATGTAGTCCGATTGAAAGCACACTTTATGTACGCAAAGATGGGGCTGATCTTCTAGTGCTCGTTCTTTATGTTGATGACATACTCTTGACTGGGTCATGTGATGCAAAACTCGATTTTCTTATGGCTGATTTGCAGCATACTTTTGAAGTCACTTATCTTGGTCTTTTGAGCTACTATCTTGGCATCCAGTTTGTATCCGTTGAGGGGGGAATGTTTATGCATCAAGGAAAGTATGTTGAAAAACTACTTCAGCGTTTTGACTTTGAGGATTGCAAGCCGGTTTATACACCTGTGGAGACAGGATTTAGGTTCTCTGTTGAGGATTCTAGTGATGCGTTTGATACTTCTCTTTATCAACAAGCTGTGGGATGTCTTATATATGCATGCAATACAAGGCCGGATATACAGTATGAAGTCTCCCAATTGAGTCGATTCATGCATAGCCCTGGCACTAAGCATTGGCAAGCAGTGAAACGTGTGTTCAGATATCTTAGAGGCACTTTGAGCTTGGGTCTCTTTTATGGCAGAGATACTCAGCCATGCTTGCATGCTTTTACAGATAGTGATTGGGCTGGTTGTTATGATACTCGCGTGTCCACTAGTGGTAATTGCTTTTTCTTTGGAAACTCATGTATATCTTGGTTGAGTAAAAAGCAACCTACAGTGGCGACATCAAGTTGTGAAGCTGAGTACAGGGCAGTTTTCACAGCTACAGTGGAGTGTATATGGCTAAGACGCCTTTTGATGGATCTTTGCATGGAGATTGAAGTTGCTACACGTATTCTCACAGATAGTCAGAGTGCATTGGCTGTTGCACGAAATCCTGTATTTCATGCACGGACCAAACACATTGAGGTGCATTATCACTATGTGAGAGAGCGCTTTCATGCAGGAGATATTGATTTGGTATATGTGCCTACACAAGATAACGTGGCAGACATATTCACCAAAGCTCTTCCACGAGAAAAGTTTGAAGCTTTTCGCAAAGCTTTAGGCTTATTGCCTTGTGGGGGCTGATCTGTCACTCCTTGTACATGTTCACATCATTCGCTCCAGGGGGGTTTGTTACACTTGCGTGTTCCTCTAGTAGCTTTGATGTGAACCATTTCCCCTATACATGGGCACTTTTTACTCTAGTGTTGGCTAGAGGTTTTTTCCCCATGTTACCACATACATGAGTCACTCATATGTGGTGGTACTTAGTACTTAGGGATATATATTTCAGCTCCTATTTTTTTTAGGAACATTCATCAATAGAGAGCTATTCCAGCCATTGCCTTCCTTGTGTGAGTGCTTCTTTCTTTGAGCTTCTTGTGTGTTTCCCACTCTTCCTCACATACCCAACAGTTGTTCACTCCTTGACTTGGGTCTCCCCATTTTACGCTTATATCGGTTCTCATCCTCGTTGGTCGGTGATCGTCACCCCGGAGCTACCTACCAATCCTCGTGTTGAGGATCATTTGGAGTGGCTACGCAAGATCTAGATGGATCTCTCTACTTATCTTCGTCATGCTCAACACACAGAGAAGACTTATGCGGATCGTCATCGGCTTCCCTCCTCTTTTGGCATCGGAGATCGAGTATGGCTCTTACGTCGGCACATCAAGACTACTCGACCGTGCGACAAGTTGGATTATCGACGACTCGGTCCTTTCTGTATTACTAATAAGGTTAATGATGTCACGCTCCACCTTGATCTCCCTCCGCATCTTCAGATACATCCAATTTTCCATAGCTCTCTTCTTGAACCTTATAAAGCAAACACGATTCCCGATCGTGTTACACCACCACTGCCCCCGCCGCCCCCACTTGAGTTGGAAGTCGGCCTGGAGTATGAAGTTGCTGCCGTCCTCGATTCCAAACTTGTTCGCAACAAACTTTATTATTTGGTCAATTGGCTCGGCTATAGTCCAAGTGAACGTACTTGGGAACCCGTCGAGCATGTCGCCAATGCTCCGGATCTTCTTGCTGAGTTCCACCGAAAGTATTCGAACAAACCCGGTCCACAATCAACGCCAACTCGTTCCACTCGTCGTCGTAAGGGGGAAATAGTGTCATGATATGTCAAGACTCGAACCCATGACCTTATGTTATATGGGTCGAGCTCTTGACCATTATACCATCTATTGTAATACATAAGATATTATTTTCATTTAAGTTTTATTATAGGAAATTAATGTATATTCCAGATTTCTCTAGAACATTCTAGAAGCTTTAAGATTACTCCTGAGAACACTATAAAAGAAGGCACTAGGCATTATGTTGAACCAAATTGGTTCAACGCCAGTCTTAAGCCTCATAGCCATCTTGTACTTAGTCTTCCTATAATATCATCATCATCTCTCTCTCTCTCTCTCTCTCTCTCTCTCTCTCTCTCTCTTCTCTTCTCTTCTCTTCTCTTCTCTTTCCTCCCTCTCGGGAGTCTTACGTTGTCCCGTCCTCTTAGTACTAATAGTACTTCCCTTCTCTAGTACTAATTCTCTCTCTGTTTTAGTATTATTCCTGACAACATCCACATACTCAACACATAGTGCAGATCTTCTATTGTATTCATCATCATCAACCTCTTCAATCAGGTGACTTCCGGTTATCTTTCTTGTTCATGGAAAATTGTTTTTATCCCAGATCGCTATCACATCAAGAATAATGGATATGAACATGAATTCTTCTCAAATTGTGGGGGACATTGATATGGACACAATTGATCTGAAACAGAGTAATATGATGGTTTAATGTAATAGTGAAAGGGAAGACATTGGAATCTCTAAGAGGTTTAAGGGTATTAAGGAAATTTATGAGAAAAAAGCGACATATTCCGAAGTAATACATGTAAATGAGGTTGACAAGGATCATTGTAATGAGGATAATTTATGGGGAATTGCTAATACCTTGTTGTTTGATATTGTGGAAGAAAATGAAAATGCAACAAAAGAATGCATTGATGAGGATGTGCATGATGTGGAAGTTGATGCTAAGGAAGTGTTGCAATCTTTTGATGTATTCTATGATCGTGTGGTTATATTGTTTTTTATTGGAAAACTCCCATACATTAATTAGATTAAATAATGGTTGAACAAAATTGTGCCACCAAATTGTGTTAAAAATATATATGCAAGACCACGAGGGTTTTATGTAGTGTTTCGTTCACCAGTGTTGTGAAGATTTTCAGCAATAGTGTGAAACTTGTAAGGAACATACGAAATCGAGTGTGGTTCTTCTCATGAAATATAAAACAATAATAGTAGAGATACTATTTTAAATAAGTTTAATAACTTGGTACAAAAAGATGGAGGTCTTGAAGAGCTTTTGAATGCACTTTACTACGTAGGAAACAAACATCTAAGTGTTAAGTTATGTGGGTATAAAGTTTGCAAAGAAAAAGAGAAAAATAAAACAATGTGATATCCTACATAGACAGGACAAATAAGGATCCCACCATATAAGGCAGGGCAAAAGCTATTATCTTTGTGTTTATGTGTGGAGCATAGAAAGGTTAAGTTGTATGACTTAACGAATGGATGTAACCAAATGCATATAACTACGAGTTTTGGACGGATCTGGCGACGACGATCGATGGCATCTGGCATCCGGCGACGGCAACCGACGGAGCCGGCGAGACGACGACCGGACGGAGAAACGCCTTGTTAAAAAAATACATTAATAATTAAAAACATATATGTATATTAAAAAGGAGTGCAAGTGAAGATTTGATCCTTGCATCTCCACGTTGAGAGTCTATAGACTCACGACTAGGCTATGACATTTCCTTCGAAATCTTTTTCTTATCATTATAATTTTACATGTAAATTCTCATATTAGAGCTTGAGTGACATGTGATGCATGAGCGCCAAATGGCAAACATGCATCATATGCATGGGAGCATCTATAAAAGGGTGGATGAAAAAGATAAAAAAGGCTATGGATTATTCAAGAATTTAAGAAGAAGAAAATTCATTTTCTAATTGATGGTGTATCTTGTTTCTTAAATCTAAAGTCAAGGGTCCAATCATAATCTCTCTGACTCTATCTCTCTCACGCCATATCAATCTCTCTCGACCCAAAGTCAAGCGTTTAAATATCTCTCTCTTTTAAACTATCTTAAATCCTTTCTCGTTGAAGTTAGTGCAAACTTCGAATCCTTTCGGTCCAGAACCCTGATGGTTCCGCCTCACGATCCGCACCTAGTGACGGATCTTCACGACACCGGAACATCGAAGTGCATTGTTGGCTAAAGTTCTTGTGTTTTTTGATAAACGATTGGTGCATGTAATGCAATGGTCCCCCGTTGTGGACTATCATGCTTTGTTAAAACAAGAATGCCTCATTTGGGTAACAGTGGATTGTAAGCATGCTTTTTTATGGCCACTTTTACCAAAGTTGATGAGTCAAATGGGTAAATTGTTTTAAATTGAAGTGGGAGACATTTGTAGGTCATTGTTTTGGATGTGGTGAATGAGGTCACTTTATGGCGGAATTCCATCGTCATTGTCCTTCAACTATAGAGGTTCCTAATGAAGGGAATGGTAAGGAAGGAGTTGGGAGAGATGTTGGCGTGTCAAATATTGTGGTTGTTATGGATGAAGGAACATCATCTAGAGTGGGTTATAAAGAGGTTTCACTTCAAGGTTTGGGCCCTAAGAATAGGGAGCTCAATCTATGGATATGGAAAAACAAAGTTTGGTGGTTATAGATAAGGGGAAAAAAACTGTTGGATAGAGCTAGTAGTGATGTTATTGTTGACAAGGATTGGCATCAGGTTAAAGGCAAGTTAAAGGGGAAATCAATGAATATGCAATGTAATAGTTTGCCCACTACTCGTGAGACTACTTGGAAAGGTAATTTAGGAACTAGGGAGGGTCCACGAAAAGTTCCTTGACAAAGACAATTTAGAGATAAGGGATTACCCCTTCACCTTCAATTTGATTCATTGGGATGGGTTGTAAATTCATCAAGTTCTCGAGGTTTTCATCAAGCAGGAGGAGCTAAAAAAAAAGATTTCGATAGACGGCCCTAAGGATGTGGTGCATGAAAATTCCATATACAACATTGGAACATGCTTTGACTAGTTTCATGACATCGGTTGCTCTGAAGGAGCAAGTGCACCCACAACATTGTTTTTTGAATGAAAGTGGTAACATGGAATGTGAGAGGGGCGTGTTCTCCTCATAAGAAGTATATATTATGGCAAACTTTGTTCAATAAAGTATGTGGTGCATTATGTGCAGTTGAGCATAAGTGTCATGAGTTAGCAGGATCCACAGTTCATTTGCGTGGATATTCATCATTCTATGCATGACACCTTAATAATCATTATTCAGGTGTGGTATTAATCGTGTGGGATAAATATTATTCTCAAGTGGTGCATAATGATCCTTATGGTCGGTGTTTAGTTCTAGAAATCACTTTTTTTGGCGAGGTTGTGTGGGTGGTTGGGATTTATGCCCCTAACCAAGCCACTCAACGTATTGCATTATGGGGCTCACTCCGTCAAACCCTATGTGTGGGTCATCCAGGATTACTTATGGGTGATTTTAACATGTGTGTTGATGCATCTCAATTTACATCTGGACATTCAATCATGGATGATCCTGAGCAAGTTGCTTGGGATTCATTAGCTATGGAGGTTCTGAAGTTGGATGTTTGGACATGGTTGCATGGGAATGATCCAAGTTTTACTTTCCAATCCGCTCAACATAGACAAACATGGAGTCAGTTAGATAGAATGTATGTGATGCACAATGATTCTTTTTTACCGACATCACTTCGTATGACAATTTTACAAGATGTAGGAACTTCATATCGCTTTCCTATTTGTTTGGAGGTTTGTGGTCATGCAATTGACATGTATAAGTCTTTACTTGGAAAGTCTCATTACGTTTTAACTCTTCTCTTTTGCTTCTACCTCACTTTGATTCTTTCATGGAGCAAATTTTGGTAAATTTTTCACAAGAAGTGAATCTTAAAGGAGTTAAAGCATGGGAAATCACATTACGAAACATTAAGATCATTCATCGTATGTATGGAGTAACTAATGCTCAATGAAGAAGAGGTCTTCTTCGACAATTCTGACAAGTTCTCTCCAGAGTGTAATGCATTATTGATACATGCACCATTAGATGAGGAGCTTTTAGATATCCAAAGTCAATTGCATGCTATTATTTCTCAGTTGCAATGCCAAAGTTATCGTTATGCGAAGATGCGACAATTGAGGGATGGACTCATAGATAATAAATGTCAATCTCATTTGTTTTTCCAAGTGTTACATCCTACTTATACTCGATCTAATGTGGTACATGTGAAACAATGGGATGAATAGATAGTGGATCCTACTACAATAATTGACATATGTGTTCATTACTTTAAGGAGTTGATTGGCCCACAATTGTTAATGACAAATGAGGTGAGTAGGGCACGACATGAGTTTTATGATGTGGTTGGATGTATTGTGCATGAACTCATTAGTCATGAATTGGATGCGGATTTCATTGAGGATGAGGTGGACAAAGTTTTAAGGCATCTTCCAAGTGGTTGTCATGATATGGCAAGACTCGAACCCATGACCTTAGGTTACATAGGTCGAGCTCTTGACCATTATACCATCTATTGTAATACATAAGATATTATTTTCATTTAAGTTTCATTATAGAAAATTGATGTATATTCCAAATTTCTCTGGAACATTCTAGAAACTTCAAGAGTACTCCTGAGAATATTATAAAAGGAGGCACAAGGCATTATTTCGAACCAAATCGGTTTAACGCCAGTCTTAAGCCTCCTAGCTACTATTGTATACTCTCTTCACATAATATATATTTTTTATCATCATTCTCTCTCACCCTTTCTCTCTCTCTCTCTCTCTCTCTCTATCTATCTCTCTCTCTCGCTCACTCTTTCGTTCTCTCGAGAGTTCTACACCTCTCTTAGTACTAATCCTCATCTTTTAGTACGGATTCCTTCTCTGTCTTAGTACTGATCATGACAGTGGTAAGAGCCCTGGTTGGGATGGCTTAACAAATGAAGTTTTTAAGCGATATTCAAACATTTTAAAGGGGCCCTTAACTTTGATGTTTCAACATTCTTGGGATTCTGGTCGTATGCCTCAACCTTGGAAGGTTGGTCTAATTAAATTAGTTCCAAAGGTGGCATCTTCGGAGTCATTTCATCAATGGAGACCTATTTCTTTGATATTTACAAATCTCTTGGCAAATAGATTACAAAAGTATTTGCCAAAGTTGATACATTCCGCCCAATATGGTTTTATTGCAGGTAGGAATATATTGCATAATGTGTTGAATGTTCAAATGGCCATGGATTATGCTCAAAACACTCATCAAGAATTGATTATGGTGCAATTAGATTTGGAGAAAGCTTATGATCATGTTAATAGTTGGTCCTTTGTTTCTAGGTTAATGCATACAATGGGCTTTGGACTTCGTATGTTTCGCCTCATATTTTTATTAGGACAAGATGCGGTGTCTCGAGTAATGGTTAATGGCAGAGTTACATCAGATATTGCCCTCACAAGATCCGTTCATCAAGGATGCCCTATTAGTCCATTGTTGTTTGGTATTGTTACTCATCCCTTGTTAGTGATGTTATCCAGGCTTGCAACAAATGGTGATATTGTGGGTCTACACCTTCCGCCTCGAGGGCAACTAATAGCACAGGCTTTGGTTTATGATTCTTTCATGTTTCTACAAGCCTCATGAGAGAATCTTGAGAAGGGGATGCTTGTATGGAACCAATTTGCATTGGCTTCTGGATTACATATTAATTGGAGGAAGTTTAGTCTCATATCATGTACTAAAAGGGATTTGGAATGTTTAGGATGACAAGGATTCGTGGTGAAGAAAGGCTCTATTTTTTGACACTTGGGGTATCCATTAGGAATAAATGTTACAAATAGTCAATTGATTGAATGGATGTCTAGTAAGTTGAGGGATAAGTTCATGTATTGGAAGTCACAATCTTGGTCATTTCATGTACGCTTGAAGGTTGTACAATGTATTATGGAACCCATGATATTATATTATTTTCCATTGTTTCCATGGACAAAGAAGGCTTTGCATTCTATTTTGCAACCTCTTCGATATTTGTTGTGGAAGAAGAGGGATAAGACGGGAATCACTCGGGTTGCATGGAATCATCTAGCAACCCCTAAGTGCTTGGGGGGAGCTGGAATGTTGAACTTATCTAAGCATATGATGGCTCGTAGATTTTCATTATTACAAGATGTGTTCAAACTCACAACCATGGATATCTATTGTTCAATATTTCATTGAGAACAAGGGTTTAACACATGGGAGGACAACGATTAAGGCTTCATGGTGGCAATTATTGAATGGATGTATTTCACTTAGGATTCCGGCCTCTACATATGTTCAACACTTGGTTACCTCATGGCAAGAAGCACTCTTTTTATGTGTATGAAAACCATCATCTAGTAGAGAGCATTGTAATTCTTTGCAAAAAGAGTTGCTTCTGTCTTCTCGACTATTATGTTGGCTAGGAAAGGAGAGATTGCGCTCTCAATTTAATCGTTTGTTTTGTTTGGGGGTCAAAGAGGTGGGAGATATAGTTGAGGCTCCATCTCAAAGAATTTTGGAGTTTGTTGAAGCGCGACAATTATTACGCATTCCACCTGATTATGGGTTTATCTGGCAACAACTACAAAATATTGCATTGATGCAAGGTCCCTTACCTCTACAAATGGGAGAACAACCGTGGTTTGATTGCTGTTTTAAGGGTCAAAAATCATTGTTACAAGTGACTACTAATCTTTTGTATCATTGCTCTGTTGAGTCTCTTGGATGGTTATCATCCAAGGCTGAAGAAGAATGGAGATTACACAAATCTGATCATGGGTGGTGGTAGATCTTACAACGTAGTTGGCATTCTAAATTGCCACTTGTAGCAAAGGTCTTCATTTGGAGAGTTTTGATTGGAGGTTTGCCTTTGGGATTAGCTCTAAAGCGTTGTGGAATAGCAACGGGTAATTGTTTCTTTTGCATTGTTCAAATGGAAGATAGTACTCATCATTTGATACAATGTCCGATTGCTTGTCAGATTTGGAGTTACATTTCTCAGATTTGGCAAGTTTTATTACGGTGTTATTTGACATCTAGATAGTGGGTGTTTGCACAATTTACACAGGTTGACCCAAAATCAGAGATGAAGATCGTTTTTCTATTTCTGAGATATTGGGGTTTGCGTCATAATTGGAATATGTGCAATGCTTTTGTATTCGACGATATACATGGAGTGAAAGCATATCTACGACAGTTGAAGGGAGTACTAATGTGGCAATTTTCTTTATTGGAGCAAGTGGAAATTCTTTCCTAGGTGGAGTGTTCGTCTTGCCTATTGGCAATTCAACATGTTCCATACTCCATTGTCACACCGATTGTAAGTAGTGTTTTTTACACACATTTATTAATATAATTGTGTGTCTTATGGGGGGCATCTTCTCCTCATAAGAAATATATATTATGAAAAACTTTATTTGATAAAGAATGGGATGTTTTAAGTGCACTTGAACATAAGTGCCATGATTTAGGAGGATATGTGTTGCATTTGCGTGGATATTCTGCATATTATGCAGGACAGGTATCACATCATTACTCATGGGTTGTCAAGATTATTCGTGATTTGTTTTGTCAAGATATAGTCTATAATGATCCATATGGACGTTTTTTGGTGATGGAAGTCAAGTATTTTGAGGATTTGATATGGTTGGTAGGAAGCTATGCACCCAATAATGCTAATCAACGCATTGAGTTATGGCCTTCAATGTATCCACGGTTATTAGTGGGCCGTGTTGGTTTGTTAATGGGTAATTTTAATATGTGTGTTGATGCTTCACAATCTACTTCACGGTTCTCATTGATGGATTCTCCCGAGCAAGCAATTTGGGACAAATTGGCAGATTCAGAGGTTTTGAGGTTAGATGTATGGAAATGGTTGCATCAAGATGAGGTTGGGTTTACATTTCAGTCTATGCAATATAAGGAAACATGGAGTAGGTTAGATAGAATGTATGTTATGCATGATGAGTCCTTTTTGTTAGAGATTCTTAATATGTCAATTATGCAAGAGGTTGTGACATCGGATCATTTTCCCATATGTTTTGAACTATTCAGTAAACATGGGGTAGATATGTACAAAACATTGCTTGATCGAGTTCCTTTGAGGTTTAATTCTTCTTTATTATTACATTCCTTATTTGATGCCTATATGCAACAAATGTTTGACATGTTTTCAGAACAAGTTATTTCAAAAGGGTGGCATGCATGGGATACAACACTACAAAACATCAATAATATTCACCATTTGTATGGTGTGGCTAATGCTAAAAGACATAAGAAATTGATTGATAAGTTTTCATATATTCTTACGCGATGCAATGTACTATTGATGACTGATCCGCATGATGAAGAGCTTTTGGATGTTCAAGTTCAAGTACATGACATTATGAAGAATTTGTCTTGTCAAAGTTATCAACAGACAAGACTACGTCAATTAGAGGGATTTATAGATAATCAATCACAATCTCATATGCTTTTTCAAGGATTAAGACCACCATATGCTCGTTCAAATGTGGTACAAATTAAGATAGGGGATGAAATTGTTGTAGACCCAATGAAGGTTATTGAGTTATGTATTACTCATTTTAAGAATTTGATTGGGCCAGAGTTGATTATTAATGAGGATGTGTTGAAAGCACGACAAGAGTTTTATAATGTAATTGGGAGTGTCATGAATACAAATATTTGTCAAGAATTGGATGCTGATTTTGAGAAGCTGAGGTGGAAAAAGGTATTGTTACACCTTCCAAATGGTAAAAGCCCTAGTTGGGATGGTGTTACAAATGAAGTTTTTAATAAGTATGTGGCATGCTTAAGAGTCCATTCACACAAATGTTTCAACAATGTTGGGATTCTGGTTTCATGCCTGAGAGTTGGAAGGTGGCCTTAATCAAATTGATACCAAAGGTACCATCTCTGGAGTCATTTCATCAATGGAGGCCTATTTCACTTATGGGAGGGTTATACAAAGTGTTTGCAAAGATATTATCCAACAGGATTCAGAAGTTCTCTCAATATGGTTTTATTATAGGTAGAAATATATTGCATAATGTTTTGAATGTTCAAATGGCTACCGATTATGCTCGACATACACATCAAGAAATGGTTATGGTGCAATTAGATTTGGAAAAAGCATATAATCATATTAATTGGTCTTTCCTCTCAGGCGTGATGTATAATATGGGGTTTGGTCCTCGTATGTGTCGACTTATCTTTTTCTAGGGCAAAATGCGACCCTGCATGGGATGCTTAATGGTGGAGTTACTCCGGAAGTGTTTCTTACTAGATCTGTGCGGCAAGGATGAACTTCACTAAGCCCATTGTTATTTGCTATTGTTACACATCCTTTGTTAGTAATGTTGTCAAATCTTGCGGCTAATGGTGATATTGTGGGTTTGCATCTTCCTTCTAGTGGACAATTGGTGGCACAAGCATTGGCTGATCATTCTTTTATGTTTTTACAAGCCTCAAAAGAAAATCTTGAAATGAGTATGCAAGTTACAGATCAATTTGCTTTGGCTTCAGGGTTGTGTATAAATTGGAGGAAGTCTCGCCTTATTTCTTGTACGGAGAGTGATTTGGAATGTTTGGGATGGCGAGGATCAGTGATTACACGAGGATCAATTTATCGACATTTGGGTTAATCCATTGGGTGTTTATGTTACAAATGTTCAATTGATTGATTGGATTGGTACTAAATTGAAGGACAATTTTATGTATTGGAAGTCTCAATTATGGCCCTTTCATGTATGACTCAAAGTGGTGCAATGTATCTTGATACTCATGTTATTGCCTTTACTACCTTGGACTAAGAAAGCATTATAAAACATTTTACAACCTATTCGGTTCATGTTGTGGCAGAAGGGAGAAGATGGCGAAAAGGCATTTGATGGCTTGTAGATTTGCATTATTATGAGATATATATCAACAAGATCAACCATGGATATCTATGATGCAATATTTTATTGAACATGAACGATTGGTGCACAGGAAAACAAAGATTCAAGCATCCTTGGTGGTCATTACTCAATGGAAGTATTCCTCTAAAGA